>NW_016107370.1:2478170-2481990 GCF_001604975.1 Cebus imitator | reverse complement strand
GGGAGGGAGGGAGGGAGGAGGAAAAAAGGAAGGAAGGAAGGGAGGGAGGGAAGAAGGAATGAAGGAAGGGAGGAAGGGAGGGGGAAGAAGGAATGAAGGAAGGGAAGGAAGGGAGGGAGGGAGGGAGGGAGGGAAGGAAAGAAGGAAGGATAGGGTCCAGCCCTATAGGGGCCAGTGAGACCCTCCCTGCTGGTGTGGAGACAAGAAACTGGAAATAAAAGACCCAAGACACAGAGATAGAGAAAAGAGAGTTTGGGCCCAGGGGTCCACTGCTACTCACAGCACAGAGACCAGCAGTGACCGTGCGTGCCTGGATGCACTGACTTTTATTGAATACAAAGCAGGGGGAAGGGCAGGTAGGATGAGGTAATGGCGGTGAGTGATAGGGTCAGGTAAATCACGTGTCTTGGAGATAGGGGACCCAAGACTTTGAAAAAGCTGAGACGTGGAGAAAACCGAAGGCGTCAGGACTTTTTTCATACTTGTCAAGAAATAGCAAGGTCACTGTGATTTGTTACTATCACTAATTCTTATCTTCTAAGAAAAAGAGGAACCAGGTGCAGGAGCAGAAGTTGAAAGTAGCCATGGAACGTGACCGCTGAAGTACAGCACCACGTAGAGACAATTTAGTGCCTGGTTGTCTGTGGGCCACCCTGGCAGCCATCAGGCTACCCACAAGAGCTTAGAGAGGCGGAATCTTTTTCCTCCCTCCTCCAGGGAAGGAGACATCTCCACCATCTTGGATGTCTTGTTCCCTAGCTGGCTAAACAGCGGACACTTTCACAGTGCTGACACTGTCACACGGCCAAGGCGCCCTCTAGCAGCCCTTATGTGGGTGTGACAGAGGACTTAGAGCATCTTGCCTTAGGGTCACCTCTTTTCCAATGCCACCTCAGTCCCATACTTCTTGACCTGAGACTTATTAGTAAGGTTAAAGATTATATGATTATATATATGTATACATTTGTGATTACATATGAATAGCTATGTGTTTATGATTATATACAGGAATAACTACGTAACTATATCTCTAATTCTTTTACATGTTTACATGAGAACATGCTGAGGCTTCAGACCCTTGCCTTGGCTCTTGCAGAATTTCCCTGCCACAAGGAAGGAAGGAAGAAAGGACAAATCTAAAGAGGTCAGTAGGAACCTGAGTTGGTATTTGCCCCGGATGTCTGCTGGTTCCTTGTTATTTGGAACCTCCATTTAAATAGACCTGTACATGTGTCTATGTGCATGTAAATGTACATGTGGCCTGGAAAGAAAGCTTGGGACAAAACAGGGATGTTATGAGTTGAATTGTGTTTCCCAAAATTCATATGTTGAAGTTCCAGCCCCCAGTACATTAGAATATGACCTTATTTGAAAATGGGGTTATTAAAGATGTGACAAGTTAATTTAAATTGAGGTCATTTAGTGTGGACTCTAATGTATGTAATGTAATGACTGGTGTCCTTATGAAAAGGGGAAAATGTGGACACAGAATGTGAAGATGAAGGTGGAGATTGGGGTGATGCTTCTACCCATCAATGAATACTAGAGCTCACCTGCAAACCTCCAGAAGCCAGGGGAGGGCATGGGGCATCCCTCAGCAGAACCACACTGCCAAGGCCTTGCTTTTGGACTTCAAGCCTCCAGAACGGTGAGATAATAAGTCCCTGCTGTTTAAGCATCCTAATCTCTGGCACTTCGTTATCCCAGCCCTAGGAACCAATACAAGGGAGGAAATTGGATTTGAGCCTTAATCCAAAGTCGGGGTATTCAAAGTACAACATGCTCGATGGGTGACTGGGGTGAAAACAGCCACAGAGGAGCTAGTGAATTCATGGGCATTACCAGCCTGACTTCAAACAACTTCTGTGATCTCAAATAGTCTGCAATGAAAATTTAGTTTAAAATCATCGCAGGTTGACAGTGTTCCCAGGCACCTGGCTGAAGCAAACACAAATCCTCTCTGGATGCACATACTTTAAACTCAGCCTCCAGGAAAAGTCTTAGAGATACATTTCCAAGAAGCATGAGCCCCTCGTCAAAAATCATTAAACACAGAAAAAAAAGGAGTAAGCGTTGATGCAAACAACAAAGTGCTATAACAGAACTGCAAAGAATGCAAATTGGAATTATTGGATGCACAATAGTATGTTTAATATGATTTAAGAAAAAGGCAGAAATACAAAAGGAACATGGAACTATCCAATTTGATCAGACAGATTTGGACCAAAAACACTTCTATAAATGAAAACTATCATTATTTTAAAATGAAGCAGATGGCTTAAATAGCAGGTAAGATACAGTAGAACTGGTGAACTGGAAAACGGATTTAAAGAAAAGCAAATTGAAGACCAAGAGACAAAGATGAAAAATATGAAGGAAGAGACATATGGAACAATATGGCAAGGATGAAAATAGCTAATTGGAATTCTAGATGGAAGCATTAGAAAGTGACAGGGCATGGCTGGGCGTGGTGGCTCACACCTGTAATCCTAGCACTTTGGGAGGCTGAGGTGGGAGGATCGCTTGAGCTCAGGAGTTTGAGACAAGCCTAGGCAACATAGTGAGAAAACACATCTCTAAAACAACTAGCCTGGTGTGGTGCTGCACTTTTGTAGTACCAGCTACTTGGGAGACTGAAGCAGGAGGATGTATGGAGCCCAGGAGGTCAAGGCTGCAGTAAAACATGACTGCTCCTCTGTACTCCAGCCTGGGCAACAGAGCGAGACCCTGTCTCAGAAGAAAACAAAACAAAGCAGAAAAAAGAAAGTGACAGGGTAATAGCTAGAGAGGATGGCAGAGAATTTTCCTGAATTGTTGAAAGACAATATTTCAGATTCAAGAACCCAAACAAAATGCAATTAAATAGAAAAGAGACACACTTATATATACACCATAGTAAAATTGAAGAACGCCAGGAGATCGAAAGACACAAGTAAGGAAAGAATAGACAAAACTATGACGATTTGCACAATATATAATAATCTATGTTTTAAAAACCAAGAGATCATAACAAAAAAGACACAAAAGAGATTGCAATAAAGTGACCAGAGACAAGATTAAATTACAAGTATCCACAGCGTTGCCATGTACCAGCCATAAGCAATTAGAATGTTATTTTTAAAATATTCTATGCACCATAGCAACAAATAATATAAAGGATCCAGGAATAAACCTAACAAGAAAGGTATGTGACCTTTTTGTAGAAACTATAAACCCTTCCCAACGAACATTTAAAAACAAGCTAGACAAATAGCAGTAAATACCGTGTTCTTTGATAGAAAGATTAAATGTGTAAAGTTTTCTATTTTCCCAAAATTGATAGATATGTTCAAAACAACTCCAAACAATATTTCAACAGGATTTTCTCTCATTCTAAAATTCATAAAAGAGAGTAACAGCACAAATTAGTCTTGCCAATTTTGAAAACAAGAAATATTTGTCCTAACAAATCTTAGAATATAAACATATTATAAAGCCACCATAATTTAAACAGTGTAATATTTTTATACCAGTAAGTAAACAAATGGAAAAGTCACAGATAGGAATCAGGGGCTGGGAGTGGTGGCTCACGTCTGTAATCCCAGCACTTTGGGAGGCTGAGGCAGGGGGGATCACTTGAAGTAAGGCGTTCGAGGCCAGCCTGACCAACATGGTGAAACCTCGTCTCAATTGAAAATACAAACACTAGCTGGGCGTTGTGGCAGGAGCCTGTAATCCCAGCTACTCGGGAGGCTGAGGCAGGAGAATTGCTTGATCCTAGGAGGTAGAGGTTGCAATGAGCCAAGATCACACCACTGCATGCACTCCAGCCTGGGTGACA
>NW_016107370.1:2466192-2477746 GCF_001604975.1 Cebus imitator | reverse complement strand
AAAAAAAAAGTTGTTAGAATATAGATAGGCTTTCCAATTAAAAAAAAAAAACTAAGTTTGGTCCTTCACACCACTAACATGAGTTAAATCCAAGTAGATTAAATATGAACATAAAAACTCTAAAGTATCAAAAGAAAATGTTATATAAGAGCCTATGAAGAATAATCTTGCTCTGTGTGAAGGATTTTTAATCAACCCATAAAATATTAAAAGCCATAAAGAAAAAGATTTAAATTTGACTACCTCAAAATGCAATGCTTTTGTTTAAACAGAAAAATGCACATATAACAATATGGAAGAAACAATTTTATAGAAAGAAGGGCATAGTGGGCAAATCAGGACAGGATTCATGGGTAAACACAAGAAGAGAAACTTAGACTCTAAGAAGCAGAGAAATGCAATTTGTTAAATTGAGATAATTTCACCCAAAATTAATTCTGAAGGTTAAATGTAATAAGAGTTGACAAAGGTAATGGGAAGGGCAGATGTTGGTGGTAGGTACATATACTCTGGAAGTACAATTTGACTCTATTCATATTTTTAATGCATACACTCTACTACCTAGCAATTTCATGTCCTAGTATCTATCTTTAAGAACCTTACATGTGTGTACTAAGAAGCATGCACAAAGATGTTCAATGCAGTATTGTTTATAATAGCAAAAAAAAAAAGAAAACCCTGGAAAGAAAGCAATTTTTCATTAATAGGAAATCAGTTGAATAAACTGTATTCATTCTATTGTGATAACCTACTTTTTTGTCAGCTAAAACTAACTTTCTCTTTCCTAGGCTAAAAAGCTATTCAGGCTTTATATTAGCTTCTTGAGCTGGACAGACTCCATCTTAGCTTCTTCGTTTTAGTTATTCTCTCATCATTAAGTATGTAACTATAGTATGTGGCTGGGGCAGGCTGACACTGGGCACCCAGGAATGCATTTGTTGATAAGAGGCTGAGTTACGCAGTACCAGCAGAGCCTGGGAATGCAGATGCAATTGAGCCCCCAGAGCCCCCGTCATCTGTAAGTTGTGTGTCTTCCATGACAGCTTTGCCCCTCACACCTGGCACTGTTTTATTTCTCATGCACTAGATTATCTTTTAACTTTTTGCTTACTCTGCTTTTGTGAAAAATTTGCTTCAGCTAGATACCCCCTCCCTTTTAAAACTAAGGTATAAAAGACCATCTAACTTTATCTTCGGGGCTGAAAGAATTTTAGGCGTTAGCCACTCTCTGTCGCCGGCTCAATAAGGACTCATAATTCAATCTCAGATTGAATGCGTGGCGCATTCCTTAACTGGCTCGGGTACAAAACTATAAAATACTTTTAAAAGTAATAAAGCTGATCTTTACGTCTGTCATGGAAAGAGCTCTAAATCATATTTTTAAATGGGATGGCAGGGAGAGAAAGCAATTTGAAGATTTTACATTATTTATGTAAAGATACTGATAATACAATAACATATATTTTCAAGATAGTAAAGCAAATGCATAGAAAACGATCTAGACGGATACCATTACTTCTGCGGAGTGTAATTGGATAGTGTGGAGGAGGGGGTGAAATGGCTTTATTCTTTTTTCTTTTTCTTGAGACAGAGTCTCACTCTGTTGCCAGGCTGGAGTGCAGTAGCGTGACGTCAGCTCACTGCAACCTCCCACTCCCTGATTCAAGGAATTCTCCTGCCTCAGCCTCCTGAGTAGCTAGGATTACAGGAACGTCCCTCCACACAGAGCTAAGTTTTGTATTATTAACAGAGACCAGGTTTCACCATGTTGGCCAGGATGGTCTTGATCTCCTGACCTTGTGATCCACCCACCTCAGCCTCCCAAAGTGCTGGGATTACAGGGGTGAGCCACTGCACCCGGCGGCTTTATTCTTATCTGCAACTTTTTATTCATATAAGGAAAATGTGAATTTTATTTTTAATTGCAAGCAAAATATGACAGCTTTTTTTTACAGAAACGCTTATTTAGATTCATTCTTTTCTGCAACAGTTCAATTTCCAATAGAACCTATTCTAATCATGAGCTTCCTAGGTCCCTTACAAAGTGTCCAGTTTACCAAGATTGTCTTTTCATACATCTGTATGTGCTATGTAAAGCTAAATAAATCTGCTCATTGGGAAGTGCTAAGAGTGGCAGTAAATTCAAAATTAATATAGGGCAGTGGTCTTTATGTATAGGTGTCATTTTATTCTGTCTCTATTTGTCCACCTTCAACTCTCCATTTCTGAGGGCCAGAAGCTTCGGAACCAGAGAGAACTGTGTTAATTTCGTGACTTTGGAACCCAGATAAATTGCCTAATGTCTCTAAGATTCAAGTTCCGCATTTCTGAAAACCAGGATGGCTCCTACTTCAAAGGTTTGGTATATTAGATAAGACGTTAAAAGTGAAATTAACTTACTGCCTGATCCGCAACGTCGGTTTCCCCTACTTTAGTTAGTGGGAAGCCTTGCAAAAGTCAAGCATGCCACTTAGCTGCGTGTAAACTTGTGCAAAATTAATTCACCTCTCTGAGTCTCAGTCTCCTCAACTGTGGAATAATAACATTTTCTTTTTTTTTCCCATTTATTTATTTTATTGCATTTTAGGTTTTGGGGTACATGTGAAGAACATGCAAAATTGTTGCATAGGAACACACGTGGCAGTGTGATTTGCTGCCTTCCTCCTTATCACCTACATCTGGCATTTCTCCCCTTGCTATCTCTCCCCAGCTTCCCACCCGCCACCGTCCCTCCCCTATTTCCCCCCAACTGACCCCAGTGTGTAGTGCNGGGTACATGTGAAGAACATGCAAAATTGTTGCATAGGAACACACGTGGCAGTGTGATTTGCTGCCTTCCTCCCCATCACCTACATCTGGCATTTCTCCCCTTGCTATCTCTCCCCAGCAATAACATTTTCTTGATACAGGTTTCTCTAAGTCACAAAAGTAAAAGACAGCAAGCTCAATATGCAGGCATAGATGGTCGTATCAATCTGTTTCCCTTCCTTTCTCCCTCTTCCCTTGTCGAGCGTCTCCTGCAGTTCCAACCTGACACGGCAGATGGTGCAGTTGAATCGTCCAGGGAGCCTCAGCACCATGGCCTCAGTCACCTCTCCACGAGGCAGCTGCCCTGAGCTGCGTTCATTGGCACAAACCTGCATTCCTGCTCCGACTTGAATCAGATGCGGTGGTGGTCCTGCAGGCGGCAGCAATGACGGTGTCAACACAAACAGGTTTCTCTTCCACACCGAACCGCTCGGCGGCGCTCATGGATGCAAAGTGTGTCGTTTCCTCGTGGAATGATGGTGAAGGAAAGTGTTTGCTGCTCTCCCGCGGGCTGCTGGGCATGCCTCAGAGGCACTTCTTTAGGGGCCAAGCTCCTAGAAAATAATAGTCTGTCTGGAAGGAGATTTTGTTCATTACCTCGATTTCTTGAAGTTTTTCTTAGCTTTTGGAATCAGAGAGAACGTGCTGGCTGTCCATTTACTGGTCTCTTTGGGTGAAGGAAAGTTGATGTTCTAGGTTGGATACAAGACTGGAAAAGGATATTCAGAGGCAGTTTCTTACAGAGGACCATCTTTCCATAACAGCCCTTAGAATATGTGAGCTTTAATCCTGCACCTAACTTTCCAGGGTTCCCTCCTCCAAGAAGCCAGGACCAAGGACAAACAAGTGAAGGACTGGGGTCAGGACACCTGTGTTACAGTTGCAGAATATCCAATACAGGAGCAGTCACTACAGCTTCAGGGCAGAGCCCACAGCAGTATTATCTTCCCAGAACAATTTCTTTCCATATGATTCCAGCACAGCAGAATGGCTGGGGGCTGCAAGTTGCATTGGAACCGCACTTCTCAAGCCTATCAGGTCTAACGTCCCACTTCCATAACAAATACCGTGTAACTCTCCCCAATGAGATGCACAGGTGCTACAACTTGTCTATGCACGCATTTAATCTCTCTAATGTCCTTGCAGTAATATAAAGAATAAATGGAAGCAAAGCTATAATGAATTAACGTGTATTTCCATGTGTAAATATGCAGACACAACTATGCTGGAAGGCATCAGTAGTCTGATGCTTATATCTGTTCATAGAATCATCCTAAATATCATGGCCACAAATCCAAACTAAGCGTTGGTGACTCAGGTACCATGCGCTGCATTGAATGACTCTCAGTAAAATTCCAACCAAATGTAAGTATAATCTTTCCTTACTTTGCATACAATTATTATAGATAAATACCATAAAAATAAGTTGCATTGATATGCAAAACAGAGGTAAGTTCTAGGCTCCTAATAGTTGTAATAGCCACCCTTCCTACCCACGCTTCCTAAAAAAACCCCTGGAGGCAAGTAAGGCCGCTGTTGAAAACCACTGGTATGGAGGGCCAGACAGGGCCACAGGGCATGAAGAGGACCTGTAGCTGCCTTCCAGAACTCTTAGGTTCTCCAGGTGATTGCCCAAGACCTTTTCTTTTTTTTTTTAATTGCATTTTAGGTTTTGGGGTACATGTGAAGAACATGCAAGACCGTTGCATAGGTACACACATGGCAGTGTGATTTGCTGCCTTCCTCCCCATCACCTATATCTGGCATTTCTCCCCATGCTATCTCTCCCCAACTCCCCACCCCATCACCGTTCCTCCCCTAGTTCCCCCCGGACAGACCCCAGTGTGTGATGCTCCCCTCCCTGTGTCCATGTGTTCTCATTGTTCAACACCCGCGTATGAGTGAGAACATGCAGTGTTTGATTTTCTGTTCTTGTGTCAGTTTGCTGAGGATGATGGTTTCCAGGTTCATCCATGTCCCTACAAAGGGCATGAACTCATTGTTTTCGATGGCTGCATAGTATTCCATGGTGTATATGTGCCACATTTTCCTTGTCCAGTCTATCATCGATGGGCATTTGGGTTTGTTCCAGGTCTTTGCTATCGTAAACTGTGCTGCAATGAACATTCATGTGCATGTGTCCTTAAAGTAGAACGATTTCTAATCCTTTGGATATATACCCAGTAATGGGATTGCTGGGTCAAATGGAATTTCTATTTCTAGGTCCTTGAGGAATCGCCACACTGTCTTCCACAATGGTTGAACTAATTTACACTCCCACCACCCCAAGACCTTTTCAACTGCCAAAACCAAGACCTTGTTCATGTAATTACATAGCTGATGCCAGATTTGATAACCACACAAATCGCTAGGGTGACTCTGCCCTAGATCCCTCTATGATGATGCAGCTATTACCTCAGACCTGGGTTGGAATAAGACCGCAGCACACCAAAACCAGCCTGGGAAATGCAGGCACAAAAGGACACCCGGTTCATTTCCTAAGCCACCCTCCAGCACACTCCATCTGGACAGGCTCCAGAAGAAAGGCCTAGAAGCAAGATCCTAGCAGACCCCCATGCCACAGGGCCACCCCAGCTCTGCTCCAGCCACTGGGATTGTTTGGTGATTAGGGGTATCGATGGACCACTGGTTTAGGCTCTAGTTAATTGAATGTTCTGGTTACACAACAGTTAATTCACAGTCCTCTTTGCTTTGATCCTTAAAAAACTTCCCTAAATTCATGTGTTCATTTTTCACCAAAACAACAATGGTCTTCTTAGTTGGAGAGATTCCTTTTTCTTTCCTCTATTTCACAAATTCCTGTAATAGTGTTATAATACTCTGATATTAATAGCAATGCATTTAGTAAGCACACGGTCCAGTTTCCTGGCTTAATGCATGGCACATACTGGAGAATGGGGAGTTTGTTTTATGTTTACGCATACCGTAAGGTTTCCAGCTTCTCTTTCTGAGCCATTATCACTGCAAAGGGAAGAAAGTGCCTAGGTCGGCATCAAAGATTGTGTTTCATGTGGATTCTGATCTCAGGAAATCTCCTGAAAGAGTAATTGACTTTTTGGTTTAAGTCATGAATTTTTCTACTAAGTGCATTGTGTGCTGTTTTACTTGAGAGGCTTCGGAGATGCAGATGCAAAAATGGAATTTAGTGGATTCTGTTAGGGAAAAGGACTGAGGAAAAATGAGGCAGGAGCCAGGAGAGTCGAGAGCTTCAGGCCATGCAGGTGTAACCCCAAGTACTTGTTAGTGTAATTATATAGCCAATCCAATATCGACTAAATCTATAAAAATGAGTGCACTAAAAATGAATCCTGCGTCTATAAGCACTAAATTGAATACATTGAAGAGACTTGGTAAAAACAAGCAGTCACTGGCCAGGCATGGTGGCTCAGTCCTATAATCGCAGCACTGTGGGAGACTGAGGTGGGTGGATCACTTGAGATCAGGAGTTCAAGACCAGCCTGGCCAACATGGCAAAACCTTGTCTCTATTAAAAATACAAACACAGGCCGGGTGTGGTGGCTCATGCCTGTAATCCAAGCACTTTGGAGGCTAAGGCGGGCGGATCACCTGAAGTTGGGAGATCAAGACCAGCCTGACCAACATGGTGAAACCCCATCTTAAAAAATATATATATATATATATATATACACACATTAGCCAGGCGTGGTGGCACACGTTTTTATTCCTAGCTATTCGGGAGGCTGAGGCAGGACAATCACTTGAAACAGGGAGGCAGGTTGCAGTGAGCCAAGATCGTGCCACTGTACTCTGTACAGTGAGTGAGCAGTGAGCCAAGATCGTGCCACTGTACTCTGTACAGTGAGTGAGCAGTGAGCCAAGATCATGCCACTGTACTCTGTACAGTGAGTGAGATGCTCCGTAGAGTGAGATGCTGCCTTAAAAAAAAAAAGTCACTAAAACATATTTTTTATTAAATCAGAGATGGCCAAGATTACTATAAAAGTTTGGGAGAAAGTAATTAAAATTTGGTATAATTCTACACTTTTATTCTGTTGCAGTGTCTCTGCAGTTTAAAGAAACCAAATGGAAATCATTGCCAATGGATTAAGGATGTGATTTGTGCAAAACAGTTGATGAAAAGCTCCAATCTGTAGATCCTATGCAAAGAAAGAAGATGATAGGCTTATTTTTAAGATTGGTTGAATATACACTTCTATGCTTTAAGCTAAATGAAAATATTTTTTTAAGCCTATGTTTGATGGACATTCTCAATTAACCCATCAACTACTCCTACCCACAAGGGACTTCTTTTTTATTTGTTAAACACAGTACAACTGCATTTACCACTAATGTTTACATGAGTAACAATAATAGAAAACACAAGAGGATCCTGGGATGAAGGGAGAATGTAAAGGTCAGTTCAGGGTTAGCTAGGTCTTTTCATTCAGTAATTTATTAAGGAAAGTTTTAGAACCTTGCCAAAATGATAGATGGCCTGCTTTGATTTCACATTTATGTTTGGCAGAACTACACACACACACACACACACACACACACACACACACACGCACGCACATTTATTTTGTGGCAGAAATTTCTGGACTCCAAGAGATAGAGGCCAGCCAAAGGGGTTTTCTGGTGTTTCCTATATTCTCTACCAAAGACCTGCTAGGAATATTCAGCTATCGCAACATTACATTTCAGCTGTCTGCTAAGGAAGAATTTAGTTTTAAATTTCGATTCACCCAGGCCCTCCTCCAACCCCAGGCTATTTCTTTTGGCGAATTCATGCCCACAGAGGGAACATGAGGAGTTTGCCTGAAACTCTTCACTAAACTTTATGGGTGCGCCTTGGGGCTGCTCCACATAGAGGAGATGGGCTGGCCCTTTTAAAAATCCCTTTTGGACTTAAATTATCAACTAGTGTAATATCTGATCATAATTCTCTTTCTTCTTTTGATACGGGATAATGCAAACATGAAATCAGCAAGTAAGCATAATTGCTGGACATGGTAGAGTCTCAGAGACTTGGCAAACATACCGTTCATCTTCCCCTTGTTGCACGGTGTTACATCACCTCTTCTACAGATGCGGGCCCCCAGCCGTGGACTCCTTGAAGACAAGGTGGAATCTTCAGCACTAGAGCAGTCCCCCACACAGTCCATGTTGTGTATAGGTGGATCAGTTGAATGAATGCACTACTTTTGTCCAAAAGGACAAAAATACTCCCATTACCATGCAGAATAGATGTGAAATATAACCTGTTATCCCATGCTTAACTAAACCCATAGCTTATTCACGGGTGATGGCAGCCTGAGCCATATAGCAAGGCTGGGGAATGTCCAGCCAAGAACGATGCTGTAAGCAACGAAAAGAGAGATGCCAAGACTTGAAAATATAGGACTTTCCCATTTAAAAAGAAAAAGCCCAGGGCAAAGAGAGGATAAGTATAAAAAGAACGTTCTCCCTATAGGAAACATGGTCTAGAATGCTCGTGAAGTGCATTGCTTGTAGGCAGACAGTGGTTCTCAGACTTCACCAAATATCAGAATCACCTGCAGCCTTGTTTCAACACACTCTGGGGCCCTTATCCAGAAATCCAGTTGCACAGGCCAGGGTGGATGCCTGGGAAGCTGCATTTTTTATTTTTAACAAACTCCCAGGTTTTGCTGATGCTGCCATGGAAAGATTATTTGAGAACACTCTCCTAAGAGATACGAAAAGCTGAAAACCAAGTTACTTTTAAGATTTTAAATAAATTTTTTAAATGATACAAGTGGATTCTTTCAAAAATTTATATCATGAGTCTGGGCACGGTGGCTCGCGCCTGTAATCCCAGCATTTTGGGAGGCCAAGGCGGGCAGATCATGAGGTCAAGAGATCGAGACCATTCTGGCCAACATGGTAAAACCCCGTCTCTACTAAAAATACAAAAATTAGCTGGACGTGGTGGCGTGCGCCTGTAGTCCCAGCTACTCGGGAGGCTGAGGCAGGAGCATTGCTTGAACCTGGGAGGCAGAGGTTGCAGTGAGCCAAGATCGCGCCACTGCACTCCAGCCTGGTGCCTGGCAACAGAGTGAGATTCTGTCTCACAAAAAAAAAAAAGTTGTATCATGAACGTTCTCAAGCATGCACAAAAGTAAATAGATTCATAAAAAACACACACAGCATGTATCACCCCACTTCAAAAATACCATTTTACCAGTCTTGTTTCATATGTCCCCCATCACCTTTTTTTTTTGGCTGAAATACTTTAAAACATATCCCAGACGTATCAATCTGTAAGAATTTCAGCATTTATTTCTAACAAATAAGCACTCTTTTTAAACATATTTACCTCCTGAGGGAAGCTACGATGTTTGCAGTAAATTGTTCATAAGGCTGTAAGAGCCAAGGAAAACCGTGTTGCATGGATCCCAGGTTCTCACTGACCCAATGTTATTCTGACTTCTTTTTATTCTTTGCTTCTAGGCCCTTCCTTAGCCTGTCTCCCCAACACACACACACACACAGCTTGTTAACCCTTCCCAACCATCTCCTCATATCCAAATACATGTCGCTTCCTTCTAGAACCTTCCTCCAGCAGTAAACACATCCCAGGCTTACATCTCTCCTGACAGGCATCTGCAACTTTCTGCCTTCTGCTGCCCAGGGGACTGTCCCCAGGGGACGGCACGTTCCCAGAAGATGGCATGAGAAAAGGGTTCCAAACAAGCTCAGAACAGCCCATGGTCCTCTCTTCTCTGAAGGACATTACAGTCCTTCAGGGTTGGAGGTTGGAGGTAGAATCTTCATTTCCAGGCAATGGCCCAAATGCCAAATGATTAGCCACAACCCTACAAGCTTGGTCAGATTCCGAGTGTAGAGGGCACGTGCTGCAACTGCATCTCACTTACTGATGGCTGCCACCGCAGTGCAAACCTGGGAAAACTATGGGAACCACTGAGGGTTTCCCCCATCACCGCTCATTGAGGCTTTTCAAGGAAGAGCTGGTCGGAAATTGACTAGGCCTGTGGAGGAATCTGCAGGTGGGGCAGGGGCAGCGAGTGACAGGGAGGAGGAAGTGGAAATGCTAAGAAAGCTAAATATTGTGGTTACATCGGAAATGTGGATTTCTGACCCTTTTAGGATGAAGAGGATGTGGCTGAGTGTGGCACGGAGGCACGTGAATGCCCGCATGCAGAGGGGATGCTTGAAAATTAAACCACCCATAAAGCAAGGCATTATAAATGGGCTGAGTGTGGCCAGCACTGATCTGAGCAACAGAGGTCTGGATCTGCTAAGCCTCACAGGTGAGTGAAGGAATGATGGGAGTTGGAGGCAAGGAGGTTACCAGAGATTCCTCAGTGCTCTGGGGAGGTGTTTTCAAGCCAGCAAAACCAGCTTGGTGAGATCTGACATCTGAATAGGACAGTATAAAAACCCACAAAGAGACTTTAGCCTAGTTCTCCTTTTAAGTAAAGTCAGGTGGGCAGGGGCAGGGGGGTTCCCATTAGAAAGTTTTACGTTACTTTTGTGGCAGATTATGAATTATACCTTGGAACTACCACAAAACAGTTTGAACACGGTGCTTCCTACAGCTGGAATTGTAGGCTGTCAGCCACGGCTTTGCTCACCTCCCCAGCTAAGCCACCTACCTTCTTGTGGGGAAGACAAATCGCCCCCTGTGGTCTTGTTGCCCTGCCTCACCCCTTGAGAACCGTCTTTCTTTTCTTTCCTTCTTTCTTTCTTTTATGTACATTTAGTTCCCACAGGCTTCCTTTATCAATATTTCAATTGGTTGCTGCTGACCTATACTTGAATCCAAATATTTGCCCTATTCAGTATGAATTGTTCATTCAGCCAAATGCTCGATTATGTCTGTGCTCTTTTGAGCAAATTGAATGGGCTACTTGACTATGTAATGCCGATATAGCCTGGTCATTAGTAGTGTTGGCTAGAATTGACCAGATGCAACAAGGAAGGAAAGGGAGGGAAGAAGGAGGTTTGTGTTCGGTTTTCCTTCCAGAGCAACCATGGTGAAGAAAGTGAAATTGTGTACTTCCCAGGGCACAGTTATACACTGCCTTCCTGTTCTTCCAAATGGGCCTGTAGTCTAATATGAATCAAATGAGTCAGGGTTCAAAGGAGATGGATACTCCTGAAGGCTCACGAGTTTATTTATTCATTGGGAAACTATTCTCTGTAAAATCATGACTGGCCGTCTTATTTTTATTGTTTAGATCAAGGCACAACAAATAAAATAAAGCTAACTACAAGCCTCGCTCTTGGTTAATATTACTCCCTGCACTGATTCTATGGCCTTTCTTCCCATATTCAAACTAACCTTTTATGAATGTCAAAAGCCACGACCGGAAAATTTTTAACTTCATGTGCTAAACGATAATTCACACTTTAGGGGAGGAAAAGCTTTCTCCTCTATCCTCTCATGTTCAGTGACCGGGGCTCTGCAAATTAAAGTTACAAAAGATAGGGCCGGGCATGGTGGCTCACACCCGTAATCCCAGCACTTTGGAAGGTTGAGGTGAGCAGATCACCTGAGGTCAGGAGTTCGAAACCAGCCTGACTGATAGGGCGAAACCCCATCTCTACTAAAAATACAAAAAGTAGCTGGACATGGTGCTGGGTGCCTGTAATCCCAACTCCTCAGGAGGCTGAGGCTGGAGAATCACTTGGACCTGGGAGGCGGCGGTTGCAGTGAGCCGAGATTGCACCTTTGCACTCTAGCCTGGGTAGCAAGAGCAAAACTCCATCTCACAAAAAA
>NW_016107370.1:2419150-2465827 GCF_001604975.1 Cebus imitator | reverse complement strand
AAAAAAAAAAAAAAAAAAAAAAAAGAGTCATCCCAGGTGATACAAGTCTCTCAGAGTAGTTCTCTTCCTGTGATGGAAGAGTGAGACACCGTTCCAACTGATGTTGCCTTTCAAAAGGGAAAATTATGCCCTTTTTGGCCGAAATGGAGAAAGCAGAGAGCAAATTGCCGTAAGTTCAAAACAATCCTTACATCCTTACACCAAAAGGGCATATTTTGGGGTGCCATGCTCTGATCCTCTTCAATACAATAAGTATTTACTGACCACCTACGACATACACAGTACTGAGTTATGTTGTGAAAACCCTTCAGGCACAATAAGAGTTAAAATTTGGCCCTGACCCAAGCACAGAAACCAGTACAGATCCAGGAGAATTTTGCCAGGAACAAGAGTGGCTTTTAAATGTAGATTCGTTTTTCCAGTGCCACCAGCAGGAAGTGGTAATAAGAAAGTACCTGTGTATTGGCGCTTGCTCTTGAGGAGTTCCTATCTTATTGGCAAAGGCAGACATGTAAATAACAAAGAAAAGATAGGAATGAGAATACTTGGGGCAAGGTACCAAGTGAAGTAATTATGGACCACAAAGAAAAAACAAAACCGAATGTGAATAGAAGTTACCCTTGCCCTCTAGGACTTTACAGCCTGTTAAAGGAGATAATTTATGGACACAAATAAATGGTATCTAAGGCAGATTGCTTAAAGGAGCAAGCAACAAGGTGACATAGGTGTTTAGGGTTAGAAGAGGGCATGTCCAAGAGCATGTGTATGTCCAGCCCACGTTTTTTAAAGCCTTGCTCTTTCAAGCTCACATCATGTGTATTTTAAATTTGTCTCAAGAATTTACAAGATTCTTTAAACATCTTTTATATAACTTTTTGATTACAACAGGATTTGCTGCTTTATTTCCCTGCCTCTATTACAGAGTGCAATACTCCGTTATATAGAAGAGGAAGGGGAGGGAGGGAAATGGGTATTTATTAAGCACTTGCTGTTTACCAGCCCCGAAACTTGGTAGGCACTTTCAAGTTTGTGTCTCACTTATTTATGAAGAAGATTTTCACTTGCTTCTCGATTCTGCCTCATTCAACATTCCCCATGCCTCGTAATCCTAAATTCCCCTTCCCAGCAATCCCTGCTCACCTCCCTGTGGGCAGAGGAGGGACCCTGCACACCTACTATGGTGTCACTTGGACCAGCTCTTGCTTCTGGCTGAGCAGCCTTAGAGCTTCTTAAACTGTCAACATTACTTGATTGTTAGGATTATTTCTAAGATCAGAGGGTACAAGTCCTGTTCTGACTTTTCTCAAAGCTTGTTTCCACTGAGAGGTTCTCCTCCCTTTCCAGGTCTTCTAAGGCTATGCTCTCCTAGCCGGATCCACACAATGTCTCCGGGGACCGGCCGGATGGTCCTCACCCCCATATCATTTGAAAGCACTCCCAGCCTTTGTTTCCTCCTAGAACACATGTTGACCTGCAAAGAGCATGCGCTTGAGGTAAAATTGTATTGGAATCCAGCTCTGCTTCTCACACGCTGTGCAGCACTGGTAAATCCCTTAACCTCTCCAAGTCTTCGTTTCAACACGTGTAAAAACAGGCATGACAATGCCTACCTCACCAAGCTGCTGAAGGGACTAAAGAGGTAACCACACAGCCCAATGCTCAGGGCATAAGTACTGCTTATTAATGTTCGCTTTCCTTCTGAGTTATCCTGCTTTCTGGTGGTGAGAAACAGATAGATAGATGATAGATACATAGATAGATGGATAGATAGATAGATAGATAGAATGCTCTATATAAATAGCATGAAAAACATGCATTGCAGAGAAAAGCCAGCCGTTGCTTTTGGCTCTATTTTGTCCAAGACAAGGAATAGAAGCAGACTAGCGTTTCTGAAGAGGAGAAAGGCAAAGCTCTGAAGCCGGAGTTCCTAGCTCACTGCGTTGCATCTGAGCTTACTGTGACCCAGAATGTCAACTCTCTGTGCCTCAATGTCCTCATCTTTTAAGAGTAAAATGATAATATAATACCAGGGGCCTTATAGGACTCTTTGGAGAATTAAGTCGGAAAATATGTGTAAAGCTATAGTTTAGTGCCTGGTCATAGTAAGTGTTCAATGAATATGTCAGATATTATTTTTATCCAATGCGCAATATGTGTTACTGTTATAAGTACATCATTTCTCTTTTTTTGAAGTTTGCATATTATATTTATTTACCAATGAGAGATCAAAATACTTTCCTTTTAGTAGTGAGATGGTCACGCTGACATCTGGTGTTCTCTCTGTGATCGAGAACACCATAGAGTAAAGGCAAGACACTGAAGCAGCCCGGAGATGAGGCATTTGGGAGGAAGAGGTGGGGAGGATAATGGGATTGGGAGAGAAGCAGAAGGTTTCAAAGGAGTGCCTCAGAAATGTTTTTTCAAATATCTTTCGGTGATCAAATTGTTACTGCTTGAGGATCTTAGGAAGAAAAGGATTATACAAAAAATAGGCTGGGCACAGTGGCTCATACCTGTAATCCCAGCACTTTGGGAGGCCGAGGCAGGCAGATCACTTGAGGCCAGGAGTTTGAGACCAGCCTGGCCAACATGTTGAAACCCCATCTCTACTAAAAATACAAATATTAGCCGGGCATGGTCCTGTAATCCCAGTCACTAGGGAGGCTGAGGCACAAGAATCACTTGAACCCAGGAGGTGGAGGTTGCAGTGAGCCAATATCACACCACTGCACTCCAGCCTGGATACCAGAGCAAGACTCTGTCTCAAAAACTAAACTAAAATAAAAATAAAGATAAATAAATATTGCTCTAATAGGACCATATTATATAATTAATGTAATAAATCGCTGTATTACCCATAATAGTGATGACCATAAGGCCCATTACTTATGATGAGGTTACATAATCAGTTCTAAAAATATTTGTCTAGCCCCTGGATTAGTTTTCTAGTGCTGCTAAAATGAAGAAGCACAAACTGGGTGATTTAGAGACGGAAATGTATTATCTCAGCGTTCTGGGGGCTGCAAGTCCAAAATCAGGGTGTTGGCAGGGCCACGCCTCCTCTGAAGATGAAGGGACGGATCTGTGCTAAGCCTGGCTCGTAGCTTCTGGTGGCCTGCCAGCCATCTTTGCTGTGCCTTGGTTCATAGACTCATCCCTCCAATTCTCGCTGTGTATCTTCGCATCATCTACTCTCCATGCCCATCTGTCTCTCTGTCCAAATTTTCCCTTATGATAAGGACACCATCATATTGGATTAAAACTTACCTATTCCTTTGGGAGGCCAAGGCAGGTAGATCACGAGGTCAAGAGATGGGGACCATCCTGGTCAACATGGTGAAACCCCATCTCTACTAAAACTACAAAAAAATTAGCTGGGCATGGTGGCACGTGCCTGTAGTCCCAGCTACTCGGGAGGCTGAGGCAGGAGAATTGCTTGAACCCGGGAGGCAGAGGTTGCAGTGAGCCGAGATTCCGCCACTGGACTCCAGCCTGGCGCCTGGCAACAAAACGAGACTCTGTCTCAAAAAAAAAAGACTTACCTATTCCATATGACCTAATCTTAATTACTGTAAAATTAGATCTGCAATTACTCTATTTCCAAATAAGGTCACATTCTGAGGTACTGAGGTCAGGACCCAAACATATCTTTTCGGGGGAACAGAAGTCAATTCATAATGCCACCTATTTTCCAATACTCTCCAAGCAAATTGCATTGGAATCATGTAAATACTTTTTCATATAACATAATATAACATAACATGATATAATAGAATGTTTCTAATTTTAGGACTAAATCATTCTGGTTTATTAATATGAGTGATGTTATAGCAGAAAGTTCTATTTCAAAGAGGGAGTACGTAACTAGATTCTGCACAAATTCTTCTCTTTTAATGCCAAAAGCCCAATGTCTTATCTATAAACTGCACCACTGGAGTAAGGAAAAGGGGAGTAGGGCTTGCAGTGATGTGTTCATTGCATGTAATACTGCATTTCATGGACAGTGCTGTCTACAGTGTGTGACTATTGTGTTGTAAAAACAGGAAGGCTCACAGGCTGAGCCAGCTGGTTGGATTCTAACCTTTTGCAGACACACACACACACACACACACACACACACACACACACAGACACATACACACACTTTAAAAGGAAAGGAGAATGTCATTCTGCTTATTGAGGTAAAGGAATTCAGCAGCCAACACAAAAGAAACTTTCCCCGAGAAGATTTGCAGAGGAGGCCTGGTGTTTCCCAGCTATTCAATACTTGAATGTGTTTTCATGTTTTCAAGTTAAAAAATAAGGGTCTTGATCAGGAACACACAGGGGTGGGGCCCCTTCAACAATAACCAAGCCCAGTGAATTTTGACCCAAGGCCAGAAAAATATTCGTTTTCATGTTGGCATGATGGATTATTTGGTAAAACACGAATGTTATAGTCATTAAGGGAGACTTTTTGCCTTGCTGATGAAGAAAAAATGTTTTGTAAATAACATGCTTAGCTTTGACAAGGATGAAGTTAAATATATGCAAATTATCTGACGAAGTCGCAATGACTCGATGTAGAAACCACGTTTGTTTCCCGCTGCTGGTATTTTCTAAAACATCAGAGCTACTTCTACTTGATGTGCACAGGCTGAATATGATCATCTTTCTACAGAAATGCATAGAGTATTTTAATAGTGTATTTACTATCTACCAGTTTTGAAATAGTTATCACTTAAAATATCGCAGAAGGCATAAATACTCAATACTATATAAATTCACTAAAAGTACAGGAACTGATGCCTCTTAGGGCCCTTCCAAGGTGTAGAAGCATTTAGCTTGATTCAGTAAATGGTTATTATTAATACCATCTTTCCTCACTCTCTGAAACTTGGAAGGCACTGTTTATATGTTTGCCCTTGACATGTGTTCTCTTATTTCATCCTCAAACGTGGATTTTATCGTCCCCTTGAACAAGCAGAAAACTAAGGCTGAGAACATTAAAGTAACACGATCATGGCAGAGGGGAGATTTTTAAAGCCAGCCTGACCACACTCTTTCTGTTGAACCTTCATACTGTCATGCTGGTTGTTTTTGGTTTTGAAAGAAAAGAACAGTATGGTTCTATTTGGTCTTTACTGCATTTATTCCATCACTGGAAAGCCCTATCTTGCCTAAACCAGACTGAGGTTTAGAAACAAACATATATCAGTAGGTCTTTCATATAAGGTATTTCTGTGTGTGTGTGTGTGTGTGTGTGTGTGTGTGTGTGTGTGTCTTTCTCTCAGCTTGTGCTCAATGATCTAACACGATTTTGGATCCAGAAAGACCTATTTGATTCATTCATGATTCCTGACACATGACCCATGTGCTGTATGGTTTTATATAGAACATGGTCACTGCAGCTAGGATAGCATCGCCTGGTGATGTAGACTGTCTTCTTTATATACAGATTGAGATGGAGCCAATGCAAACACACTTGACCCTCTGGATGTTACCAAAAAAAAAAAAATGCAGCTCCACCCTTAAAACTCAACATACTGTGTTTCTCCAGCATACACTAGTACCTTCTGTCCTACATTTGCCTCTGACGGTGATTTTGAGTAACTCCCTTGGGCCCCTGAGCCTCAGCTTTCTCACTGGGCACTCACTGTCTGAGTCTCGCTTCATAGGATTGTTGTCTCAAATGAGAAAATGTGAGAGAAGAATATTTTTAAGGTTAAATCCCCCATATGTTGTAACTTTAAAAACAATGACGAATCCTGTGATTGGAGCTCATCGATCTGGTGCTCTCCTGGACAAGGTGTTAGGTCAACCACCCACTTGCTCGGTCTGTGCACTTCAGGTTTTCTTTCTCCCTAGACACCGTGACATGTGTGGTGCCCTTCAAAACTCATGTTAGAAAGCATGGATAGTAAATTATTAAGGGAACACAGGGCAAGCTCATTGGAAAGCTATTGCTCTGTGGGTAAATACAACCCCACTGTGTATTAAACAAAAATTAAACCCCATTTTCTTTTTTATAGAGAAGTTGCCATCAATTCAAATCCCGAGAACAAGGCCTGGGACATAGTTAATAGTCCGCAGCCTGGCCAGCCCCGGCTTTGAAAGCGTGGAAGCCTTCCTGGAGTGCTGCTTGTGTCCAATTATAACTCACTACTTACCATCTTCATAATTTAAATCTGTCCGCCCCTTAGGGGGGGAAATTTTTGCTAATCAAAGCCATGAATGTACCTTTTTCCTTTTGACAGCATTAAATTAAAGCTAAATGGTCGGTTTTGAATGAGTTACTGTGAAGAATAAAGGCATTAATGAGGTAATTTCATTATGGAGACTCATCCAGGCCTATGTGAAAACGAGGGAAGTAAGTGGAAAGGAAAGCTGCTGAGGAAATTAGGGTTCCTTCCACCCTAATTAATGTTTGGGGGCATTTAGTACAGCCACCAAATTAACTGCTCCAAAGAACTCTCATTGAAAAAAATACATTGTTGCCCTCCCTTGTAATTAGAAGACAGTACAAGGAGAACACTCTGAGTATAAAGCCAGCCTTTAACTTATTCGTGGGGCTGCAGAAAAACTCGTCATTATGGAGCTGGAGTTTAAGGAAGCACTCGCCATACAATATAGGATTGTTTAGGTCCTTGGACTCTGTGAGCTGTAAACAGGTAGCCTCTGAATGAGGAATTATGAGACTCCTGGGAGGCCTGGCTTCCCAGCAAAACAGTCTTAAATGCATCTAAAAGGAAGAAAGAAAGGTGAATAGGCCCAGCGTGGCTCGCAAAAGGAATGCTCAATGCTTGTCTTAAGTGATTACATGATGTTGCACGGCCCCTCTCACTGAGTTATCTTTACACTGCTTTTGTCTCCTCTAATTGGAGCTGATGAGGTGCTAATTGGAGGCCTTTTTAAAAAGCCCACTACTTTAATCATTGGAAAATTCAGGGAGGCTGAGGGAGTGGAGTTAATGAGACGGGGTAGAAAAGAGAAAACTTTAGCTTGACAAAAGTGAAGCTGTGGTTTGTGGGTATCTAGGAGGGGTGACAAGGAAGGTTCGAGGGGAGAAAAAGGGAAGCTTGGGATGTTTTATTTTTAAAATCATTCTGCAGTATCTTCAAGGTCGGCTGGAATAAGAAGAATCTGGTTAGTCTGGAGGTGTCTGTTCTTTAATTCTCGCATTAGGCCTGAATTCAGACTGAAGGCTTTAGGGTCCAGCCCTCGACTCCCCTACAAAATTGTAGGAAGAAATTGTATGGAGTCGGGCGTGCCTCCCGGTGACCCTTGTTCCTCTTCTCAGAAGGCAAGTTTTCTTGAACCCTTTGGATGGGTCTTTGCTGCTGCTTCTGGTGGTGGAGAGGACTCTCGATCTCAGACCTTCCTCTGTGACTGTCACAGGCGGGGAGTGAAGCGTGGTGGTCAAATCTTCAAGGGACAGGAATTGGGGAAAAGAAAACAGAAACAGAATTGACGTAAGAACAGTGACTCTGAAGTTGGTTGTGTTCGGATCTGAGGTTGCTTTTTTTTTTTTTTTTTTTTTTTTTTTTTTTTTTTTTTTTTTTGCTTCTCCTTTATGCTTTTCTGTGCTTTCCAGTATCTAGAATGAGCCTGTATATCATCAGCAAAATACAGTTTTGGCCAGATGTGGTGGCTCATGCCTAAAATCCTAGCACTTTGGGATGCTGAGGTGGGTGGCTCACCTGAGGTCAGGAGTTCAAGACCAGACTAGCCAACATGGCCAAACCCCATCTCTACTGAAAACACAAAACTTAGCCAGGCATGGTAGTGCATGCCTGTAATTCCAGCTACTCGGGAGCTTGAGGCATGAGAATCGCTTGAACCCAAGAGACAGAGCTTGCTGCGTGACAAGATCGCGCCACTGCTCTCCAGCCTGGGCAACAGAGCAAGACTCCATCTCAAAAAATATAACATAAAATTTTAATAACTTTTTTTTTGAGACCGAGTCCTGCTCTGTTGCCCAGGCTCAAGTTCAATGGTGCAATCTCGGTTCACTGCAACCTCTGCCTCCTGGGTTCAAGCGATTCTCCTGCCTTAGCCTCCTGAGTAGCTGGGACTATAGGCACACACCACCACGTCTGGCTAATTTTTGTATTGTTAGAAGAGACAGGGTTTCATCATGTTGGTCAGGATGGTTGCAAACTCCTGACCTCATGATCTGCCCCTGATGCCTCCCAAAGTGCTGGGATTACAGGAGTGAGCCACTGCACCCAGCCAAAATTTTAGTTCTTTATTCGAGATAACTTTGTTTCTTTAAGTAGCAAAGAAATAGAATGGAGTGTGTGGCAGGAAGGAGAGATGTGCTGTGGAAAAAGTGGGCTTCTAGAAACATTGTCTCAGGGGCACTGAGCCTGAGTTGCCTGCTCTTGCTGAGCAGCAGGACCCATGGAGTGTTGGGACGCCATGGAAATTCGGAGAGAAGCATCACACCCAAGGGGTACTCAGGCTCCCACGAAACTCTCCATTCCCTGGCCTCCAGAGGATCAATAAAGTATTTCCAGAGTATCTTGGGGCATGTATAAAGTATGCCAAGGGACTTAGCACTTTCTATATTACCTCATATTGTGTATAATCACCACCACTTCTAGAAGGTTAATTTCCCCATACACTCTAACCTACTTTAGGGCAATGACTCTGCAGTTTGTCTTCCACTCCCACCTAAGTGCCCAAGCTTAACTTACCTTTTCCACGCTGCCCCAATGTAAAATCCAGCCACACGCTGCAGCACATCAGCCAAAGAAATATGAAATTGACATGACACAGTTGGCCTGTAAATACGAGCACGTGACGTGGGCAAAACCTAGTGGGATCGAAGTTTATCCTTGGGAAATGAGTTGACACCTGTCAAGTGGTGGGAACAGTGCCTGGTGCTCAGTTAGGGGTCAGTAATTTAAAGCTGATACAAGGTGACTGAGAGTCAGGGAGAGAAACTGGGAAGCAGATAGTCCTAAAAGGCAGAAATGATTGTGCAAAGCAGGAGAGGCAGCATCTGGTTTTGAAAGCTAAATCTACGGAAGAGTTTTGTATGGGGGGGCCGTGTAGAATGAACATGACGTATGTCATTCAGGGATTGAGAAGGCAGCCTGCCAGCATCTGAGCTCTATCTAGGTCAGTGACATAGCACTCCCCACAGAGAGGAACTTAGGATCTTGGCATTAGAAGGAGCCTTACAGGTGCTGTGGCTCCAGACCACTGTTCTGCAGATTAAGCGATGGGCTGAAAACCATCAGGTCATGGAGAGTGGCTGAGTCTGCAGCAGATTCTAGGTCTTTGACCTACCAGGCCAGTGCTGCTTTTCGTTTTTTCTTTCTTTCTTTATTCTCTCTCTTTCTCCCGGGTCCAAACAATTCTCTTGCCTTAGCCTCCTGAGTAGCTGGGATTACAGGCACCCACCACCATACCCAGCTAATTTTTGAATTTTTTGTAGAGATAGTGTTTCACCATGTGGACCAGGCTGGTCTCAAACTTCTGACCTCAAGTGATCCACCCACCCTCACCTCCCAAAGTGCTGAGATTACAGGCATGAGCCACATGCCAGTCCTCTTTTTCCTGATAGCACACAGACTCACAGAATGAAGATCTTGCCAGCCTCCTCCTCTGAAGTTTCTGAGTATGTTAGATTAGCACAGGAGACCCCATTGTATAGATGCATATATATACATGCATTGACACACATATACAGACACCTAGACCTGCACGTCAGCCCCAAGTTCAACCGGATTCACTCAGTCACTCCTCTATGTAGGCATTCCGCATCCAGGGAATCTTGGGATGCCCACCAAGTACTATGTCCTGAGCTGAGTGCCAGGGATACAACGGTCAGCAAAACCTGACAGCCTGCCCTGTGGAGCTTATTGTCCAGTGCATGGGACAGACATGGCACAAAGATTTCCACAAGGATCGTGTTGATTCCTCATGGTGTATTCAATGCTGTGGAGGAAAAGCACCAAGTAAACGAACACGGTCCTATTTATCAAAGACTCCAGGTGACACTGAGGCAGGTGCTCTGAAAACACTGAGCGACAGTCAGCAGGCAGCAGAACCTCCCCTCCAGCTGCTATGAAAGCAGCTTCTAATGAGTTAATGAGCAGCCTGAGGATGGAGGGCGAAGGGGAGGGTGGGGGGAGGCGGAGGGGACACGGTAATCTGCAGAGCATTAGCAGATGCTTCAGCAGGAGGCTGGGGAAGCTATTTGCCAGTTGGCTGCAGCTTCTGAAAGAGCAGGCAGAAGGGTCAATCAATGTGGCCTTCATCAGTTCAGTGACCATATTTTAAAATAATAATAATATTAAAAAAGAGCGCGTAATCTAACAGTTTTTTGTTTTGCAAATTAATTTGATAAAATAACTTGCACAAACACAAAAATTAAATTGAACTTATACAATTATACAATTGGCTCTATTGAAAAAAAAAAATACTTTTATATGAGGTCTGGGGCATGTAGGAGCCAGAAATAAAGCTCTCAGCATTTTACCTAGATGGGGGGGGTTGAAGGCTGTCCAGCCACATCCGTTAATTTAATAAGAAAGGAAGATCTAGAAAGATATGACACTTGGTTATAGGTCATGCCAATGACAAGATTAGAGTAGGGCTCCTGTGTGATAATTCGGTGCACTTTTTTCTTTTTTAAATAGAGGCAGGCTTTTGCTGTTACCCAGGCTGGAGTCCAGTGGTGTGATCATAGCTCACTGCAGGCTCAAACACGTGGGCCCAAGCAATCCTTCCACCTCAGCCTCCTGAGTAGCTAGGATTGCAGGTGCACACCACCATGCCAAGCTAAGTTTTAAATTTGTTGTGGAGATGGGGTCTTGCTATGTTGCCCAGGCTGGTTGCTCAGTGCACCCTTGAATGCAGCATCCCGTGCACTTTGATCCATGTACTCTGGTCAGCCGCACACTCACAATACACCCAATTAAATACACAAAAAGCTCCTGCATATTGTTACTAATAAAAGAAATGCAATTTAATAATAATATACCAATCTTCACCCACCTTGGAAAAGTTCAACAAAGCAAGAAAACTGGCAACATTACTGGAATTGTATTAACAGGACTCAGGAGACAACTTGAAGACGCTTCTACTAGAATGCTTTCGGCATTATCAAGGATAATAATTGACATGGACTGAAACGCATCAAATATGCTAAAATCTGTGAGTTCAAAATGGCATCAAACAAACAGAAAAACAATGACAGCCAACAACGAGAAAAAAATAAATGTTATTTTAGGAGGATGTCTGAGAACCAACTTTGTAGTTTAAAACTAGTTTTTGTTTTTTTTAAAGAAAAGGCATTTTCCTGCTTATACTGTAGATCAAAGTAAATAAATAGTTGATGAGAGGAAATTACTTTTTCTAGAAGCACGCCACTAATAAATGAAGAGGACACGATGGATTTAGAATGTCACCATTTTATCAAACCTAATGAAATAACAAATCTAGGAAATGATGGTGAGTACCTGCTCATAACCAGACACAGTGCACCTCCTAATGGAAGTTCACATTGCCCTCTGCCTATGAACTGTTCTTGCCAAAAATCCCAGCTGGGTTGGCCAGTACTTCTGATGGCTCAGCATTCTCACAAACATGGCCTTTGTCCAGGCTCTGAGGTTCTCACTTGATGTTTTGCGATAAACTCCTAACTGATCTGCCAGCATCTCACAGCCCTCCAGCCTCCTCACCTCAAATCATGTAAAATGTGTCTGTCTGCAGCTCCCTGCTGCTCTAACTGGTCAGGCCCTGCTGTGGGTTGAATTGTGCCCTCCCCAAGAGACACTTGCGAATCCTAAGCCCTGGTACCTATGAATGTGACCTCATTAGGAATAGCATCTTTGCAGTTATAATCAAGTTGGGATGAGCTCATAATTGATTAGGGTGGACCTTCATCAATGACTGGTGTCTTTATAAGAAGGAATTTAGACACGGAAACACAGAAGGAAGATGGCTGTGTGCGGATGAAGGCGGACATTGGAACGATGCATCTACGAGCAAAGAAATGATAGAGATTGCTGGCAAGCACCAGAAGTGAGAGGAGCTACCATCCAGCTCATCTGCAGAGGATCCGTCCCTCATACTGTATGTCAGCTACACCGAGTCAATCACAGTTCCTCAAGGGAGCCAGGCTCTTGCATCCTTCTGACCTTTGTACATGTTGCTCCCTTCACCAATAATCACTGTCATCTTCTCCTGCCACTCAGATGCACCCTAGTCTTTGAAATCTTAGTTTCCTCCTGGACAGAATTAAAGTTTTTATGGGACCCCAAAGAACTCGTGCCCACCTCTTCCTTTATGTTTTCCAAGCAGCATTTTAGTAGATTCCCACACCAGACATGAGCTCTGCCTCAACAGGGAAAACATCTCATTCTTTCCACAATCCCAGTGCCCCACAGAGTAATGAGCATCTTAATATGAATTAATATTAATAATAATGTTAAGCAGCTAATGGAATTGAGCAATTCCTAAATTCCAAGTACTGTTCTAAGCCTTTTGCATGTATTGACTCACTCCTCATAATTCCGAATCATTATTCCCACCTTATGTATGAGAAAACAGAGGCACTAAAGGTTAAGTGATTTTCCCAGCATCACTCGCAGTAAATGGTGGAGGTGTGATTCAAGGCCGCTCTAGACCCACAGGTCATGCTTTTAACCCCTGCTCTATGGCCTCTCCAGAGGTGAGTAGTGTAGGTGACCAGAAGGTTGGATGGGGGTAGGGAGTAGGAAGTGGGGGATGAACAAACGAATAAATAAGCAATACCTTCTCTTGCTAGATGTTAATATGCAAATCTAAACAATCCATGGTTCTTTGTTTTTCAGGTTACCAGATGGAAACCCCAGAGTTGGAAGCACGGTTTGAGAATGCAGGTGAGTGATGCTGAATGGAATGGCAAGGGAGCCCAGTGGTTTGTGTTCTGTGATCCACCCACGTATGAATCCAGTTACAGAAATGGGCTCTTTGTCCACAGTGCTGTCTTCCAGATTCCGGTGGGCATGCTCCTGACTCCTTGATTTTGATCTCTTCTACCTTTTTTCACCTTCCTGCCCTTGGCAACTGTTCAGTTCTTCTCAGTCTTGCTGAGCTTCATTCTACTTGATTCAGACCTAATTCAGCTTTGTTCGTTTGCGTTTGAGTTTTGTTTTATTTTATTTTATTTTATTTATTGTGTTTGAGTTTTCAACAAGGTATTGACTAGGTCTATTAGCTTGGTGTTTTCTCAAAGCAATGTAGTGCATTTTGAAGTTTTTAGTATCCAGACCATTACTGAAGTGCTACAAAATGAAGACCCAATTAGCAACCACTTACTAACTCCACAACAGCCCTTGGGGAAATACCATTGGTGTGTTATTTGCCCTTGCTCTTTACAGTCTTCTTCTGAAAATTAAGGTACAGTACGCATAACACAAAATTTACCATTAGCAACACTTAGTACCTTGACAATGTTGTGTAAGCATCCCCACTATCTAGTTTTGGATTTTCATCACCTCTAAAGGAAACCTTGTACCCATTAGTCAGTCTCTCTCCATTCTCTCCTCCCCACTGCCACCACCATCTGCTTTCTGTCTCTATGGAGTTGCCTGTTTTGAATACTGCATGTGAATGGAATCATGTGATAATGTGGCCTAACATGTCTAGCTTCTTTCACTTAGCATGTTTTCAAGATTTATCCCTGTTGTGGCACGTATCAGTACTTCATTCCTTTTGTGAATGGATAATATGCCATTATATGGATAGACCACATTTGTTTATCCTTTCATCAGTAAATGAACATTTGGGTTTGTTTCTACCTTTCGTTTATTGTGAATAGCACTGCTCTGAATATTTATGTACCAGCTTTTCTTTGAACATCTGTTTTCAATTCTTTTGGGTAGATTCCCAGAAGTGGAAATGCTCTGAGTGAGTAACTCTATGTTTGCATTATTGAGGAACAGCCAAACTGGTTTCCAAGGTGGCTGCTCCCCCTTTTATTGCCACCAACAATGTGAAAAGTTTCCGTTTCTCCACATCGTCACCAACACTTGTTATTTTCCTTCTCAAGAAAATTATAACCATCCTAGTGGGTGTACCATGGAGTATTTTTAAAGCATAGATATGATTCTAGAAGTCCGTCTCCACATACGCAAGCAGCATTCAGGGACTTAGTATAGATATGATTAGATATGTATAGATCTACAGACTTAGCATAGATATGATTCTAGAAGTGCTTCTCACGTATGCAAGCAGCATTCAGAGACTTAGCATAGATTCTGCCACAGCCAGTATGCAGTGGGATCTGAGATCCTGCAGGGGGTGGTGGTTCTGCTGGTCCACTAGAGCTGTGGAGCCTCAGAAATCACACCGAAAGATGACAGTAGCCTTTGCTTGAAAGCCTCAGGTCACTCTCACTGCAGCTAGAAAATACTTCAAACCCCTTTCCATGGTTAGCAGGTCCCTGCCAATCCTTCCAGCCTCCTCTGTCACCATTCTCCCACTTCTGACCACACCCCCATCATTCTGGGCTTCTCTTCTGCTCCTTGAACATGCCATGGCTTTCTCACCGCTGGGACTTTGCATTGTCGTCCCTCTGCCGAGGACTGTCTGCCCCCTGATCTTCACCGGGCTGCCTCTTTATCCCTCAAGCTTCAGCTCCAATGTCTTCCCCACTAGGACAGCTTCCCCGTGCCCTCTACCTAAAGTACCAAGCTTTCCTGCCTACCAGTCACTCTCTGTCTCACCTCTCTGCTTTTTGTTTATTTGTTTTTGCAGCACTTACCAATGTCACAATTTGAAATTTTATTTTTAAAAGTTTGTCAATAGTTTCATTGTCTATCTCTCCCCTCTGGCCCATAAAACACTATGACACCAAGTCCTTGTTTTTCTCATTCATTGCTCTATCCCTAAAGCGAAAACAGTGCTAGGTGCTGTTCATCTAGGTGCACAATAAATGCTTATTCAATGAATGAATGAGTTGATTACAGTTTCAGGACTTCCTCTTTCATGTCCCACGGTTTTCGGATATGGCCATGTTTATCTAAAATGTATCTAGAAAAGACTATAAATTATTGTCAGAATTATACACATGGAACACCTTCCCAAAGACTTCCGGACCATTTAAACAGCCGTCGGACAAACTGCTGCAGTTTTTGTTGTTGTTGTTGTTTGAGACATAGTCTTGTTATGTCGCCCAGGCTGGAGTGAGATGGTGTGATCTTGGCTCACTGCAACCTTCACCTCCCGGGTTCAAGTGATTCTCCTGCCTCAGCCTCCTGAGTAGCTGGGATTACAGGCCCCCGCCACCACACCTGGCTAATTTTTTTTTTTTTTGTATTTTTAATAGAGACAGTGTTTCACCATGTTGGTCAGGCTGGTCTCGAACTCCTGACCATGTGATCCACCTGCCTCAGGCTCCCAAAGTGCTAGGTTTACAGGCATGAGCCACTGCACCCGGCCAACTGCCCGAGTTTAACTCAGCCTCCCAATTGGCTTATTCATTGCGTATTTCCACATCTACTTTTCACACCGGGATTTTTGTATCTGTTTACAATTACTCTGAGAAAGGAAAATACGATGTCCTCTTTCCCCGTGCTGGTTCTGTTTTCCTTTGTAAGCACCCAGAACTGTGTGAACATCTCAGATGGGCATCATAAGAGCTTTTCTCATAAGCCTATCTAATAAGCAGCAAATTTTCCTGACTTCTTCTGTCTTCACTATCTAAGGAGGTCACTATCCATTTCCCTTGGTGGAGTTCATATCTCATTTTTGCTTTTTACCTTTCAGTTTGAAAACTAATTTCTTTGAGCCTTGTTTGGGACTCTCCCCTGCTTCTCATTCATCTGTCTTATTTGGGTTTCAACTCACCAGAGCATTTTGAGCTTTATTCTATCAGATAGGTTTCCTTTTGTCTTTTCTACTTTTTGTCAACATTGGGTGTTTATTTCTTTGTCATTAATATAGTTTTCTAAATAATCATCCAGATATCCAAATAGATCCCTTCAGCCTTTATACCTCTATTTCAGAGAATTTTAAGATAAGTCCCCTACAACTGTGAAAGCGACCCTTTCCCAATTTAATTTCAGATTTTAAGTGAATCATCTCTTTCCATTCCCTGTGGTCTAAATCTGATCAGTTTAGCATCACTTTCCTTCCTTCCACCCTCAAATCTGTCCTGATGGAAGAATTAGCTCAAAAGGGAATGCACCTCATTAGATGCTGAAAACACACCACACTGGTCTTATTTTCCTGCGTAGGAGGTCATAGTAAGTCTTTGCCCAAATGTCTTTGCTTTGTATCCTTTTCTGCCTTAACCCAGAAGTTCAATGCTCTCTGCTTTCACTTATTTCTTGAGTTGGTGATTACGGGCAGTCACACATGGGCCTTGGTGATAAATGGTCATTTCTGGCTCCTCTTTCTTGTTGCTCCATATCCAGGAATGTACTGTATCAGATGAGTGTCCAGCTGCTTGGGCGTCACTCTCAGAGGCTGCTGCACTTTCTTGCTGGTTTTTCTGCATCCGTCGGTATCTCTGAGGTCCGGGCAGACACTGTATTTTATCAGTCTTTAGTTCTCCAGCAGCCAGCATGGCACTCACCTCACAATGGATTCTTAGTAAATATTTAGAGGCTGCTGAATGAATATCCCATGATTCCTTATCTTGCAAGCCGAGAGACACAATACCCAGCCACACGAGACTTATTTTTCTTTTGAGACAAAGTCTCACCCTGTCACACAGGCTGGAGTGCAGTGGCACAATCTCGGCTCACTGGTCAAGTGATTCTTGTGCCTCAGCCTCCCAAGTAGCTAGGATTACAGGTGCTCACCACCACACTCAGCTAATTTTTGTGTATATATATATATATATATATATATTTAGTAGAGACCAGGTTTCACCATGTTGGACAGGCTGGTCTCAAACTTCTGACCTCAGGTGATCTACCCACTTCAGCCTCCCAAAGTGCTGGGATTACAGGCATGAGCCACCATGCCTGGCCTGCATGACTATTAATGAACATGGAAAGAGAACATACAGATAAGTGTGCAAGGTGGTCCAGGAAATGTTCAAAGACAGGAAATAAATAAGAGCTCATAGAGCTGTAGAAGGCTTCATAGAGAATGAAGACCTAAATTTGGCCATCAAAAAAAGAGAGAGAGAAGCATTGAGGAAGTGGCAAGTTGCTTAAATTTTCCACTCTGTCCCGCTCAAGTTTCCTCGTGGGAATACCTTTAGCTTTCTTTCCCTCTTATCAAGGAATCTCCGTCACTGGGTCACCTACATTCTTCTCATCCGCCTTTACCAACCTGGTCTAAAAATCCTCTTATAGTGCTTCTCTCTGCAACTCTATCTTACTTTTTAGTCCAGCATGGAGTATCAAGGGCTCTGATGGATAATACAAGTTTTGTCTCCTCTTCAAAAACTCCCTTGGGACACTCTCCCAGCCTAGTGTAGTTTTCCTGAGGCTGCCCCTCAGGAAAACCCAGGTTGTGGGGTAATTAGGTCATAGGAAATACTGAAACCAGAAGTTTCAGCTGGAGACTGGGCTAAAATTCATAAATAAAGATTGGCCTGGCTTGAACTCACAATAGGCTAATTTTAGATCTGTGGGTTTGGTCTAGCACAACAGTGACAATTATATCCTTTCTCTAAACGTTTTGGCGCCATTGGCTTTGGAAGCATTTCTTTTGTATCACTGCATCATTCAATAGCAATATAATTGTTATGTCCATTTCCCTGGCTCTCACAGGTTTGGGAGCCAGTTACCTTTCCCAGTTCATTAACCGACTGGCCCTCGCATTAACAGCCCCTCCATCGGGGGTTGCCTTGGAGACAAAGCTTCCTGTGGGTAATCCAAGATTATCTAGCTCTTTGTCCTACATGTGACCCTTAATTACTTGCTAAATTAGAATGGTTTTCTGAAAATCACAAGCGGAGGTTAATATGTTCTTCCAGAGCTGGTCAAGCTAAGATGACACTGAATTCACAGGGAATTCAAGTTACATGATCCCTGAAGGCATCTCTTTGAGTAAGAAGATGAACTCTCCCCCTGGGAGGCACTGCCCCCCCACAAAGCCCCTGTCACTCACTGTCCCTCCGCCTGCTTTTCTAGTTGTGGTTTAATCTTCTCAGGACAATTCACTATGTCAATATTGAGCAGATTCATTCTGGTGCAGAATCCTGTATCTGCACCAGAATGAATGTTGTTGTCTTTGATAACTAGCTGCTTGAAATTTGAGTACATATTTGTATCAAAATTACAGGTTTTTACTCTGCATTTACACAATTACAGGGCTTCATGTACCCACGTGGCACAGGCAACAGAACTGAAGAAACTATTAAAAAACAGAAAGCAAACACGTTGGGTAAGAGAGTTTGAGCACTAGGGTGTCCTCCTAACATTTGATAGGCCTCAAAAGGAGATTAGTAGAAAGGGGGACTCTTAGACTGCCCCTAATGAGCTGCCTTTTCAAATGCTTTTTGGAAGTAAGTTCTATATAACTAATGTAGGTATCAAATGAGAATTATCATTAGCAATCATAAATGTAGCCTTACTTAAGATGTTTAGTTATCTAGACTATAATGAAACTACTGAGTAGGGTTCCAGAAGTTAAAAAAAAAAAAAAACAGTCTTAAAAAATTTTAAATATTATGGATAGATCACAACATTAGGATATCACACTAAGAATAGTATGTAGCCTGGAATCTCACAGGCATCCTTTCAAAAAGTGTTTAGGAAACCGAACCGAACGGACTTGTGTTAGGAATAAACACTACCAGTAATGCAGCACCTCAAATCATTCATTCAGATTTCCGAAGGAGTCATTGGCAGATTGCTACAAAACCTATTCAATCAGGAGTCTTGACTGAGTACCTATAAAGCTTTGAGTGTTTGTGATTATATTCAACTGTGTGCCGCCTTTAAAAACATTTAGGCACCTACGGCATATAACGTGTCACACAACCCCTTTTTTGTTGAGCTGTACTCATCTAAGTAGAAATTAGCAGAGAAGTCCTATGAAAACTGCTTTATTACTTTTGGTCACATCTATAATTACATATGTGAAGCACCAGAAAATTGACTCTGCCTATAATATACTTAAATTAGCATCAGAGTACATTTCTTTTAAAGAAAAGTTTGGTAACTCTTGGAGTGATTACCAAGGAAAACTGAGATTGTCTCTGATATTGTTTTAAAATAGTTTCATTCAGCGTTTTCTGAAGTATGATTCTCAAGATAGAAGTCCTGCAGCCTATTAATAAGTGTTATGCAAAAAAGATTCTGTGATTAAATAAACTAGGGAAATGTATTCAAACTAAGTTAATTTTTTAAAAAATTTAATAAAGTGTTGCCAATGAAGAAGTTCCATGAGCTTTTTTTAACACTTAAATGTGCATTATGAAAATTCAAGTCTTCATATTTACTTACAGAATTCCCATTCTCATAGTACACCGTAGCATCTCCTGGAAGCAGTGAGTTCTAAGCAGTGCATTCTGGGAAACACCTTTATATGTATTTCTTAGCCTGCTTTGGCTAATAGGTGCAGATACAGCCAAAAAAAAAAATTGATGAAACAAATATCCCATTATCACACCCTCAAAACCTAACTTCAAAAAGATTGTTGACCTCCTCGTTCAATTCTTTTGATAGTTTATGTTTTTCCTTTAATTCAGTGATTTCTATTAACTCCCACCTATAGGAGATTGTATAATCACTCCAAATATTTGCTGCCCCTCCCTGTGATTGGATTATATGTTCCTGCCCCACTGATATCATGTGACCCCTTTGGGCCAACAGACTGGGAATAAAAATGACATGTGCTGCCTCTGAGCAGAAGTTCAGCAGTCATGGTGTGGCTCTGCCATGTTCTTTCTTCCGCCCAAGCAGCCTTGCCACTTCATCTGGCTACTTCTGATTACTTGTGTCCCAGAAGGAAGATGTGGAGCAGAGCCTCGCTGGCTTGCAGTCAACATGTCACATGTGTGAGAAGCATAGCCTTGTGTTTGTAAGCCACCCACTTCCTGTTCCCCATTCAGCTCCTTCCCAGGACAAGGGAGAGAATGATGCTCCTTCCAAGAAATAGATGATGCTCTTCCTGCCTCATGACTTTGCTCATGCTGTTCACCTGCCTGGAAGCCCCCTCCTGACCCTGTCTGTCTTTAAAACTCGCCCTCATCTTTTGAAAGCCCAACTCAAATATCACCTCTATGATAAAAAATTTTTGATCGCCTCCCCTGCCAAGGTAGCATTTATCATTCCCTTCCTTTTTATGCCCTCACTGTACCCTGTACCAAGTTCCAAATTTCAGAGTGCAAAGCTACGCCTGGGAGCTTGTTGAGATCCCAACACACCTTGCCCTACTCCAAGATGATTCAGTGGGTCTGAGCCCCATATGATAAGCAATCCCATGTGATCTGAATCAGTCTGGTCCAAGGACACTATCCTGAGAAGCACTGCCACTGAGGCGCCAAGAGCACCTCTGGCATGCTTTAGTTTGCATACCTGTCTACATCTATTAGACTGTGTCCTTCAAACAGAAACCAAGTCTTGTGCAGCCAAAGCCCCTAGGTTGGCTCATGGTAAAGGCTCAGTAAAAGTTAAGTGAAATACATGCCACAATTTGTCAAATGGAAAACTTTCATGCTATCAAGGATCAATAGAAAGATAATTGCTCTTTTGTAAATAGAATACACTAAAGTAAAGCGCAATATAACTGACAGCCCTAGGAATCAGGTATATTTTTTCCATATATCAATAGACTATCATTGTCAACAAGGTCTTCTGTTTTTTACTTTTCCCCAGAGAAGGACGGTCTACAACCTCCTTTAGTAATCCATTCCCATATTTTGCCCACTTTTTTGGTAGGAAATACTTTCTTTACCTGAACTTAATGCTGAAATTTTAAACTACTTATCTCATTCAGCGCATAAGCAGTAAAGATAAGGAATGATTTTCATAACAGAGAATGTTTCTGGAAGGAATCAAAATTTTCCTTTTTAAAGGACTACACTGAGATTGTGTCATTGTAGTGGCTGTTTTTAGTTACTTCCCCTGCAGAGTGAGGCCAGGCCACAAAGGGTGTGCTGGTTAGAGATAGGTGAGCATGAACGCTTGGACTTTGCTGATGTTGCTTTCACTACCAGCCCAACAAACTGAAGCTGTGCCCACAGCTGCCCCTTCCCCCAGGTGTTCTGTCCAGGGAGATGGGAGTTTTTTCTTTAAGCCCCACAATGGGGCTGCCATTCTTGGTTGTACCAAGAATTCAGGACATAAGAACTCCATTGAATGAATGTAGCTTCCAAGTTCTCCCCAAGTTCCTTATGCATATATACTTGAAGATTAGCAATCTGTACAACCCTTTGGGAACAAAGATGGCACTAGCCAGAGGGTGGCACTAGGGCAGGGAGTCCCAGAGCTTCAGGCTGGGGAGGGACTACTCCAGCTCTCAAGGATTTACATACCAACATAGAAAACAAGTCCTGCTATACTTAAGTTACCTGCTGTCTTGTTCTATTTCTCCAGGCATTATTGGGTCTAAGGAAGGCCATCTCATCCTCCTTCCCAGTAGTCCCCCAGTTTGTGTTTGAAGATCCGTGAAGTTAAGAAAAGCTATCGTTAACCTTGTGCAAATAGAGGAGCAAGTGACCTTGGCCAAGTCAGTCATCACATTCTATTCCCCTGCCTTCGTGATTATTTTAGGGAAAGACACATGATCTGAGCAGTCCATGAAGAGTGAACTTCAGAACTTTTTAGGGAGTCATAAGTCAATCTGCTCTCTCTTGGTTATATGGTGTAATGTAGAGTTGTGAAGTCTGGAAGTGCTGCAGTCATTTTGCTATCATCAGAGTGCATCTGAAGATAAGCTGACATCTGAAGATAAGCAGAGGCTGATGCCCTGATCCAGCTGTATCTGAAGCCGGACCCACCTCAAGTCTTTTTTACATATATGAGCCAATACCCTTTATTGCTCAAACCAATTTGATTTGGGTTCTCTACATTGCCACTAAAATCACCCGAATTGGTATAGGCCTTAATCACTCCCATTGGAACTTTGTTTAAAACAGAGGAGGATGCTGTCAGATCAGGTAAACTCCTCAAAGTAAGAAATGTTGCATAAGAGATCTGGCAAGATGGCCACATGGGAACAGCTGCGGTCTGTAGCTCCTAGAGAGACCAATGCCAAAGGCAGGTGATTTCTGCATTTCTAACTCAGTGGCGTCTGGAACCCCAGCAAGACAGAACTGTTCAGTCCCCTAGAAAGGGGGCTGAAGCCAGGGAGCCAAGTGGTTTTGCTCAGCAGGAATCACTCCCATGGAGCCCAGCAAGCTAAGAACCACTGGATTAAAATTTTTGCTGCCAGCCCAGCAGTCTGAAGACAACCTGGGACGATCCAGCTTGGTGGGGGAGGGGCGTCCGCCATTACTGAGGCTTGAGTAGAAGTTTTCCCCTGACAGTGCTAAGGAGGCTGGGAAGTTCTCACGGGGTAGACGTCACCACAGCATGGCAAAGCAGCTGCAGCCAGACTGCCTCTCTAGATTCCTCTTCACTAGGCAGGGCATCTCTGAAAGAAAGGCGGCAGCCCCATTCAGGGGCTTATAGAAAAGACTCCCATCTCCCTGGGACAGAGCACCTGGGGAAGGGCCAGCTGTGGGCACAGCTTCAGTGGACTTAAACATTCCTGCTTGCCAGCTCTGAAGACAGCAGAGGATCCTGACAAAGAGGATTCTCCCAGCACAGCACTTGAGCCCTGCTAAGGGACAGACTGCCTCCTCACGTGGGTCCCTGACCCCCGTGCCTCCTGATTGGGAGAGACCGCCAAGCAGTGGTCAACAGACACCTCATACAGGAGAGCTCTGGCTGGCACCTGGCGGGTGCTCCTCTGGGATGAAGCTTCCAGGGGAAGGAGCAGACAGCAGTCTTTGCTGTTCTGCAGCCTCTGCTGGTGATACCCAGGCAAACAGGGTCTGGAGTGGACCTCCAGCAAACTGCAGCAGACCTGCAGATGAGGGGCCTGACAAAACTAACAAACAGAAAGCAATAACATCATCATCAACAAAAAGGACCCCCACACAAAAACCCCATCCAGAGGTCATCAGCCTCAAAGATCAAAGGTAAATAAATCCACTAAGATGAAGAAAAACCAGCACAAAAATGCTGAAAAATCCAAAAACCAGAAGGCCTCTTCTCCAAATGCAAGGGCACAAAACTGGATGGAGAATGAGTTTGACAAATTGACAGAAATAGGCTTCAGAAGGTGGGTAATAACAAACTCCTCTGAGCTAAAGGAGCATGTTCCAGCCCAATGCAAGGAAGCTAACAACCTTCATAAAATGTTACAAGAACTGCTAACTAGAATAACCAGTTTAGAGAAGAACATAAATGACCTGATGGAGCTGAAAAAACACAGCATGAGAACTTTGTGAAGCATACACAAGTATCAATAGCCAAATTGATCCAGTGGAAGAAAGGATATCACAGATTGAAGATCAACTTACTGAAATAAGGTGTGAAGACAAGATTAGAGGGAAAAAAAATGAAAAGGAATGAACAAAGCCTCCAAGAAATATGGGATTATGTGAAAAGACCAAACTTATGACTGATTGGTGTACCTGAAAGTAACAGGGAGAATGGAACCAAGTTGAAAGCACACTTCAAGATATTATCCAGGAGAACTTCCCCAATCTAGCAAGACAGGCCAACATTCAAATTCAGGAAATACAGAGACCACCATTAAGTTACTCCTTGAGAAGAGCAACCCCAAGATACATAATTGTCCAATTCTCTAAGGTTGAAACAAAGGAAAAAATGTTAAGGGCAGCCAGAGAGAAAGGTCAGGTTACCTACAAAGGGAAGCCCATCAGGCTAATAGAAGATCTCTCTGCAGAAACGCTACAAGCCAGAAGAGTGTGGGGGCCAATATTCAACACTCTAAAGAAAAGAATTTGCAACCCATAATTTCATATCCAGCAAAACTAAGCTTCATAAGCAAAGGAGAATTAAAATCCTTTATGGACAAGCAAGTGCTTAGGGCTTTTGTCACCAACAGGCCTGCCTTACAAGAGCTCTTGAAGGGAGCACTAAATTTGGAAAGGAAAAACTGGTACCAGCCACTTCAAAAACACACCAAGCTATAAAGGCCAACAACGCTATGAAGAAACTGCATCAGCTAATGTGTAAAATAACCAGCTAGCATCACAATGACAGGTTCAAATTCACACATAACAATATTAACCTTAAATGTAAATGGGCTAAATGTCCCAATTAAAAGACACAGACTGGCAAATTGGATAGAGAGTCAAGACCCATTGGGATGCTGTATTCAGGAGACCCATCTCATGTGCAAAGACACACATGGCTCAGACATGGCTCAGAATAAAGGAATGGAAGAATATTTACCAAGCAAATGGAAATTAAAAAAAAAAAGCAGGTGTTGCAATCCTAGTCTTTGATAAAACATACTTTAAACCAACAGAGATCAAAAAAGACAAAGAAGGGCATTACATAATGGTAAAGGGATCAATGCCACAAGAAGAGCTAACTATCCTAAATATATATGCACCCAATGCAGGAGCACCCAGATTCATAAAATGGTCTTAGAGACCTACAAAGAGACTTAGACTCCCACACAATAATGGTGGGAGCCTTTAACACCCCACTGTCAATATTAGACAGATCAACAAGACAGAAAATTAACAAGGATATCTTGGACTTGAACTCAGCTCTGGACCAAGCAGACCTAATAGACATCTACCGAACTCTATACCCCAAATCCACAGAATATACACACTTCTCAGCACCACATAGCACTTACTCTAAAATGGACCAAATAATTGGAAGAAAAACATTCCTCAGCAAATGCAAAAGAATGGAAATCATAACAGATAGTCTCTCAGACCACAGTGCAATCAAATTAGAACTCAGGATTAAGAAACTCACTCAAAACCACACAACTACATGGAAACTGAACAACCTGCTCCTGAAGGACTACTGGGCAAATAACAAAATTAAGGCAGAAATAACGAAGTTATTTGAAACCAATAAGAAAGAAGAGACTATACCAGAATCTCTGGGTCACAGCTCAAGCAGTGTTTAGAGGGAAATTTATAGCACTAAAATGCCCATGACAGAAAGCAGGAAAGATCTAAAATTGACACCTTAAATCACAATTAAAAGAACTAGAGAAGCAAGAGCAAACAAAAACAAAAGCTGGCAGAAGACAAGAAATAACTAAGATCAGAGCAGAACTAAAGGAGAAAGAGACAGGAAAACCCTTCCAAAAAAATCAATGAATTGAGGAGCTGGTTTTTTAAAAAGATTAATAGACAGACTGCTAGCCAGACAATAAAGAAGAAAAGAAAGAAGAATCAAATAGACACAATAAAAAAATGATAAAGGGGATATCACCACTGATCTCACAGAAATACAAACTACCATCAGACTAGAAAATTTAGAAGAAATGAATAAATTCCTGGACACATACACGCTCCCAAGACTAAACCAGGAAGAAGTCAAATCCCTGAATAGACCAATAACAAGTTTTGAAATTGAGGCAGTAATTAATAACCTACCAACCAAAAAAAGCCCAGGACCAGATGGATTCACAGCCAAATTCTACCACAGATAGAAAGAGGAGCTGGTACTATTCCTTCTGAAACTATTTCAAGCAACAGAAAAAGAGGGACTCCTCCATAACTTATTTAATGAGGCCAGGATCGTCCTGATACCAAGATCTGGCAGAGACACAACAAAAATAGAAAATTTCGGGCCAATATCCCTGAAGAACATCAATGTGAAAATCCTCAATAAAATACAGCTAACTGAATCCAACAGCACATCAAAAAGTTTATCCAACACAATCAAGTCAGCTTCATCCCTGGGATGCAAGGCTGGTTCAATGTACACAAATCAATAAATGTAATCCATCATGTAAATAGAATTAATGATAAAACCACATGATTATCCCAATAGATGCAGAAAAGGCCTTCAATAAAATTCAACACGCCTTCATACTAAAAACTCCCAATAAACTAGGTATTGATGGAACACATCTCAAAATAGTAAGAGCTATTTATGACAAATCCATAGCCAATACTATACTGAATGGGAAAAAGCTGGAAGCATTCCTTTGAAAACCGGCACAAGACAAGGATGCCTTCTCTCACCACTCCTATTCAGCATAGTGTTGGAAGTTCTGACCAGGGCAATCAGGAAAGAGAAAGAAATAAAGAGTATGCAAATAGAAAGAGAGGAAGTCAAATTGTCTCTGTTTGCAGATGACATGATTGCATATTTAGAAAATCCCATCATCTCAGCCCAAAATCTCCTTAAGCTGATAAGCAACTTCAGCAAAGTCTCAGGATACAAAATCAAAGTGCAAAAATCACAAGCATTCCTATACACCAATAATAGACAAGCAGAGAGCCAAATCATGAGTGAACTCCCATTCACAATTGCTGCAAAAAGAATAAAATACCTCGGAATATAACTTACAAGGGATGTGAAGGACCTCTTCAAGGAGAACTACAAACCACTGCTCAAGGAAATGAGAGGACACAAACAAGTGGAAAAACATTCCATGCTCATGGATAGGAAGAATCAATATCATGAAAATGGCCATACTGCCCAAAGTAATTTATAGATTCAATGCTATTCCCATCAAGCTACCATTGATTTTTTTCACAGAATTAGAAAAAAACTACTTTAAATTTCATATGGAATGAAAAAAGAGTCCCTATAGCCAAGACAATCCTAAGCAAAAAGAACAAAGCTGGAGGCAGCACACTACCTGACTTCAAGCTATACTACAAGGCTACAGTAATCCAAACAGCATGGTATTGGTACCAAAACAGATATATAGACCAACGAAACAGAACAGAGGCCTCAGAAATAACACCACACATCTACAACCATCTGATCTTCAACAAACCTGACAAAAACAAGCAATGGGGAAAGGATTCCCTATTTAATAAATGGTGCTGGGAAAACTGGCTAGCCATATGCAGAAAACAGAAACTGGACCCCTTCCTTACACCTTATATAAAAATTAACTCAAGATGGATTAAAGACTTAAATGGAAGACCTAAAACCATAGAAACCCTAGAAGAAAACCTAGGCAGTAGCATTCAGGACATAGGCATGGGCAGAGACTTCATGACTAAAACACCAAAAGCAATGACAACAAAAGCCAAAATTGACAAATGGGATCTAATTAAACTAAAGAGCTTCTGCACAGCAAGAGAAACTATCATAAGAGTGAACAGAGGCCAGGCGCGGTGGCTCAAGCCTGTAATCCCAGCACTGTGGGAGGCCGAGGTGGGTGGAACACGAGGTCAAGAGATCGAGACCATCCTGGTCAACATGGTGAAACCCCGTCTCTACTAAAAATACAAAAAATTAGCTGGGCATGGTGGCGCTTGCCTGTAATCCCAGCTACTCAGGAGGCTGAGGCAGGAGAATTGCCTGAACCCGGGAGGTGGAGGTTGTGGTGAGCCGAGATCGCGCCATTGCACTCCAGCCTGGGTAACAAGAGCGAAACTCCGTCTCAAAAAAAAAAAAAAAAAAAAAGAGTGAACAGGCAACCTACAGAATGGGAGAAAATTTTTGCAATCTACCCATCTGACAAATATCTAATATCCAGAATCTACAAGGACTTAAACAAATTTACAAGATAAAAACAGCCCCATCAAAAAGTGGGTGAAGAATATGAACAGACACTTCTCAAAAGAAGACATTTATGTGGCCAACAAACATTTGAAAAAAAAACCTCATCATCACTGGTCATTAGAGAAATGCAAATCAAACCCACAATGAGATACCACATCACACTAGTTAGAATGGCAATCATTAAAAAGCCAGGAAACAACAATGCTGGCGAGGCTGTGGAGAAATAGGAACGCTTTTACACTGTTGGTGGGAGTGTAAATTAGTTCAACCATTGTGGAAGACAGTGTGGTGATTCCTCAAGGATCTAGAACCAGAAGTACCATTTGACCCAGCAATCCCATTACTGGGTATATACCCAAAGGATTATAAATCATTCTACCATAACAACACATGTACACAAAATATATTTATTGCAGCACTATTTATATAGCAAAGACTTGGAACTAACCCAAATGCCCATTAATGATAGACTGGATAAAGAACATGTGGCACATATACACCATGGAATACTATGCAGCCATAAAAAGAATGAGTTCACGTCCTTTTTATGGCTGCATAGTATTGGGGGAAGAATTAGAAAAATTCTAATTGCTGGGACTACAGGTATGCATCACCACACCCAGCTAATTTTTTGTATTTTTACCAGAGACGAGGTTTTGCTGTGTTGCCCAGGCTGGTCTTGAAGTCCTTAACTCAAGCAATCTGCCTGCCTCAGCCTCCCAAAGTGCTGGGATTACAGGTGTGAGCCACCACACCCATCCAGAAGTGTTTTAAGAGGCAGAAAGACAGTCAGAAAAATGACAGCTTGGTTGGGATCAAACCTTGCAAAATTTGTGGTAATATGATTAACTCCATGCTCCTCTTTTCTATGCTAGCAAAACGTGTCTAGGATGCCAGAATATTAATAGAACTGTCTTATTTCTAAAACAAATAGACATCTCATAGCACATGCTGATACTATCTGGAGAGCAGAAAAACAAGAAGCAGTTTGGGAGATTGGGAGACATCTTTTCTTTGTAACACCTGCTTGCTGAGGGAGCTCTGAGAATCAATGGGTTGGTTTTTTTTCATTTTTTCTGATTTTTATTTTTGTTTAAAAAACGATGGGGTTTCACCATGATGGCCAGGCTGGTCTTGAACTCCTGACCTCAGATGATCCACCCACCTCGGCCTCCCAAAGTGCTAAGATTACAGGTATGAGCCACCGCACCCGGCGGGTTGTTTTTTAATAATTGATTATCAATTCCCATTTTCTTTGTCCCAAGTGATTAAAGGTATTTTTGAAGTGTTATTCATAATAGCAAAAACTTGAAAACAAATGCTTGTATGAGATTAAATTATGATTATGATACGTTTTGTACAATGAAGTACTAAAAATAGTTAAGCACTTCTAGGGCTGCTAATATGGCACCTGTCTAAAAAGGCACTTTCTCCTGATGGATGTAGCCTGGCAGAATCACAGACTGAGGGCTGATTTCCACCTCCTCTTGTTGCCTTGGACAGGCATCCCTGCTCAGGACACAATTATACTGGTGGTACTGGCTGGATTTATGCTAACCTTATAGAAGATGACCACTTTATGTTATGTAATGAAGTATATATATGCCATAAATTTATATCATCTGATCCTATTTTTAAACATTGGTGTACATATATTTGTAAATGCGCAGGACAGAAATTCTCTGGAACGTCGTATATCACACTGCTAATCATTGGTTGAATCCAGGAAGTGAGGTTGGAGTTGGGAAGGGGGAGAGAATTGTTTTTACTTTATACAGTTCTCTGCTATTTTAATTTGCATGTTAGCATATTTTGCATTTGTGATTGTAATATATTTTAAATTTTATTGGTAAAATTATGAATGGGACTCTAATTAAACTCATCACTGAAAAGAATTTAAACTTGCCACTTTGTAACCCTGCCTTGCAGTTAGGCACTATACTTGAAGAGAAAATAATGACTCCATAAAATCATGGGAAGAGATGAGTGGGGTGGCTGTTCTACAGAGTGGTTCAATACACCTCTGTGTTCATCTTCCTTAGAAACCTTATATATTGTATGGTGTTCGTTGAAAACTGATGATTTGAACTATGGCATAACCTTGAACTGAAAAGTCTTTGTTCTTATGTAATTATATCCTTCTAACTTGGATCACAACTGCATTTTATAATCCTAATAGATAATCTATAAGACATGATCATGTTCTTGATTAACCGTGCAGGACATGCTGTTGGTTATCTTCTGATCTTTCATTTGTCTTCCTCCTTCTGAACTGAGTCCCAGCTGAGTTCCTATGTTCACTCCCCACCACACACATATAGCCCTTATGACTCAGGGGAAGCTGACTCCATCCCCAGCTCCCAGGGTAGATCAGGATTTGTCTAACTAGTGATTCTGAGTGTGGTCTCCAGATAAGCAGCATCAGTATGACCTGGAGCTTGTTAGCAACATTAGACCCTATTCTCAACCTTCTAAAACTAGAAATGTTGGTCTCAGTTATGTTTTAACAAACTCCAGAAGTGATTCTGAATCACATTAAAGTTTGAGAACCACTGTTCTTAACTAAGGCTGGTAATCTTAAACTCTTTACCAGCAATTGATTCAGTGCTTGGTTTTCCACTGGCTAAAGTTAATGTTCCAAAGATGGACGTGTAACCTAAATTGACCTAATCAAAATGAAAGGCAGAAATTTTATCCAAAGATGAAAGAGATTTTCTGTCTCTGCCACTGAACCTAAAGCAGGTCTGCCATCTTAGAACCTTGAGAGAAGCTAGCCTGAGGACAAAGTCAATGTGAGGTAGAACCAAAGATGCAGAGGACCTCGCTGTAACTTCCTGGCCCAGTCCTAATTTAACTTGCAGTTCTGTGAGATCACAGATTTCTTTATCATTTCAGCCACTTTGAATTCAGGCATTTTTTTTTTCTCTTGCAGCCGTTAAGTATTGTGTTTATTAAAATACATATAATAATTTTCTAACTGTTCAAGGTTCAATCTGAATTCTCCAAGCAAGTTGTATTCCTGTTGCCTTGCCTCTAGTATAGTGGCTTTAACACTTAATTGTCTGATGTTGTGAATAAGAACAAACACGTGAATGAATGATCACACATTGAAAGAGCAGGCAGACCATATCATTTTCATTACTCTTATCAAATACAATTTATACAGAGTCGTTAGGAGGCCCCAACAGTAGTTAATCCACTAATGCAAACAATGAATTGGCATGGTAACCTTAGTTTTAACACTATTTTTTGCTGTAACTAAGTGAAATTCTTTCCAGCTAGCTTAAGCAAAAACGGAGGTCTATTATAAGACTATTGGAGTGGCTCACATACCATGGATTTTACTCCAACTCCAGCCAACAATTACATGTGCCATTGATGAGGGGAGTGTATCTGGATCAAAGAAAATTGAAATTGATTACCAATTATGAAAAAAAACAACCCATTAATCCATAGGGCTCCCTGTGAATAGGAAGACCAAAAAGAAAAGATATCTCCCAATCTGCTTTTGGGTTTTTTATTCACTCAAGAGCAAAACACCATTCTGTGCTACGTGCTAGGAGACATCTATGAGTTTTATAAATGGGACAGGCCTGTCAATCATCTGGCATTTAGGACACTGTTTGCTAGCACAGAAGAGGCCTGCAATGAGTCACAGATACTGCCAGAATATAGCTGTAAGGAGTCAGTTACCAAACGGAGGCCTGGCACTGCCACTGCATCTCTCCAGCTCTATGCAGGGCCCAGTGGTGTGTTGAGAGACCCTCATAATTTTTATTCCCCTCCCAACTTAAAAATCTGAGCTTAATTTTTGGAAACTGCCTCAGGCACTGGAGGGTAGTAGGAAATCCCTTCTCATTGTGTTGTACCAAATCTGCAATATGGTATTGCCCTGAAGGTAAAATATGACTGAAAGGTAAGGAAGTTTCCCTTCATGGATTGCTTCAAAAATACAGATTTTAAAATTCATTGGCTCAGAGTTTCTGGGGCCTAGAGTGAAACCATTGTGATTCTTGAAACTTCAGTTTGCCAGACCCAGTTTCTCAATTTCACCATTTGTAAAATGATCCTGTCTAACTCAAACCTAAAAGCTCTCAGTTCTGAAGCCAAAATGCTATAAAATTTAAAGTTTAACAACTTAGACAAAACAACAAGCGAGATTCCTAAACACGACACACAAAAATCCCTAACGATACCAGGGAAACAGTAAATTGAGCTATATTAAAATTATAAGTATTCATTAAAAGACAACATTAAGAGAGTGAAAAGTCATCCCGCAAAGCGGGTGAAAATATTCACTATATGTATATATCCAAGCAGAGACAGGTATTCAGAATAAGAGTTTTTACAGGTTAACAAAAAAAAAGTCAGATAGCTGAAGCCCTCACACACTGCTGGTGGAAGTATAAATTAGCACAACCACTCTGAAAAATTGGCAGGATCTACTAAAAATTGGCAGTCACTCTACTATACCTAGAGTGACTCTACTCCTAGGTATATACCCAATAGAAATATGTCTTAAAAAAAATATGGAAAATAAAATCTGGATGCTGGTTGCATGGGATGTGTTCATTTTGGGAAAAGTTCATTGGGTTATATTCTTAGGGTTTGCATAGTTTTCTTTATATAATATGCTTCAATAAAAAGTTGTTTTTTTTTTTTTTAAAGAAACAGCTTCACAGAACATAATTTACATTTATGGTTCAGCAAAATTACAAATATTTACTTGTATTATATTACTTATGCTTGATATTCAGGTCTCTCATGAGTTTAAATCATACATAATGAATTGAAAATATTTAATATACCAATGTTTAACATAAAATGATTCTTAAGATTAAAGGCTTTAATGATAGAATGCCTGGAATTGAAACCTATCTCTACCACTTGCTGCGTGACACTGGGTAAATGATGCAATCCTTCTATGCCTCTGTTTCCTCATCTGTAAATGGAAATACTAATGGCATCTACCTTAGAGGGCTGCTGTCAGCATTCAATAAGCTAACATATGTAGAAGGCTTAGTACCGTTACTGACACACAGAAAGCACTCAGTAAATGTTTGCCAGTTTTTTTTTGGTTTTGTTTTTGTTTTTGTTTTTTGAGACGGAGTTTCACTCATGTTACCCAGGCTGGAGTGCAATGGCGCGATCTCGGCTCACCGCAACCTCCACCTCCTGGGTTCAGGCAATTCTCCTGCCTCAGCCTCCTAAGTAGCTGGGATTATAGCTGGGATTACAGGCACGCGCCACCATGCCCAGCTAATTTTTTGTATTTTTAGTAGAGACGGGGTTTCACCATGTTGACCAGGATGGTCTCGATCTCTTGACCTCGTGATCCACCCACCTCGGCCTCCCAAAGTGCTGGGATTACAGGCTTGAGCCACCGCGCCCGGCCGATGTTTGCCAGTTTTATTAACATTAATGATTGTTTAACACATACTTAAAGATTCTTTACTCTGTTCAAGGCATAGAGCTGGTTGCCACAGCAATGAGAGAACCGAATAAAATGATTTAATCCTTTGTGTTTAAAACCCTAGAGAGCCCAGGGCAATGACCCACATATACTATACAGTGGATAAATGTTTGTTACTGCTGTTCCTGAGATAGCAGCATTTAAATTACATCTCTAGACTGGCAGGTGGAAAGCCTTAAATCCATACTCAACTTGAAGGTTTTATTTGAGCACTAGAAAGAGATTTAACAGTAATGGTCCATGAGTCTGGAGATGGAAAACTGGGAAGTCAATGAAAAATAAGTTTAAGTAATGTGGGTGTTCAGTCCCTAGAGCTAGTGTGATGTTCCTGTAGCCTACATGAACAGAGCTGATGAAATAAAGAGCCATGGTAAAAACAATATAAATCATACTACTGATTATTGGACTTGAAAAACTCATCATGATACATGTTAGAAAAACAAAACTCCGAATGACCATGAATATTTTGACACTGTTTTTTTCCTAAGTAGGAAGGAGGAGTCCCCTTTAAAATACAGAATGTATTTATTGAGTGGAAGACTGATTCTATCTCAAATGTCCAGGTTCTACGGACGCCTGGGTCCACAGCACATTGTCTCTCTCACCAAAACCAAACCAAACTGTTTCATTTGAATGCATTATTGCCATGGTTTCAAAATTTGGAAAGCTCTTGGAATTAAAATTTGAGATGTAAAGGATGGCTGACAGATCCACAGAAACCCTCTTTCCGACACCAGCTCATAAATCCTAAGGCATCCCGCAAGCCCGTGGGTGCCGGTTCCTAGTTTGAAATGCTCTAACACGGGTTGGTGGAGCTCCCTGGGCTGAGACCATAAGCATTCGGGATTGTGCCACTGAAAACTTGATGTCACATCAAAAGGAACGCCTGTCTTCTAATACTGAAAAGATTTTTTACAGGCTGGGCCCACAGATCTTAGGGCTCGCCAGTTCCTGCTCCCAGGTATTCTAAGAAGCATTAGAAAGCTCCCTGCAGGTAGGGACCACTGCGCCTCCCGCGCCGCGGGAAGGGAAGGTTGGAGTCCTTTCCCCGCCCCCGGAGGGGGTAGGCGGGGCTTGAGGGCTGCACCGCCGCCAGACCCGCCCCCTGCGCGTGTCGCTGCTCACGGCTCCTCCCAGCCCGGCCGCCGCGCGGAGGGCGGAGGCCGGGGGCGGGGCTCACCCTTTGCCTCTGGGGTCCCCCGGGCTCCACCAATCAGCGAGCGCCCTGTTGGCCATCCACAGCCATCCGCGCTCCTCCCTCTCCCGCCCTCCTTCGCGTCCCAGAATCCAAGATGGCGGGGTCCAGGCGGAGGGGTCTCCAGGCCAGAGTTCGGCCGCTGTTCTGCGCGTTGCTGCTGTCACTCAGTCGCTTCGTTGGGGGCGACGGCGTGGGAGGAGACCCCACTGCCGCCGGCGCCGCTGGCACCCCGGCCACGCTACCACATCGCCGTTTCGAGTACAAATACAGCTTCAAGGGGCCGCACCTGGTGCAGAGCGACGGGACCGTGCCCTTCTGGGCCCACGCGGGGAGTAAGCCCGGGCAGAGGGCTGGGGACGGGTTCCTCCCCGCCTTCCGCCGCCCATTCACCTTTCATCTGCGGCTACCCTGGTGTGCTGAGGTCCACTTCCAGCTGCTGCACACCATATGCGCTGTGGAGGGAACCCTCTTGGCAGCCCCTCCTGCGGATCCTTCCTGGATTGCACGGTTCCCTCAGCTTTTGCCCGAGTCTTCCCCTCACCCATTCTGTTCTCTCACCCGCCTGCTGTCTTCCCTTCTTTGATCACGTTGGTACCTTCCATTTGATCTAGAGGTGTTTTGTTACCTCCTGCGCGTCCTAGCACTCAAACTTGCTTCTAGGTATCATGTTTCATCCTAACGCTACGTCTTTAGAAGCGTCCCCTACTCCCAGCCATCCCAGCCTGAGACGTGTTTTAGAAGCCCCCTTCCTTTCCGGCTTCCCCCGCGACCCCTGCATTCTTTTCTTCAGTGTTAGCAATGGTTAGTGCTTCATTTGAACCCGATGCCCACTGATGTCTCCAGAGATGGCATATATTGGTATTAGAGTAATTTTTAAGTTCGTATGTCAGACGACACTCTTATACTGTTGGAACTACACTTACATTTTCCTCTCTGACTTGGTGAGGTCTTTGATCTTTTCTCTTGTAGTAACATTATGTAACTTAGGTGAAGGCATATATTTTGGGGGATTGTTTCTGAACCTGAGACTAAGAATAGCATTACATTTTTAGACCTTTAAAACAATTGGAAACATTGACATAACCTCGGCTTCATATTTTATTCACTCTCTGTGTTTGGCACTGTTATAGATAAGAGAGTCTTGCTAGAGCATTTACTTACGTGAAAGAAAACATATCTGCACTTTTTAGTGCTGATGTGTCACTGCTGACTAAGGAGTCAAGCGTAGCACTTGGCATGACGTAAGCTTTGTTCAATGACCATCAGATATGCCCTTTGAACAAGTGGCAAATGCCTTAATAGGAGGTGAGGAGCTCTGGCAGTTTGAATTCTGTCTTTATGTGTGATTAAGCAATCTTTTATGTAAGGTTTTTATACATCATTTTAAATTGTCCTGTGCTTGAAACAAAATGATTCATTTCTAGAAAGCAATTACTGAATAGGAAGCACTCTTTTAGGAAGAGCTGTTTTTCTCAAATTAATCTGTAATTCAAAGGTCTAGATTTCAATTTGACTTAATGACCAAGCAATTAAGTAGTTGAAGTAGAGTGCAGTTATTTTGTTACTCATCAGTCATTTATTATGTGCCCATGCAACAAGGGTGTATTACTGGGCCTTTGTTATCAAAGTAACTCTGTTCTTGATTCAGAAGGTGATGCAAACGATGTCAAACACAAGTTTTTGGAGTTTTCGTTTCTATTTTTGGAATGAGGATGAATTATTCAGTAGTGGTGATGGATTTGTTCAGTTTTTCACTTCTACACCTCTCTATTGTCTGCCCGGTCTTCTCTTTTCTGTTTTTCTCACATTCGCATACACTACATCAGCCAGTTAGGAATGTTAATCAACTAGTCAAATCAGTTACCTTGACTTCCTTTACAGAGCCATAGCCAACTAATCTAGTCTGCTAGAGAAATGTCAGGATAATGTACCTTAGTAAATTAAAGCTGTGTTACTATAATGAATTTGAAGCAAAGTTATTAGTCTTTTTGCTGTGATTTATCTGGCTGCTTGCTCTGGGAATCCCTGCTATGGACATCTCTTGCTTTCATTGTCACTGTAGTTTTTACATAAGCCTCACTGTAACTACATTGATCATTTTTTCCTTTTCATTTTGTCCTGCAATTCATTACTTTGAAAAACTTAAAATACAGAAATTTAAGATCTAGTGTAAACACAGCCCTTTACCTTCAACCCCAAATTGAGACCAAATCTATAGTGTTTCTCTTTCTTAACTCTAATGTTCCGTTAGTACCCATCTTTAGGTCCCTAAGGGCAAAAAATGGCAATTTGTAACCTTTTATAGCTCTCAAAACTCTTTCACTTTCTTTCTCTGTATTGATCCTTAGTAGACAAGGCAGGTGTTATCGGTTTTATAGATGAAAAACTGATGTTCAGAAAGGTTAAGGTTTTTGAAAAAGGATACATAACTAGTGTCAGTGAAATTGAACTCAAATCTGGGTCTTCTGATTCTGTGTCCACTCTCTTTCCATGATGCCCCCCACCCCCATCCTTTGAATGTTTGAAAGTAGCAGTGACAAACAGTGACTGATCCTACTAAAATATCTCAGCTTTCCTTGTTGTCGATTTTTTTTCTACCTGTGAAGTGATACTACAGTTACAGTTGTATTTCCCAGCATGGGTGTCAGAACTAGTTAATATCTGAGAGCTAGAATTGTTCACTTTTTAAGTTTGATAGGCCTTTAATAATTACCTAGTCTAATACTAGGAGAAATAGCTAACATTTATTGAAACATTTAAAGCAACTTATATAGGCACTTAAATACCTATGAGGCTGTTGGAGAAATGGAGTAACTTGCCTGCAGATCAAACAGCTAGTAAGTAGTAGAGCTGGGGCTTGCACCTGGCCTGGAGTTGCAAGCCACCGTTTTGAGGATCACTATTTTCTCTGAGAATCTGCTGAAGAATTGCTTATTGAAGTTCAGTTGACCCTCTCCATGGCAGAATGTATATAAGTACAATATTTTGCATATAACTTTTAGGGTGTTTATGGAAGCGATCCTTCATTTTACAGGTGAACATATGGTGAACCCAAGAGAGTAAGAGAATTATTTGCTCAAAGTCACACAGCTGAACTGAGACTAGGAACAAGTCTCTTGATTCCTAGTGGTATGTTCTTTTCACACTGTTTGAGCTTTCTAACCTTGTAAACTGGCAAAATACATTGCAGTTTTTTTTTAAGTGCAAATTTTTAAGGTTTTTAAAAAGAATATTGTGAGAATCAGATAGTTTGCCTTAAAGTCATAATTCCCTTTCTCTTGCCCACTGTCCCTGGAATTTTTAGTGTATGAATGTAGCTTTATTTATTTTTTTATTTGATAAGGGACGTGTTAGCCCTAAACTTTTAAAGTTGAAACTGTCAACATGAAATTTTTTCCTAATAATTATTGTACAGGTTACTAAGTCTCTGTAGGTGTATTTAGCAGTTTGGAAATGATTCATTGAGTTTTACCCAATTATAACTTAAAGCTTTTCTTCCCTGATTTCTGTTCCAGATGCTATTCCAAGTTCAGATCAAATTCGAGTAGCACCATCTTTAAAAAGCCAAAGAGGCTCAGTGTGGACAAAGACAAAAGCAGCCTTTGAGAACTGGGAAGTTGAGGTGACATTTCGAGTGACTGGAAGAGGTCGAATTGGAGCTGATGGGCTAGTATGATCATTTCTTTAACCTAGAAAATATATGTAAATACATATATACCACTAGCCTCTAACTGTTCCCTATTATATATTTTCAGGCAATTTGGTATGCAGAAAATCAAGGCTTGGAGGGCCCTGTGTTTGGATCAGCTGATATGTGGAATGGTGTTGGAATATTTTTTGATTCTTTTGACAATGATGGAAAGGTATATTTATTGTCAGGACTGTTACTCACCTTAATATATCTACTAGCAGAGTTAGGCTGTGAGAAATATAGCTTATTTAATACTTTCATCAGTTCGATAGTACAGAACTCTCCAAGCTATATGATAAATATGTTAATTAGTCTTTATATAGCTGGAATTTGTCAGTTTAATTTACATGTACATGATTTTTTATACATCAACTTGAGGCCATAGTGGAGTCCTGACTCTCAGAGTTTTGCATTGACTTCTGCTCCCATGGCCCTACTTAATGGATAAACACGAATCTGTAGATGTAGGTGTAAAAGCAGTAGTGTTTAGAAGGCTCTTAACAGTTTGCTTACATAAGAACATCCAAGTGCATGACTATTGCTAGCTCACATATTCATATCTGGTCAAATGTTAATCATTCTTTTCGATTGGGCCAATTTTTTGATGATCTCTCCTGAAACAGTTAAAATAAAAATGTACTTACGTATTGGAAACATTAGCTTGTGGCTTAGCAGCCTTAAGGTTGATGATCTTCTCATCAGCTGGTTGTTTCTCTATTAATTTTCAGGGGTTATTATTAGCAGTTTAAAGGAGAACTTTAATAATTCCTTGAGTGCAAAGGCCAGGTTGTTAAAAGATTTAGAGTCCTAGAATCTTAGATATGTGAGACACTTCATAGTACATCAAGAATGATGTAGAATTCTTTGATTAAAGACATTTTCAAAATTATGTTTTCTTTATTTTTAGAAAAATAATCCTGCTATAGTAATTATAGGCAACAATGGACAAATCCATTATGACCATCAAAAGTAAGTGTGTATTTTTTACATTACTCTTGATTTCAGCTTCTCTTTGGAATCCTTATGAAATATATTGTTTCAAATCTGAACACTTTCCAAATGAAAATAAATATATTATTCTTGAGACATATTTTGTAACTTGGTAGAAAGGTTTTATTTTATTTGGTTCTGTTCAAAACTTCCATCTGTGGACCATCTCAGATTCAAACGGAGTACGTTTTTATTTAACCTCAGATTATTTAATATTGTAGTTTTGAAAGTATATAGATTGTTCCTGGCTCTCAGTGATAACACTAATCATGCATTTTTACCCTCATTAAAAGGGATCTTTAAAAAATAAAGTTGAGCCTTGACAAACCTGATGATAAAGTAATTTATGCCATCTTATTTAACTTCATTATTGCATTATTTAATGTACTCAGTGGTCTGCAGAGATTCTGTGTGTTCATTACAGTTAACTCTCTGTATTCTTGGGTTCCATATCTGTGGATTCAACCAACTGCGGATCAAAAATAATACAAATTATTTTGTATACACAACAATAATGTAAATTTAAAAATACAGTGTGACAATTACAGAGCACTTATATTAGGTATGATAAGTAGTCTAGAGATGATTTAAGGTATACACGAGGATGTGCATATGTTATATGCAAATACTATGCCATTTTATATAAGGGACTTCAGCATCTGAGGATTTTGGTGTCTGCAGGGGTCCTGGAACCAATGCCCTGTGGATGCTGAAGGATGACTGTATATTTATAATGTGTATAAATTAGGTACGTACATTTTTTATTTTCACGTTTGTTGTGGAGGAAACAGCTTTCAGCAAGTAAACTGTAAAAAAAATGACTTTTTCATATGCCTATTTACTGTTTTCTGCCTTAGTGAGTTTCAGCCCTGGTAATTCATCGTAACTTCTATGGAGCTATTTAAAATGGAGGTGCCTAGGACCCTCCTTTTGATCCTGCTTCAGTTGATTTGGGGTGGAATCTATGTGTTAAAAGCTCAGTGAGTGATTCATGTTCTGCCCTAGGGTAGAGATCCACCACCTTAGTCTCATGTAGTATTTTGAGTAAATAACATAAAATATCTCAGGACTTTGTCATAACTTAATATTATTTTAATCTTCCTGAATTTTTAAATATTGAAAAGCTGAGTGTCTTGTTTTTTTTCCTTTCTCTTTTACTGTAGTGATGGTGCTAGTCAAGCTTTAGCAAGTTGCCAGAGGGACTTTCGTAATAAACCCTATCCTGTCCGGGCAAAGATTATCTATTACCAGAAGACATTAACAGTAAGTAACATTTATTTAGAGAGAACCAAATAAACAATGTTCTAGTATGACTTCTCATTTTGAATTTTTGATAGAAATTAAATGCACTTAAATTTGGATATTGCTTACATACTCATCACTGTTACCCTAAGAACAAGAAGTGGCTTCAAACCTCAGTGTAAGCGGTCGTCTCTTGTAAACCCCTGATGGTAGGTTTCCATTTAGTCAGTAAATGTTTAAGCACCCTACTGTATGTCACGTTATAATCTCCAAGCCTTTAGGATACAAATATGAGTAAGACAGACAGACTTTCTCGCCAAAGAGCTTATAGCCTAACACAGGACATACATATGTAGCATTCCTATGCTGTGTGATAAATGCAATGGTGCAGATACTATTAAGTGATCCTGGGATTCGAATCCTGTAACTGGGCCGGGTACGGTGGCCCACACCTGTAATCCCAGAACTTTGGGAGGCCGAGGCCGGCAAATCATGATGTCAGAAGTTCGAGACCAGTCGGGACAATATGGTGAAACCCATCTCTACTAAAAATATGAAAATTAGCTGGATGCGGTGGCATGCACCTGTAGTCCCAGCTACTTGGGATGCTGAGGCAGAAGAACCACTTGAACCTGGGAGGCAAAGGTTGCAGTGAGCCGAGATCACGCCACTGCACTCCAGCCTGGATGACAGAGCGAGACTGCATCTCAAAAAAAAAAATTTTTTTTCTGTGACTGCCAGGTGCGGGTGGGGAAGGGCAGGAACAGTTTCTCAGAGTTGAGCCAGGCCTTACAGGGAGATCAGGAAGTTCTGGGTAGGTGGAAGAGAATGTGTGTGCACTCGAGTCAGTGTACTCCAACTGCAGGCATGGAGACTTGAGAGAATGTGAAATATTTTGGCAAGGCATGTAGTTTGTTATGGCTGGGAGACAGAACAGATCAGTGAGCAGTGAGATTGAAAGGCTGGCAGTAACAGGCCTTGCACAGCTTCCTGTAGTTTATCCTATAAGGAACTTTTAAAAAAGTTTAAAGAGTTTTAAGCAGGAAGTGAAATGATCAGATTTGCAATTTAGAAACATGATTTAGGTCCCAGTATTCTTAGTACCAGTTTTCTTGGGATTGGGAGTGAACACAGTTGTTGAGTCAAGGATAGTTCCTGAATTGGACAGCTAATTGGTACTGTTTAGCAAAGAAGCAGCACATTTGTGTTTTATCTGTTTGGGGGAAGAATGGGAAATCAGAGGGTTGGTAATGAGTTTAGTTGTAGGTTAATTGATGTTAGAGTAATATATAGGTGAATATCTCCAGCTGGCAGTTATGATAACTTAGATATTGTAAACTTTGCTTTTTAAAGATGCCGTCAGTACCTGGTTATATAATACTTAAAAGTAAAAAAACAGAGTGTATGAATTTTTCTTTCACCTAAATCATGAGGTAGCCTTACACTCCTGAGTCTAAAAACCTGAGAAAGGTAGTTCTTTGGAAAGCTATATAGGCTCAGTCTTCATTCCAAGCTAATTTAGAGATCTTAGAATAGAGCAAGTGACCGTGTCTATTATGATTAACTTGGGTTTGAATTCCGCTGTAATTATCAGTCGTCCTGTAGTTTCATTAGAGTCATCAGTAAGTTTTGCTTACCTGCTTGTGGCAAAGCCCAGACATCAAGTATGGTGGGTGCAGACTGTGAGCCCTGCCAGAACTCCGAAACAATAGCCCTGCAAAATGTACTCCCCTAAAAGATTTCCACAATTGGATGAGATTGGGCACTACTGTGCATATTAGGACATTAAAGATTTCTTCGTGAAGGATCCTTTATAAAGAAGGGATAAATAAACCTTTATTAAACCTCACATTTCCCAGGCTGACTTAACCATGGAATTCTTACTCACCTAATGTCTGTGAGTGATCATGGAGCTAGTGTTTTCAGGTAGACGCTTTAGAGAGACTTGCTGGACACGTGACTGCTACTTATGGTTCTTGCCTCTGTGTATATTTGCTCAGTCTGGTAATAATTCCTTTTCTTTCTTTCTTTCTTTTTTTTTTTTTTGAGACGGAGTTTCACTCTTGTTACCCAGGCTGGAGTGCAATGGCGAGGTCTCGACCCACCGCAACCTCCGCCTCCTGGGTTCAGGCAATTCTCCTGCCCCAACTTCCTGAGTAGCTGGGATTGCAGGCACGTGCCACCATGCCCAGCTAATGTTTTGTATTTTTAGTAGAGACGGGGTTTCACCATGTTGATCAGGATGATCTCGATCTCTTGACCTCATGATCCACCTGCCTCGGCCTCCCAAAGTGCTGGGATTACAGGCTTGAGCCACTGCGCCCGGCAGATTCCTTTTCTTTCTACTTGGTAAAGCCATACTCAGCTTTGAGCGCACAAATTCAGATTCCTTTTCCATGGGATTTCCTAGACAGCTCATAATCATCTGTCTCTCCTAAACGCTTAGAGCATTTTTTTTTCTCTAATACTTATTTGGCCTTGAGATATGTTGTGTTGATTTGATTATTAACTCTGTCTTTGTATGTCTCTTATCAATAAGATTGTGAACTTCTCATGACAGACATTATATTTCTCCTAGTTCCTAATATCGTGCCCATGTTAAGAACTCAGGAAGTATTTATTTAATTAGTGCTTACACCCTAGCTTATCTCAGTTATTTCCACACTGGAGGGAAAAACAAAGTAAGAGGAGGTTGGAAGTAACAAGTGCTGTTGGTGGAGGAAGCACAGTCAAAGCAGGAGATCTTAAATATTGCAAGTGTAGTCTTTAACACTCGGTTGAAACCATGAGGTGAATAAGGAAGGTTATTGAAGATCTCATAAAGAAGCATTCATTGGCGGACAGTTTGTACATAGGCTTTTCAGTTAGAGTCCTTCCTAACATTCCTGCTAACTCAGGACAATGAACTGTGTTACGTCTCTTAAAACCAATTAGAACTAGACAATGAAGACTCCTGATGGATTTTCAGTTTATTAGAATTCAAGGAAGCAAATACTGAACAATTGGAGGATTTTAGTATTGGAATTTGAATGTAGTAACTTACAGTCTTTTTAAGACTCGAAGGCAAATAACTTCTTGGTTGTTAATTCTAATTTAAAAGGCTCTGTGGAGGAGGACCAGTGGTAAATGATGTAAAATGAAATAGGAATATTGCTAATCAGAGGAAAGAAGTATTATGAGCCAAATGATAAATGATTTCAAATGATAGTTATTTTAAACTAATTTTTAGTTCACATGTTTCCATCCTGCAGTATATAGAGAGTAACTCTTCATATTGGCAGATATTTTATTCTCTTGCTGAAAAAAATTTGGACAGAATACTATAACATTTTGCCTATGTGACTGAATCTTAAATCTCTGACAAAACTTTGACTCTAGAAGTAATGACACAAGTGCCCTTACTGGGTGCCTTGGGCCCACTCCTTTTGCCTCCACCCTGAATCTCAGTGACTGTTGTTTAGGGTGGGACTCATGAGAGGGTTATTGAAAGTGAAACGTGTTAGAGAGGCTGAACCATGGCTTGACTGGGATAATGTGAAAAGCATTCATGTGCCAGGTGGATTCCTGTGCTTGCTTAGGATTCTAAGATCCTGCTAAGAAATTTAGGGTCATTCCTTCAAATACACGTTCTGCAGGGTAGAAACATACATCTTTTTAGTGTTTTCCTTCTCTGCCTTGTCAGTATGACTTGTGTCACTTTTGCTCTCTGCTAACCTGTGACAGTCTACCTCACTAATTAAAAGGAGCTCACTACTTGTTGAAACAATCTATTTAATTCTCAACCAGCTGCAGATAGAATTGTAAATTTAACCTCTTGGTTTTAGCTGTCACTGGGATCTGAGAACAAGTCTGATCCCTCTATTGCATGAACCATTCCAAGAGAGTAATGGTGGTTCCCTAGGTCTTCTTGAGAGAAGGTGAACCATATTCTGTTTTACTAAGATTTTCATAGAAAGTTATCAGAGTTTTCTCTTTTTACACTTTTGACACATAGCGGGGCAAAATTCATTTTTTCAAGTAAAATATCATATTGTATAATGACACCAAGAAAGAAACGTTATTTAAAATTACCCTTTATAATAGTGTAACAAAATTGAATAGTATGTCATAAAACTGATCAATTGAAATTTACTTTCTAATGTCTTTTGTAAAAGCTTTAGCTATGATATGTCTTTCTAGGTAATGATCAATAATGGCTTTACACCCGATAAAAATGATTATGAATTTTGTGCCAAAGTGGAAAATATGATTATCCCTGCACAAGGGCATTTTGGAATATCTGCTGCAACTGGAGGTCTTGCAGGTAAATCTTGCATTGTGATAATATTAAAAGTTTATGAATTGTGTTTTATTGAGAATAGTATCTTGGGATATGTAGATTTGTTTATACTTCTAACTTTTTAAGACTAGTTGGAACCTTCCCATTGCCTGCTGTGCCAGTCTTTTGGTCTGTTGACATTGGTAATTTTCTATTTATCTTGTTCTGTAACTGTACAGTTAACTGGGGCTATATACAGTGTATAAAATAAAGCATCAGTTTGGGTGCTATTTTATGGTGAAGGAGACATTTAAAGTAGAGGCTGTCAAAGTCAGCAGGCTTAAATAAAGGCTGCAGAACAAACCACATGACACTTAACTAAAATAGCAATCTTGGCTAGTCACTTCCACAAAAAGGTTAATTGCCAAATGTTTTAGGATCATCATCGTTGTCATATCACATATAAATGAATTTGGCAACCTAAGGAAAGGTTATTCGGTGACTAAACTTTAAACAAAAATATAGTTACCATTTTTTTCCCATATAAGGTGATAAATTATCATTCAGTATCAATGCCATTTTATGTTTATGTGATACATTGTAGTTTCAAATGTTTTCAAATATGTGGCTTATTCCTGACAACCCAGAGAGGAAGGGAGGAAGATCATATTTTTAGAAGAACTTGCCAAGTTTTTGGGTGAAATAAATTTCTGGAGATTGTATGGCCACTTAATGGTCAGCCCCAGGCAGGACTTTATGTGGATTTCTGATTCCAGATTCAGTACCCTATTATACAACATAATTTCTTAAGTTACTTAATCTATACTGCAGTATTATATTTTTCTTTTTAATCTGTCTACATCTCTAGACCTCTATGCAAACAGTACAAAGCATAAAGATTGCTATATACTTGAAATTAATTGCTCTTGATTTGTGAATGTGACTATCCAGGATTGGTATTTTAGTTAAGGGTTAGGAGGTTTGATCAGCTGAGCCGGAGCTTTTGGCTTACACAACTTGAATTTGATTTTCGAATATGATTTTAGGTAAAATAAAATTATTAATATTCTCCATGTAAGAGAAACAAATAAGAAAGTAAGACAAAAGGTATTATGTACTATAAGAAAGGTTCAGAGACATAGAGGTACCAGAAGTATTTGGAGACCAGGATTTTGTCTCATTTGTCTGGTACATTGTCCATGAAGGGGATTTGTGGGAAATCATGGAGGATCTTGGTACCAGAATAAGGAGTTTGGACTTCTTTCGACCCTTCATTTGTTTGTTGATTTCTTATCAGACGTTTATTAAACATTTATTTCATGTTAAACACTGCTAAATGTTCTGATTTAGGGTTTAAGAAAGTAACGTTTAGATTATTTCTAATATAAATCAGGTGAATTTTTGTCTCTTCGCTCACAAAGTTCCATTGCCTTTACCAAATTAGAGCTAATTTTTGTTAATTTCCTCACTGATTATTGTTATTTAAAGCAATAAACACTGATAAAGTTCATTTACAATGATAAAAGCTATCTCCTATGGAACTTTTTTAGACTTTTTTTTTTTGATTTGTAGATGACCATGATGTGCTTTCCTTTCTGACTTTCCAGTTGACTGAACCTGGAAAAGAGCCGGTAATTTTACATTTACATTTACATTTTTTTCAAAAAGTTTATCGGTTTAGTGTATTTGCCTCTTAGATGAATGTTTGGGAAGACTAACTTAGGTTTGGGACTTGTTTCTGCCAGTTACTGCTATACGGTCTTGTGCAAGTTACTCAACCTCTGTAACGCTTCGTTTCTTAGTTGGTAAAACAGAGATGTTTGTACTGGCCACCTCATGATATTGAAGGATTAAGACAGTGCACTTATAGCAGGGGCTCAGTAAATGGTAGTAGTTAATTATTAGAGCCAAGAGCAGGCTAGGTGTGGTGGCTCACACCTGTAATCCCAGCACTTTGGGAGGCCAAGGTGGGCGGATCACCTGAGGTCAGGAGTTTGAGACCAGCCTGGCCAACACAATGAAATCCCATCTCTACTAAAAATACAAAAATTAGCCAGGCCTGGTAACGCGCACCTGTAGTCCCAGCACTCCGGTGGCTGAGGCAGGAGAATTGCTTCAACCTGGGAGGGAGAGCGTGCAGTGAGCCGAGGTCAAGACACTGCACTTCAGCCTGGGCGACAGAGTGAGATTCTATCTCAAAAA
>NW_016107370.1:2376610-2418913 GCF_001604975.1 Cebus imitator | reverse complement strand
ACAAGAGTGAAACTCCGTCAAAAAAAAAAAAAAAAAAAGTAAATTTGCTATCATTAAAGTAAAGAAGGAATAACATGTTTATGGCAACCTTTCAGCCAGTGGTCCAATAGTTAAAATGAGAAAAATAGCTCATATTGAGGTATCTTAATGATTTTCTTATCCTTTTTATGATCTATTCCGAAACTCCAAAAAAAAAACAGCCTACACTAGATAAAGAAATTTCAGAAAAAGAAAAAGAAAAGTATCAAGAGGAATTTGAGCACTTTCAACAAGAATTGGATAAAAAAAAAGAGGAATTCCAGAAGGTCCACCCTGACCTCCAATGGCAGCCTGGTGAGTTGTAGCGAAGCATGCATGGGTGCTGCAGCCGGTGTTGGGGCTGATGATCATGGATGCTTGAATCAGTGTGTTACTGACTCATCCCTGTTCTTTGAACTGGCACATTCCAAGTGATTTCTGGAAACAATTTATGAGCAAATCTTTAGTCTTTAAGAGTCAGGAGATTGGCATTTTTACCAGTGAGAATGTGGCTTAGTCATTTGTGAAATAAAGAGTCCCATGGTTATGTGGAGGAACGGAACTGCCGGAATGAAAGTTCCGTGAGGACAGGGATTTTGTTTGCTGTATTCACTGCTGTGTCTGCTGAGCCTAAAAAGAAATCCAAAACAATTGCTAACCTAGTAGTTCAGGTTCAGTAAATATTTTTTGAATGAAATCATCAAAAGTTTATGTTTTTGCTTTTAGCGGCACATAATTACCTTATAATACGGAGATAATCCTTAAAAACTACCAAAACTGCTGTGGAAGTAATATGACATGATATCTGCCTCTCCCCGTACTACTCAATAGAATCCTGGACTGTATAGTTGAAAATCATAAAATACTAATCTAAGCCAATGTAATGAAGAAGTTGAGTGTGCTAATGTCAAAAATAAAACATTTTAAGGCCAAATTGAGGGACTTCATATTATCTGCGAACTTTTTATCTGAGTTCTTCCCCGTCAGCCTAAGTGATCAAAGGTATACTTAATAAAGGCTGAGGCTAGCATTTGAACACTCCATGTAGTACGCACTTCTCTTAATGACCAGCAGTATGAGTCAGATTTAATGAATTTAAAAATGAAACATAAAAGTCATTCTTATTTTGAATTAGCTTTAAACATCATCACATAAAATTTGTGAGTATACCCTGAAGCTGACTGTAGTGTTTGAAAAGTTTGGTTTGGCAAATTTTGACAAATATGTTTACCCATTTAACCATCACCCAGATCAGTACACAGAACATTTTCATCATCCCAGAAAATTCCCTCTTGCCTCCTTCAAGTCAACCCCCTTCTCCACAGAGCCCATCGCTCTTTTTATTGCTATCACTGTAGATTAGTTCTGCCTATTCATATAAGTAGAATCACACAGTGTATATGAAAGAGATATATTTTTCCATTTTAGTTTTTTTTTTTTTTAATTGTACTTGAGGTTCTGGGGTACATGTGCAGGTCATGCAGGATTGTTGCATAGGTACACACATAGCAAGGTGGTTTGCTGCCTCCATCCCCTCCATTTTAGTTTTGTTTAACTTTTTATATATTTAGGGAGTACAAGCGCCGATTTCTTACATGCTTATGTCACATAGTGGTGAAGTGTGGGGTTTTAGTGTACGTCTCACCCTAATGAACATGGTACTTAATGGGTAATTTTCAGCTTCATTCCCCTCCCACTTTGGTAGTCTCCAGAGTCCGTTACTCTACTCCATATGTCCATGTGTACCCATGGTTTAGCTTTCACTTATAAGAGAGAATGTATGGTATTTGACTAAGTCATTTCACTTGGGATAATGGCCTCCAGTTCCATCCATGTTGCTGCAAAAGACATGATTTCATTTTTATTTCATGGCTGAATTGTAATCTATAGTATATACACACATATATACACACACGCCCCATTTTCTTTATCAGGTCCTCTGCTGATGGACACTTAGGTTGATTCCATCTTTGCTGTTGCAAATAGAGCTGCCATAAATGTGTGAATGCAGGTATCTTTTCGATATAATAATTTCTTTCCCTTTGGGTAAATACCCAGTAGTGAGATTCTGGATCAAATGATAATACTGTTTTTAGTTCTTTAATTCTTGGAGAACAGAATTCTCCACACTGTTTTCCACGAAGGTTGTACTAATTTACATTCCCACCAACAGCATATAAGCATTCCCTTTTCTCCGCATCCTTGACAACATCTGTTGTCTTTTGACTTTTTAGTAATAGCCGTTTTGACTTGTGTAAGATAATATCTCGTTGTGGTTTTAATTTGGATTTTTTTGATGATTAGCGACATTGAGCATTTTTTCATGTATTTGTTGGCCGCTTGTGTGTCTTCTTTTGAAAAATGCCTGTTCGTGCTCTTTGCCCACTTTTTTAATGGGCTTTTTGTTTTTCTCTTGAGTTGTTTGAGTTCCTTGTAGCTTCTGGATATTAGCCCTTCCTTGGATGCATAGTTTGCAAATGCTTTTTTCCCATTCTGTAGGTTACTGTATTTATTGTTTCTTTTGCTGTGTAGAACCTTTTTAGTTTAATTAAGTCCCATTTGTCTGTTTTTGTTTTTGTTGTATTTGCCTTTGAGGAGTTGGTCTAAATCGTTTACCTAGGCCAATATGCAGAAGGGTCTTTCCTCAGTTTTCTTTTAGGATTTGTATGGTTTTGGGTCTTATGTTTAGGTCTTTAATCCATCTTGATTAATTTTTGTATAGGGTGAGAAGTGTGGGTTCACTTGTATTTGTCTATATATAGCTATTCAGTTTTTTCAACACCGTTTATTGAATAGGGTGTTCTTTCCCCAGTGTATATATCTATTGACTTTGTTGAAGATCAGTTGGTTGTAGGTGTGTGACTTTATTTCTTGGTTCTCTGTTCTGTTCCATTGACCTATGTGTCTATTTTCATACCAGTATTGTGCTGTTTTAGTAACTTTAGCCTTGTAGTATAATTTGAAGTCAGGTAATGCCTGCAGATTTCTTCCTTTTGCCCAGCATTGCTTTGGCTATTTGGGTTCCTTTTTGTTCCATGTGAATTTTAGGATTGTTTATTTCTAATTCTGTGAAAAATGACATTGGTAATTTGATAGGGAGTTCTAGAACCAGTAGATGGCTTTGGTCAATATGGTCATTTTAACAATATTGATTCTTCCAATTCATGGGCATGGGATATTTTTCCATTTGGTTGTGTCATTTATTTCTCTCATCATTGTTTTGAAGTTCTTCTTATAGAGAGCTTTCCCCTCCTTGATTAAATATATTTCTAGGTGTTTTATTTTTCTTGTATGTGTTGTAATGGAGTTGCCTTCTTGGTTTAGTCCTTGTCTAGATCATTATCAGTATATGAAAATGCTATTAATTCCTGTACATTAATTTTTTATCCTGAAAAATGAATTTTACTGAATTCATTTGTCAATCTAAGGGTTTTTCGGTGGAATCTTTAGGATTTTTTAGATATAAGATCCCATCATTAGCAAACAGGGATAATGTTACTCATTTCCAGTTTGGATGCCTTTTATTTTTTTCTCTTGCCTGATTGCTCTGGTGAAGACTTCCAGTATTGTATTATTATAAATAAGAGTGATGAAAGTGGGCATCTTTGCCTTGTTCCAATTCTTAAAGGGAATGTTTTCAGCTTTTCCTTGTTAAGTATGATATTGTCTGTGAGTTTGTCAAATGTGACCTTTATTATGTTGAGGTATGTTCATTGAGGATTTTTATCATGAAGGGTTGATAAATTTTATTGAATGCCATTTCTGAGTCTGTTGAAATGATCATGTTTTTGTTCTTAATTCTGTTTATGTGGCATGTCATATATATGGATTTTTATATGTTGAACCCTCCTTGCATCCCTGGGATAAATCCCACCTGATTGTGCCGTATTATCTTTCTGATGTGCTGTTGGATTCATTCTGCTGGTATTTTGTTGAGGATTTTTGCCTCTTTGTTCATCAGGAATATTGGTCTGTAGTTTTCTTTTTTGTGTATCCTTGTCTGCTTTTGGTGTCAGGGTGATACTGCCCTCATCGAATGAGTTAGGGAGAATTCTCTCCTCCTCAGTGTTTTGGAATACTTTCAGAAGAATTGGTTTTTCTTGATATATTTGATAGAATTCAGCTATAAATCCATCTAGTCCTGGCTGTTGTTATTAAGAGATTCTTTTTTTTAACTACTGATTCAGTCTTGCTGTTCATTATTGGTCTGTTCAGTAGTTCTGTTTCTTCCTGTTTCAATCTCAAAAAGTTGTGCATTTCCTTTTCCTCTAGGTTTCCAAGTTTGTAAGCCTATAGTTGTTCATAAAGGTTTCTGCTGTAAAGTCTACTGTTAATCTGATGGAATTTCCTTTATAAGTCACTAAGTACATTTCTCTTGTTAATTTTAAAATTATTTCATGTTGACTTTAGACTTAGACATTCGGAATATAATATGTTGTGGTGAAATCATTTTTGCAATATATTTTTCTGTGGGTTGCTGGGCTTCCTGTATCTGGACGTCTAACTCTTTTGCTAGACTTGGGAAGCTTTCATCAATTATTTTTTTAGGTTTTCTCCTTAGCCAGGCAACAACTGCAGCCACGTTACCTTGAACTTGTACTAAGGGTAGGGCACAGCCCAGCATGAAACTCTCGAAATTGTGCCTTGAGCCTGGGACCAGGGAGAGCAGGGCCCCTTCTAGACTAGCATGAGTAAGAAGCTGTAAGGAGTGCAGTCTGCTTACCTCTCAGTTTCACAAGAGCCCATTGCAGGGCAGTAAGTATTGTCCTAGATATACATAGGAGAGCCTGGTTTCCCTGTCTTTCCTTGGCCGGGTGTTGGCTACAGCCTTGTCAGCCCAAATATAGCCTGAGAGAAGGGCTCAACACTGCATTAAACTCTCAAGATTGCATCTTGGGTCTGCGACCAGAGAGGGTAGGGTCCCTCCCAGGCAAGCAGCATGGACAGGAAGCTGTGGGGAGTGCCATCTACTCATGTCTCAGTATCAGCAGCAACCTTCAACAAGGCAGTAGAGACCTTCCCAGGGGTACATGGGAACGACCAGTGTCCCCTCTCTCCTTGGAACATTGCAGTGGCTGTAGCCATGTCTGTAGATCCCCAGTATCCAGGCTATCAACAGTGGTACCCAACTGGAGCTGCTCAAGGCTTGAATGCCTGTGGGATTCCATGTGGTTTCCCTTTATGGAGCATCGTCTCTGCAATATTTAGGCAGTTCCATATGTCCAGCCCAAAGCCCTAGTGGGTCAAGGGTTTCTTCGTAGCCAGGATCATAAAAGCCCATTTTGGACTGGAGGGCCCTGGCAGTTTTTCTCTTACTGTTTCCCATCATCTAGGAGCCTCTTCAGGTGCTCAGTTAGCTCCTGGCTGGGCAAGCTGCCTAACACCCTCGACTTACTTCTGGTGCTTCTCATTTCTTCTCTGATGAATCCCAGCATTCTTTCCTAGGCAAGCTATTTGAAATGCAAGTATCTACTCACCACTGTGGTTTTTCTCCGTGGAAGAGGCACATACTACCTGCATCTGGTTAGCCATTTTGATCCCTCCTGAGATTTTCCAAGAAAATTATTTTTAAATAAAAAAAATTAAATCCAATTTATAATAAGTGTTCAGTCACCTGAAATGGCAGAAAACAAATAATAATTTAATCATTATGAGTTAACTAGCTTCATGTTTTCTATCTGGGAGATTGTACCACTATAATGGTGATGTTTTAATTTTGCTGTATATTGGCACTTTGGTCGCTTACAAAACTACCTATGTGTAGGAGACTCTGATCATTTTTATTATGTCCTTTTCAGTGGAGGAAGTATTTGAGACTGTAGGAGACCGTGAGCTAAGACAAGTCTTTGAAGGACAGAATCGTATTCATCTTGAAATCAAGCAGCTGAACCGGCAGTTAGATATGATTCTTGATGAACAGAGAAGATATGTCTCTTCCTTAACAGAGGAAATCTCTAAAAGAGGAGCAGGAGTGCCTGGGCAGCACGGGCAGGTGGGCTTACAGAATATGCAGACACGTCTCATTTACTGTTTGCTGGAGGGGCAGTAAAGAAGGGCCACTGTACTGTGTGCTCATAGAATGTGGATTACTCAGCTTGCTCATCATTATTTCTTCCACCAGATCACTCAACAAGAACTGGATACTGTTGTGAAAACTCAGCATGAGATTCTGCGACAAGTAAATGAAATGAAGTAAGTATGTAAAAGTAGTGTCTCTGTGTTCTGTGATTTTTTTATCCAAAATTTGTGACTTTAGGTGTGCAAGCACCATATTGTACGATTTCTGCATGAGGGTAAGAATTCCATTCTAGGTTCATTTTACAAATAGGGGAACTATAAATACAGCAACTTTTAGTATTTAAAAACTGCAAACATGTTTAAAGTTTTTAATTGTACTGGGCCGGAAAAGAAAAAAATGTTTTGGCATCTTTTAAAAATATATGAACACCCCTTGACAAGCCAGGTGTGTTCTTATATTTATAAAATATAAAAAGGATATAAGGTATTATATAACACTTCTATGCAAAGAACTAGAGGAATAAGTATGTGTAGCATTGTAAGACAATAACCCAAGCAGACTTGATGCAGGAAATTCTTTTTGATGGAGTGAAACCATTTTGAACATAATATGTGTGACTACCTCTTCTTCATTCCCACCTTCTACCTTCAGAGAGACTGGAGAGAGAGTTGGAGCAGAGAGGAGATACTGTGTCCTTAGAATGTAGTTGACCAATAAATTTCTAATGAGAATGATTCACTTATACAGATAATTAACAGCTCTCAATGCCTGGAACAGAAATGACAAACCAAAGTGTCATGTTTCCATAAGCTAACATTTTAGAACCCTGTCCCAACTGATAAAAGCCTTGACAAACAAAAATGTCAATGTGAGTTCTTTAGGACTGGAAAATTAAACAGTCCTAAATTAGATCAAACAGAAGGTGATTCTACCTGATGTCTAAAGATTAAAGGCACTTACAACTGCAAGTTTCTATTTCTTCAACTTTCTCTTTGCATTTAAAAAAAAATCTTCATAATGTGAACTCGTGATTGAAATATTTATGATGCTAAATGAATAGTTTAGCTCTTCAAATAGTTTAATTAAATGAGTAGAATCCTTTTAGAAATAGACTGGATCATGTAACACAACCTTTTTAAAAATCTTTTTATTTCAATCTAATTTTAGACCTCAGAAGCTACAAAAATAGTATAGGAAGTTTCTATACATCCTTCACCCATCTTCCTCTGATTTACATAGCCATGGTGTAATTGTCAGAATCAGGAAATTAACATTGGTGCAGTTCCATCAACTAAATGACCTATTCAAAATTTATCAGTCCACCAAGGCCTTTTTTCTATTCCAGGATCCTGTCTACAATCAGACATTACATTTAGTTATTTTTTCTCTTTAGGCTTCTGCAGTCTGCAGTAGTTCGTCTTTCCTTGTCTTTCATGACCTTGACATTTTCTGAGAGCATTAGGCAGTTAATACCTTTTGATTTGGGTTTGTCTGGTGTCTACTCATGATTGGAAGGAAGTTCCACATTTTGATAAGAAGATATTACTGATGATGTTGCCGTGATCACTTGGTTATGGTGGTTTTCTATTGCTATCTCTACTTTAAAGTTACTATATTTCCCTTTGTGGTTAATATATTAGAGAAGGTACTTTAAGAATATGTAAGTATCCATTTCAAACATCTGCTCATTCATTTTAGCATCCATTGATGTTTCTTACCTAAAAGAAGAATGTGGTTTTTTTCCAAATGCTGATTTATTTTTTTAATTTTTTAATTTTTTTGAGACAGTATCTAGCTCTGTTTACCAGGCTGGAGTGCAGTAGTGCAATCACAGCTCTCTGCAGCCTCAGCCTCCTGGGCTCAAATGATCCTCCCACTTCAGCCTCCTAAGTATCTGGTACTTCAGGTGCATGCCACCACATCCAGCTAAATTTTGTGTTTTTTGGAGCTGGGGTTTTGCCATTTTGCCCAGGCTGTTCTCAAACTCCTGGGCTCAAGCAGTCCTCCTGCCTCTACCTTCCAAAGTGTTGGGATTACAGGCCTGAGCCACCATGCCTGGCCCTGATATTTATGTTTCTATCATTCCCTCCACATGTGTTCCTTGGATCATTCTGTCAGGAGCAACTGTCCTTTCTCTCCCATTTATTTATTTAGATCAGTACAGACTCACGGGTATTTATTCCATAGGTTACAATCCAACACTCTCCTTACTTGTTCTGCTGCTCAGGTTGTTTCAGGTGTGGTCATTCTGAGCTCCTTCAGGTTGGCTTCTTTGTTCTCTCAACAAGCCTTCATCTTTTTTTGAGCATTTTAAAATGTTATGATACTGCACTGTCTTCTAGGCTCATCTTGTATTTTCTCTGCCCTCCAGTGAGTCCAGGTTCCTTTTTCTTGAGAAAGGTTATTTGAAAACCAACCTCTGGGCACTAGAGGTTGTAATGAGTAATGAGTAATACTCATTACTAACAGAGTACTGTTATCTGTAGGCATCTTAGTGGGCAGAGGTAAGGAATATATCTATGTATACTAACCCATGCATACACCTGAGTCTGTAGTTCCATATATCTATAACATATTTACTTATTGCTTTTGCTTTAGTATGCACGTAGGTACACACAAAGTGGTTTCAAATTGTTAACTCTTACCCCTGTGAGAAAGACATTTACTGACAAGTTTCTGTGAAGTTCCTTTTATCTCAAGCCTTATAGTATCCAGCCCAGATACTATTTTCCAAATAGTTTCTTAGTATCGTTCTCTTTTTCTCTGCCCTTTTCATTATGTCTGATGTTACTTACTCATTTAGGATCCAGTTAGATTCTTTGTTAATGTTTATATTCCACTAGTATCCTGGTTGATTTAAATTGTTTATATTTTGGGCATGTGAATACTGTGATTCTAAGGGGTAGAGCATGTGTGTGTATCACTTCTTCATCCTTGCTACCACTTTCCCATTCTCCCCTTCTTTCCAGCTCTTTCCCACCCAGTCCCTCCTGGTAACCAATTCTGTTAGCTTCTGGTTTGTTCTTCCTGTATTTCTTCTGTATATATGTATTTTCTTAAGTCCCCTTCTTTCTTCTGTGAAGGGTAGCATAGTCTAGATATTTCTCGTGCTTTGCATGTTTCACATAGCAGTAGTACTAGGACATCTAAAGATGCAACCAGTTGTCAGGATATCCTAACTGTCCAGCCATATTATCCATAGAATCCCTTTCTTTCTTTCTTTTTTTTTTTTTCAATTGTACTTTAGGTTCTGGGTAGAATCTCTTTCTTAGAGGAGTTAACAGTCCTTGCAAACTCCCACTTACTGAGAACAAATGTCATACATACAAATAAGTTAATGTAAAAACTGAGCTCGAGTTTCTGAACTAGTCCTCTGGACCTTTTTCTTTAGGAGTTAGCATCAGAAAAAATGTAGAGAGAGAGGAAATATTTGCCTTTAATGGAAAAGGGTGGTTTGTGTCTTTGTGGGTTTTTATATTCTTAAGGAATCACAGACATTGTTTTTAGCAGAGAGAGATCTTAGAAAGTGTGTAGCTTTTCTGTAGTAATTGATGCCTCTTCCCACTTCTGCATCTCAAAACACCCTTTTTAAGACTTCTGGTGTACCATTCACTCTGGGTGTTCTTTGGCCTCTGCTTCCATTTGGTTATCTTCACTTGCCTACCTTCCATCATCCCTTAAAAGGTATTGTTTTCAAGGGTTCTGTCCAGACCTCTTTTCATTTGACCTGTTTTCTAAATCATATATGACCTCCTTCCACCACAATTCTTTCCCCATAGGCTCCTGTTCATTTTTTGGCACCCAGCTCTGGGTGCCTGCTAAAATGCTTCTTTCTTTGTAGAGCTCTAGTTGTGCTGCTGCCGCATCGCTTTCCTGCCAGACTATTCATCTTAGCAGGGCAGGTCTTTCATTTTCCTTGCAAAGTTTATATCCCTAAATATTGCCCGGCTCACGGCACTTAGGGAATTTCAGAAAGAAACGTTAGCAGAATGAACAGGAAAATGAATGAATGAGTAGGAAAAGCGCATTATGTGACTCAATCTTTGGTATATTAAAAAGACATTATACCTCAGCCAGTTCATGCTTCTGGGAAGCAAAATTCTTAAGTGCAGATTTGTAATAACATTATTATATTCTGGGAGATTTTGGTCTTGGTAAGTATTTTAGTTATATTAAAATGTTATCCTTAATTTGAGTTTCAGTGGAAAAGCTGAGCCCCACATGAATTTTCTTGGGCATACATGCCATTACAAGAAATTTTAATCAACACATGACATTGATCCCAAAGCACTTGAGATATTTTGTAACTGCTTTTGAAGTCTTCACTGCTCATGTAACTCAACTATAATTTTTTAAACTTCTTTTATACTTAACATTCGTCTGACATACAGTGTTATTTTTAAGTAATTTGAGTCTTTCTCTTTTTTACTTCCAGTAAAGTTCTTACTTTTTAAACTACATTTTACTTCAGTGAGATAAGTGAGATAACTTATTTATTTATTCCTCCAAATTGAACCATAGCTGTTGAAGGCACTGGTAGGAAATCAGAATTGTGAGCCCTGTCCTCAGGGAGCTTATGCTGCAGAAGTGAAAGCGTCTATATGTGCAGCTACAAAGTGGACAAGTCTCTGTGTGTGCATGTGTATAGGATATGATTGCATTTGGCACTAGTCCTTTACAGCTGAACACCTAGAAAGATTTATTATAACTTCATTAAAAATATCCATTGTATTATTCAGTATCCACTTATAATATTGGTTTTAACACAGATTACCTAGTAGTATGTTCTACACGGTATTCTTAGATGACCTTTAGTAAAAGATAAAGGCATAATGTTGTTTTATAAATTATTTTCCAATTTTGAACACAACCCAATTTTTAAAAATACTTCTTTACCTGTTGTTGTTGTTTTTTTAATTATGTAATTTATTGAACTTGAAAAGGTGTAAGTATTAGAGATCTGTGACTGAAAAAAAAAATCTTTATATTGATTTTATTGTATCAAGAGACTTTCTGTTTCAGAAATTCCATGAGTGAAACTGTCAGACTGGTCAGTGGAATACAGCACCCTGGCTCTGCTGGAGGCCTCTATGAGACAACACAGCACTTCATTGACATCAAAGAGCACCTGCACCTAGTGAAGAGGGACATAGATAACTTAGTGCAACGAAATGTGGTAACTTTGTTTGCTTTTCCTTTTATAATTGTTATCAGCTTTAGGAAAGGAAGAACTTATACTCTACTGAAAGTACTTTAACCCTTTAGTTAATGCTAATGCTTATGCTTATTTTTAATGTTGAAGGTAGAATTGTTCAATACATGCAAATGTCCATGTGTCCTGGTTTTCTGGGTATTAAAGGTGGAAGAACGGTTCCCATAGCAGTCATAGTTTTTTAATATGTAATATTTATATTACCATTCAATGGAAATATTTTCTGATTTCCATGTTAATGTCTTCTCTGATTCATGGATTGCCTGAAGTGTATTTCTTTGGCCTGTTTTTTTCTCAAGGTTCCAAACTGATAATTTCTTGCTATCTTGTTAGCTTCATTTACCTTCAGTTGGGTTTTGTGTGCTTGGATTGGATTGGATTTGTTTCTGACTCTGCTAGTTGTCTTCTGTAAGACATATTTGGGATATGGTCGGCCTATATTTCCTAGTCTAAGCAGAAATCCCAATCCTTTATATTTTATATAGTGTTTTATCTTTTTAAAAGCTTTTTAAAACATTTGATGCAGAAATCCTAATCCCTTATATTTTATATTTTATGTCCTAAGCAGAAATCCCAATCCCTTATGTTTTATATCATGTTTTATCTTTTTAAAAGCTTTTTAAAACATTTGATGTTCTTTAAAAAGTAATATATTAATAATAATGTTACATTAAATTGACTCTCCCAAGGTCAGCAGCTTGTCAGTAGTAGAGGGAGAAGACTTAGGTCTTCAGCTTCTAATCTTGTCTCCTTTATATTTTTTGGTAACTCTCAACTATATTTCTATACATATGCCTTGAATATACATTTTATTTTTCAAATATGGCTTACTAGTTTTCTTATTGACCATTACCTCTCCTCCAAAGCATTACTGTCTGTCTTCTTAGTTCTGTTTGAGGTTATTTTTCTTCTACTTTAGCCTTTGTTCTAATGACCAGTTTGATACTATGTGTATCAATTTACCAAAGACTTTGCCCCACAGATATAACTATATTGGGAACAACTAATCTTAGAAGCCATTCTCTCTGGATGCTTGGAGGACAGCTTTGTTCCTGGTATTTAATTATCTCCTTAAAATAGAAGGAATACTCAGGGAAAGAATAAAAGAAATATTTTTCAGAACACCAGTAAATAATATTGAATGCTATGAGATTGGAGAGAATGAGAACTGAGAAAAAGCCATTCTGTTTGTCAGGTAGTTCGTTGACAGGGTAACCATGTGATTTATTGTCTGACCTGGAACACTTTGGAAAGTGAAGGGGATGCTGTTAATAGTTACAGCACTGCAGCAAGTGTGAACTGGGAGTGTCCAGAGGAGTTGTCTGTGTTGACCCTAGTCTCAGTGACCTCAGGGACAGTAACATCATATACTGTAATGCAGACAGGAGCGGGGAATTAGTGACTGGGTAGTGAAAAGGTGGAGGCCTTGCAGTGTCAACTACTCCTTCAAAAAAAGTTGTCAGTAAAAGTTAAGCGGATAGGTTTTCTAGGGGATGAAAAATGAAAATACTTATTTACTGTATATAGTAAACTGAGCCTTATAAAGATTTCACATTTATTTCTTTTTCCAAACTGCTAATTTGACTAACTGTAATAGAGAGTGATTTGCCTTACAGCCATCAAATGAAAAACCGAAATGCCCAGAACTCCCACCGTTTCCATCATGTTTATCTACGGTCCACTTCATTATATTTGTTGTGGTGCAAACAGTATTATTCATTGGTTATATCATGTATAGGTAAGTCTCTTGATAAAATTTGACCCAATATTTTTCTGCATCTGTTTAATTAGAAATACTCAACAAAGTTACCTATGTTCATAATACAATTTTCACCACCTATAAAATTAAGTTTATATAGAGCAAATGTGATTTCTCTTCATTTCAGTTCACATGAAGTGCATGTATAGAATATATGTTTATCTTAATGCATTGCATACTTCAGAAGGCATTCATATTAATTTTAAACAGTCCTATTTCTTTCCAAAGTTAAGTGTATAGAACTTCTTTCAGTGTTTGTTTCTTTTTTTCCTTAGGTCTCAGCAAGAAGCAGCTGCCAAAAAATTCTTTTGACTACCATTTTCATGTGTACATCATCTATTTGTGTACAAAATGTTGTCATTTTGAGGGAATTTAAGTATTTAAATTGCTTCATAGTCTAAATTATTAAATTTTTTAAATAAAGTAACTGTTTAAACATTGATTTTCAGTTAAGAATAAACCTTAAAGCAAAGACAACCACATTTAAATTTGTTCACAGTATGTAAATCTGTTTAAATTTCAGTGAATTTCTGGTCAGTATAATGCAGCCACTGAGCAGAATATTGACCAGGAAGTAAGAGGGTAAATCAGAAAGTGGGGGCAACCCCTGGATATGAATGTTTCCCCCTAGATCTCCAATATTGCAGGTTTCCCGATGTAACATAAACACACTTGCCCTCATGCCTCCCAGAATATGAGGTCTAATTAAGAAGTCTCATCAGGTTTATTTTATAACCAAAGTCTTTTTAGAGGTCAGACTTCCTGATCAAAGACGGGGCCTGCCGTCCTTCCATCTTAATGTAACTCCCTTTGAAATTAAAGAATATTTTGTCTGAGAGCTTTAAGGATCTGGATAAAAGGCTTCAAAATGTTAAGTGAAATTTTTTTTTTTTTCCTCTGATTATCAATGGTATATTTCACTTTTAAAGGAAATTTTAGAGGAAAATTAATAGCTGCTTTTTGCCTAAAACACCTTGTGGGTGAGAACATTCCTCTGAGAATGGCTTTTAATATTTTGCCTGGTAATGTATTCATTTCAGGATTGCCCGTGTTCTTGAATGTCTTCATTCCAGTGGTGTCAGGTCAATATTATGAAAATAAGTTTTGTATTTATATTTGTAACTTAAGGAATTTATTTCTCCCGTTTACTACAGCATGTAAATTCAGCCCAAATTGCATGATCTGAGGATATTTGAAATTTACGAAACCTGCCACTACATTCTGGTTTAGGTTAAGTTACTCCAGGCAGGCTGGGGTTAGTGACCATTTGCATCCTCTTTTAAATCAAGGTGGCTGTAGCAGAAGCAGTTTTGAGATTTTTTAAGGCAAAATTTGAAAAACAGTGAATACTTCTGATTGTTACCTTTTAGTGCAGAACAGAGGACATTGTGAAGCACTTGTTAGTAAACTTAACCTTGAAATGTCAGACTGGAAGGAGTTTTTATAGTCTTTGTGCATAGTTCTAGGTATTATAGAAACAGTCTGTAAATGACGTTTTAAGATGCAAATTAAATTTTGTTCACAGCTGATTTAGACTGATTTTTGCTGGCTTCAAAATACTCTGTTACCTAAAGTGGTTGTCTTTCATTTGCGATAGAATTCCAAACAATACTATTTTATAAAATAGTACTGTTGAATTATTACAAGCCTCCCTCGGTTTGCTCTCAAATGTCATTTACAGATTGGGCTAACGACCTAAAATCTGTATAAAGACTTTGTGAAGAACTCTGCATTATAGCAATACCAAATTAGTACTGTGTGTGCAAGCACTCTCGCGTTGCCTTTTGTGTTGCTGTTTATCCTAGAACACTGAAAGAGAATATGCCAGTGATAACTCACTTCACTTCAGTCATTTCAACACAGAAAATGCGTCTCTAGTGTTTTTCTTTCGTAGTGTTAACATTTTGAAATTCATGTTTCAGAGACTTCGTCATCACAGAATTTACTTATTCCATGAAAAAAAATACCTTCAGAAGAATATTTAAGTTATAGACTATGAAACTTGAGAAATCCTCTTGAGATAAAAGGCTGCCAAATTCAGTATTATAAAGTCTATGGTCATATGTGCCTGTGCATTAAAGGAATACCAGATTTATGCAATGTACATTTTTCAGGCTGAAATTCAAGGGGAATCATTCTGATCATTCTTACTACAAATGGAGATGGCTCTTAAGAAATAGCATGAGCATGAACCTTTTATCTTTTTTATTTAGTGATATACTTTGCTTGAAAATCGCTCAGTAAAGTAGTTCACACAGAATGTGTATCGTATTATTTGAAGTTTGTTTTTTCTAAAAATCATTGGCTTTAAGGAGCTTATTTCTGAACAAAAAGGTTTGCTCTGTGGAAAGATTAATCACTGCCAGGATTCTATTATTTCTGTACTGTTTCATATAATTGAATTTGTTCACTTCTCTCACACCAGCAAGTGTTTTACAGGTGCCTTGGATTAAAACAAAATTGATTTTAAAATTTTTATGTAAGTCATTGTGTTTATGATGCCACTTTTAAAACGAAAATACAACTACATAATGGCTAATGCCCTTATTTAATGTACCTATTTGTGTTCTAATAATTGTTTGAATGTTTTGTTCACTTTAAAACTTTACCATGAAGTCACAAACAGTAAACAAATTTTGTTATATATTAAAGGGACATCAGTGTTTCTCAAAGTATGGTCCATGAGCCATCTGGGTCATGGAATGCTTGTTAAGAATACAGATTCCAGTGCCTGTTTCAGACCACTTGAATCAAATCTTAGGGGTGGGGCTTTGGGATGTCATTGTTCAATAGGCACCTCAGAAGATTCTGAGCACACCAGTGTTTAAGAACCACTAAAATGAGGAGTGGAAAAAAAAAAATAGGTGTTTTGTTAATTTAAAGCTGAGCTGAGAGGATAATATATTTTTATTGTCAAAGACATTAACTGATGTGCACTGATTCTTTGATGCCTACAATTTAATTAATGTTCTTTTTATTAAAACTCTTGGTTCATGAGCAACTACACACTGAATCCAAATTATTACCTGTTGTTTTTAGTATTTTGGTGATGGCTTTTAAACTTACGAGATCATCTCGAGATCATTCATGGTCAAGCCATGAAAACTCCCATTTTCAAGCCTACCTGCTAATGCTTTTTTGCCTTCCTAATTGTGATTATGGTAACATTTTATCTCAGACAGTTGTACTTTTTGATAACTTAGGGAAAATAGAAACTACTTGAACAAAGGATTGCCTGCCTCACTGCATTGCAGAGGTACAATTTTTGTAAAGAACATAAATAGCAGTTGTGAATATTAAGATGTGATTATCTTTCCCTCTCCATGTGCTTATCGAAAGAAGATAATGAACAAATGATTATACTGAGGATTTTTTTAAATTTATAAGATCTAATGTGAAATCCACACTTGGAACTTTTTAGATCTATATGTTGCCTGCTTAATATATTTCTTTTAATACATTACTTAAAGTTTAAAAGGGTTTTCTATCCACTGTCAATTTCAATTGAATAACATTTTTGTCAAGTTTTTTTCCTGATTGTTATTTGATGCTAGCTGGAATTCAAGAAATGGCATTGACCTTATTCAAATAAAGAAATATTTTAGTAAATTTGCTTTTTCTTTCATTGATCGTGGATAATAATTTGCCATTTGTTTTCCAGGCAGGCCCTGTATTGTGATAGTATTTCGTTTATCACATGCTTTGGGCTATGCCCTAGGTGGCCTGCTGCCTGCAGAGGGAGTACGTAGAAGCATGGCACGAGAACACAGAAATGGTCTTGGATAACTGTTTACCCTTTCTGGTAATGAAAGATACAAGTTAATTAAAACAATGTATTCGATGTTTTTACCTTTAATAACCAAATGATGGCAAAAGTGTAGTTAAGCTGGAACTCCTAGTCATTACTAAGTAGTGGTAGTTTAAAAAATATTTTAATCTTTTTGGCAAATACAATTTAACCAAGTAATTCCAATTCTGAGAGTTAATGGGGTGTAAAAATAAAAGAGTAGGGCTTTGAGGTTAGACAAGTCTAGGTTTGAATCTTGGTTCTGTCACTTACTGGAGGTGACCTTCAGTTTCCTTATAATACATCACGTGGTTATAAACGTAATAAAAGAGAGTCTTTATAAGGAGCCTTCAAAAAATAGTAGACTAATTGGCAAAGACAAATGCTGGATAAAATAAAATATTTAAGTACGTAGATGGGTTCGAAATTAATCAGAACTTAAAACCTGATCCGGGAGCCTACAGGTAGCAGAGAGTGGCAGAAACTAGACTATATATAGGCCCTAGATACTATCATTGAAAGTTATGTTTATTTGTGGCATTGAGGACACGGCTTTAGGCTTGGAAAACCCAGGGGCTTGAACTGAGATACTAGGATAAAGTGAGGACCCCGTAAGACTGCTCCTTAGTGGAAATGGACCTCTTACACCCATCCAACAGCTCAGAGAAGGCATAGGAAGCTTCTCTTCCTGGAGCTCTGGATAAAGGGACATTTTTTGTTAAGAAATTGAAGCCCCAGGTTTATGCTTTACCTGCATGTGTAGAATTCTCTAAGTCAAAAACAATGTATAAATTAGTTCCAGTCTGGGAAGATCCGGAAGGCAAAACAAAACCACTCATTAGCAATAATTCCACAACGAAAGTACATTAGACAACCACAGGACAGACAGTCTTAAATAAAATGGACTTTAAAAATTATAAACCAAACCAGAAAAATGAAAGAGTGACAGTAGACGCAATAGTGAAACTTGGCAGCTCCAAGAATCTGAGATAATGGAACAGTTGGAAGAGGACAAATATGTATACTTGAAATGACTTTAAAAATACAGAAGAGTTAATGAAAAGACTGGTAATCATGAGGAAGGAATGAAACACTGAAAAATAAGACAGCTGGAGTTCCAAAGAACCACCCAAAACACAACTTCAGTATGGGAGGTGGGGATCAAATTTGGATACCAATTGGACAAAGCTCAAAAGAATTCTTGAATTAGAAGATAGATCTGCTGGGTACAGTGGCTCATGCCTGTAATCCCAGCACGTTGGGAGGCTGAGGCGGGTGGATCACAAGGTCAGGAGTTCAAGACCAGCCTTGCCAACATGGTGAAACCCCATCTCTAGTAAAAATTTAAGAAATTAGCCAGGTGTGGCAGCACACACCTGTAGTCCCAGCTACTCAAGAGGCTGAGGCAGGAGAATTGCTTGAATCTGGAAGGCAGAGGCTGCAGTGAGCCAAGATCGCACCACTGTGCTCCAGCCTGGGTGACAGAGCAAGACTCCATCTCAAAAAAAAAAAAAAAGATCTGAGCAAATTACTGAGAGTGTAACACAGATATTAGAATGATGAAAAATGCAATAAATTGGTAATCAGTGAAAAGGTACAACATCTAGTAGGAGTTCTAGAAGGAATAGGTAGAGTCATGATGAGGAACTGTTCAAAGGGGTAATAGCTGAGAATTTTTCAGAATTGATGCACACATGTATTTGAGTCTAAGGCAGAGTGGTAGGTTGGAGAAGCTTCCCACAGAAGATGTTGTCTGAGCCATGTGCTAAAATATGTGTAGCACAAGGGGGACTGGAAGAGAACTTACTCCACGCAGACAGAATAACATGAACAAAAGCACAGAGCTGAGAAATAGTGTAGTTTATGTGAGAACCTGTAAGCTATTCTGCTATGCTTGGGAAAATGATGGTTAGTGGGATATTCGGAGGCCAGATCCCAAGGCTCTGTAAAGGAGCTTGGACTTCATCCAGAGGGTAATGGAAGGCCATGAAAGCCTTAAGCAGAAAGCAATACTTGCATTTCAAACACTGCAGTCTCTGCTTCATGGAGAATGGATTGGAGAAAGGAGACCTGAGACAGAGACCAGCCGCAGTGTTCCCGGTGAAAAATGGTGGCCCAAAAGAAGGCCAAAATTCTATAAATAGTAGCATTGGACAATTAGAGTTCATTTGGGCCACTCTAACAAAATACCGTAAATGAGGTGGCTTATAAAAAACAAATTTATTACTCATTGTTCTGGAAGACTGGGAAATCAAAGATCAAGACTCTACCCTCATGCCCTAGTCACCTACAAAAGGTCCCACCTCTTAGTAGTCCCACCTTGGGAGTTAGGATTTCAACATAGGAGTTTTGGGACAAATGCAAACATTCAGACCATAGAAAGCATCTAATGACTATTTGAAGTGGGGAGTGACTGAGAAGGAAGAACGTAAGATGATACTCTGTTTCTGGCTTGTGGAATTGGATGGAAGGTGTCCTAAGACAGGGAACATGAGAAAAAGGATGGGAATTGAAGACAAGGGAAGAAGAGGTTGAGTTCCGTTTGGGACAGAGATTTTGACATAACTAGCCAAGTAAAAATGGCCAGAAGGCAATATAGGCTTGGAGTCAGGGCAGAGCCATGCCTTAATTTTTTATCTGTAAAATGGGGTGATAATTGAGATAACAGAGGACCATGGATAGAGCTGAGGAACAAGATGCCTGTGCCCAACAAATGTGAGCTATTGTTATTCTATCCGTCTGAAAATCAGAAGAGAGAACTAACCCGGAACAGTACAACACAGGATTTTTGGCTCTTTCTCTACCTGCATAAGAGTTGTAAAAAAAAGGAGAAACCATTCTCCGCAGTGCTGAGTCTTATTCTGTTTCTCAGATCTCACAAGTAAGTCCAAAAGCTGCCTGGTTAGCCTCCACGTGGCATTTGCTCTTTCTCTTCTCTGAACTCCTGTGATGTCCACTGGGTGCTGTTCCTCCTGACAGCATCCCGTGTTGGCCATTAACTGCTCTTTCTTCTGCATCTGCCATTTCTGCCATGTCAGCCCAGCAGTGGCACCATTTCCGCCATGTTCCATCAGGCACACAGGCCCACAGCTACTCAGGGGAGGGTTTCATTCTCCTGCCAGACACTGTAGCCACTTCTGCCATCTGGACCAGGCACCCTCATGACTGCCATCGCCCACAGAAGCAATGGAGGCTTCCAGGAGCCAGTCTGTGGGGTGATGTATTAGGTTCTTCAGAGAAACCTTTAAATACATAGACACACACGTACATATACACATATACATGTAAAATAAGATATGGCTCACATGATTATGGAGGCTGAGAAGTCCCATGATCTGCTATCTGCGAGCTGGAGACCCAGAAAAGCCAGTTGTGTAGCCAGAGGCCTGAAAGCCAGAGCCGGTGGTGTAGAGTCCATCTGAGCCTGAAGACCCTGAGTACCACGGGCATAGGAGGATCAGTGTTCTCAGCCCTAACAGCAAATCCAATCGTCCTCTGGATTTCTGTTCTCTTCAGGCCCTCACAGATTGGATGATGCCCACCCACACTGAGGAGGACCATCTGCTTTCCTCAGTCGGCCAATTGAAATGCAAATCTCTTCCATGAACAGCCTCATGGGCACACCAGAAACATTGTTTAACCAGATAATCAAGTTGGCGTGTAAAATTAACCATCATGGGTAGTTTGTGGCCAAATAGAGAAGAATGACTGTCTCCCGTCTGCATGTTACTTTCTGTTAAGAAAATACTAAAGCAGTGATGCGTGGGTCCCAGTGTCAGAGTTCTCAGTGAGAATGGCTGTTACTATTTAATTAAAGGTCCATCTTTAGGAAACAGTCGTAATGGGTTCATGAGCCTTGACGGGGTGAACTTGAGTTAAAGACACTACCAGAACTGCTCATGCCTCTGAGAACTAAGTCTTTGTAACTGAGACAAGCTTACTGTGTCTGCACTGGCTGAGTCTCTCCTAAGAACCTCCTTAGTACTTAATGCAAATAGACTTATTGCTACCCACGCCACAAATGTTACAATTTGCCAAATATACCTGAATTCCAGGCATGAACATAGCTCAAACTGGTCAGCCCACTGTGTAAACAGTAAGTAAATTAATCTTCGGTTCCCAGTCCATCTTTTCCTTTCATGCAGAAACAGCATGGCAATTTACAACCAGATCATGGAAGCCAGTAGGTCCTGCTGGAGAATAACAACCATTGAATTGCTTACCAACTCAGCACTCTACCAGCATGGAAGTTCTGTGGCAGAGAAGATACAGAATGGAATACAGTTATTACCTTACCAAAACGTGATGTCTGCGAACTGAAATAGACCAGTCACACAGTGTTGGCAAAAGAAATACATTAGGGGCCACGTGTGGTGGCTCACACCTGTAATCCCAGCTTTGGAAGGCCAAGGTGGGAGGATCACTCAAGCCCACAAGTTTGAGACCACCCTAGGCAACATAGCGAGACCTCATCTCTACAAAAAAAAAAAAATTAAAAATTAGCCATGTGTGATGGTACATGCCTGCAGTCTCAGCTACTCAAGAGGCTGAGGCAAGAGGATCGCTTGAGCCCAGGAGGTTGAAGCTACAGTGAGCCATGATTATGCAGTCCAGCTTGGGTGACAGAGTGAGACGCTGTCACACAAGATTTTGAAACGGTCAGTATAACTGCTGAATATTTCTGGGAAACAAAAGAACCAGCCTGGGATACATTTCCTAAAATGGTCACTTGGGGAGACAAAGGATTGAGATGCTTTGAGTATCACAGAGTCACAAATGGTCTCACAACCTATCAGAAAACAACAGTCCAAAGCAGTACTGAAGAGACTCAGGTCCTGTAGCTCAATGAAAACCATACTGTCATGATTGGGGAAATTTTTTGCACAGCTGCTATATAGCCTTGAGTTTGTATCTACAAGAATATTAACCAATCCTATAGAAATAAAAAGAAACATGCCATTTGGCCTGGCATTTCAATACAGTTCATTATTTATTAAGTGTCTGTGGTGTACATGACACTCTATTAGGTAAAACACAAAGCACTAAAATATCTCCAGTAGGCAGTTATTAGGATTAGGACTACGTATTTGCTTTGCTTTGTGGTTTCCATAATGTCCATCTATTTCCCAAGACTTTTTCCTCTTTTTATATTACCTCTTTTTACCAGTTAGAATAGAGGTTGAAAATCAATCCCAGTGAATCTTATCTCTAGGTCATCTCTACACTTAACCAATTAGCCGAGTGTGGTGACACATGCCTTGGCACTTGGTGACCTTTTTTTTCTTCCAGTTCTGCTGACCTTCAGGAGCACAGAGGTTTAGCTGCATGGCTACCCATGAAATGTTGTGTCACCTGCTAAGAGGATATAACGACTGAGACAGGGCAACCTAATCACCATGATTTCCTTGGGGAAGTTCAAAAAAGAAATGATACCACTAGCCAGTTTTAATTACAGGAGCAAAATTAGGCATTTGATGTGAAAAAAAAATCCCAGGTGAAGGACCTAAATGGATTTATGCTGTTTGAATGTCATCTCTTTCTAAAATGTAATTCCACTAATGGGATTATTGCTTCTCTAGTAAATTCTTTGGGTCAGATACCATCAAATTTTTCAAGTTGAGTAGGTCACAACCAATCAGTGTTTACAAAAGTGGTCCATTAAATCAGAAGGAGGCATGATTTTAAAAACTATGGCAGGTAGTCTTGATCCTGGGAGCTGGCAAAGAAGGCAGCAACCACCATGGTGTGGATGTGTAAGTGCTAAGATGCTACTTCTGTTAAGGTGTCCAAGTTCTTGGCACTTTGAACAAAGAATTGGATAAAATGCACAAAGAAAGCAAGAAAAGAATAAAGCAACAAAAGCAGAGATTTATTGAAAACAAAAGTAGACTCCACAGACTGGGAGTGGCCCCAGCCTAGAGGCTCAATAGCTCCTTTACCGAATTTTCTGGGGTTTAAATATCCTCTAGAGGTTTCCCATTAGTTACTTGGTGTACACCCTATGTAAATGAAGTAGTATGCAATCAATCTGATTGGTTGGCTGAAGTGAAGTTACAAGTTTACACCCTATGCAAGCATCTGATTGGTTGTGGAAAGCAACCAATCAGAGGCTGAAGTGAAGTTACAAAGTTACACGCCTATGCAAATTGGTTGCTTTCTGCAACCAATCAGAGATACTTTCAATTTTCCACACAGAATCTGTTTGGGGGAGCAGAGAGTTGCAAAGGAAGTAAGGGAGTAGCCTCCAGTCCTTTTGTTACTTGGGTGTGGAAAGTTGGGGTTTTCCTTTTGTTCTAGGAAGTCAACATTAATTGGCCATAGATTCCCTGCCTCCAGACCTTATTCTCCTGCCTCACTTCTGCCTGAAGATAACTCTCCAAGTGCCTCCATCATCCCAGGTAGTATCGTGAGTACTTTCATTGAAGGCAAATTGCTCAAAAATAAGCCATTAGATCTAGTGGCAATCATTCATTCATTGTTTTCTCTAAGATTTTTTCGGACCACGTACTATGTACCAAGCATGATCTCAGAGATGAGGATGCAAAGGTGAACAAAATTGCACTGGTCTCTGTCATGGAGCTTACATTCCAATGGAGTCAGTGGAAAAGAAACAACTAAATCAATGAAAATACAATTTCAGGTAGAGTGCAGTGGTATGAAGAAGAATAGAATAGGATAGAGGATTAAAAGGTGGAGTAGTGGAGGCAGGGTGTCTTAGGACGGCCGGGAAGTCCCTCTAAGAAGGTTAAATGTGAACAGAAGCCTGAATTATGCAAAGATGAGCCACCTGGAGATATGGAAGAGTAAGACCAGGAGGTTCCAGGAGGACACAGGTGGGAGCAAGCTTGGTTTAAAGGAAAATGAGGACATGAATGTGATTAGAATACAATGAGCAAAGAGAGTGTAGCTGAGGAGGCTGGCAGTGAGGCAGTAGTCTATCTTGCACGGCCTTGCAGGCCACAGCGAGGAGTGGAGATTCTATGCAAGAAAGTTGGGAGCCATGGGATGGGGACACCTAGAGGTTCCATTCATGAATCCAGGGCATTGACTTCTCCTTATGAAGGAATGGAAGATTCTACCACCATTTCTACAAGATTCTACAGCCAGGGATGGTGGCTCACACTTATAATCCCAGTGCTTTGAGAGGCTGAGGCAGACAGATTGCTTGAGGTTAGGAGTTCAAGACCAGACTGGCCAATATGGCAAAACCCTGTCTCAACCAAAAATACAGAAAATAGCCAGATGTGGTGGCGCACACCTGTAATCCCAGCTACTCGGGAGGCGGAGGCAGGAGAATCGCTTGAACCTGGGAGGCGGGGGTTGCAGTGAGCTGTGATCCTGCCCCTGCGCTATAGCCTGGATGACAAAGCGATACAGTGAGGCTGTCTCAAAAAAAAAAAAAAAAAAAAAAAGTCTACACACAGCAGCTAGCAGCTCCTGGATGTCCAAGGGCAAAGGCCATTGGAATAAATCAAGGAATAAAAAGTGTTATAAGTCATGACCTCATTCTCAATGGAATTACCTGTTGAGGAAATAATAATAAATATATTTGATTTCATAAAACAAAGCACTATCAGGAGGCCTTTTGTGGCCACACTGGTGCAGTTACCACTTAAAAGTCCCCATAATGCGTGACACCCCCTCCTTCTAACCCCTCCACATAAACATAGATTCAGAAAAGGACTGGACAGGGAGACACGCCTTTCTTTACTCATGGGTGCTGGGGTTTAGAAATTGACATGCTTACTGTTAATAATATTTCCTAATTCCTCATAAAATGGAATTTTTAGAATAGATTTTATAATAAATCTAAATTTTAGAATAGACAGAAACAAATAATTACTTGTAATAAAATGTAGAAGAGCTAGAAACACAAGGCTGTGGCTTTTATTTCATGGTTTGAAAAGTTCTATGAGACAACATTAATTAGTATCATTCCTCAATGGACATGCAACATAGTTTATTATAAACAGTAATTTAGAGATAATGATGTGAATGTGTTAAGTTCCAAGCAACCCATCTAAAAGTGAAAGTGGAGCTCACTATTCATGTACATTCTCATCGGAGCTCTGAGTACAGTTTATATTTCAGCCTAAATTATCTTTTTTAGCCTTTCATATCAAGGCCATATTAGCAGCATTTTAGAATAGATTAGTAAAAGGGAAAGCAGACGTTAAAATATATAAAGTAAGCATTTTAGGCAAGAATCCAGATTATATAATTCTATATGATCAGAGAGATAATCACCTCTTTTCTGAGAGGACTCATGCCTTCAGATAAAATAACACTGGGTTACATCTCTTCCTTCCCACCCCACCCCCTTTGGCGTGCTTTAATTAGAAAGATACTAGCATAGATTAAAGTCTTAGCCATACTCAATTCTTCCCTTGACCTGAAGAAAACCACAGCCATAGAGAATCTGTTGTGATAACAAAATATTATCAGTTTCATCCAAGTATACCAGTAAGCTTAAATAGAGCACCCAGGAGGTAGACTGTGTATGCAAGAGAAAAAAAGTGACCCTTACATACTGATGATTTGACTCACATAATGAATGGTCTTACCTTTTGCATCAGAGCCTTGAAGTGTCAAGCGCATGATTTCCATGCAGACAAGTAACATTTCCGTGCAGGAGAATTCTAAGATAATATTCGAGATGTAAACCAAGGACCTGCTGTCTGGGTCTTTGCATTTGTCAGTTGTGTATTTATGTATGGGACACAGTATCTGTGGAAGCAAACCAAATTCAAGCAAGCTAAAAAGCAAATCCTTACATAGTACTTAAAGTCCAATGAGATAAAATGATGGATCAAAAGGATTATTTTTGCTTAATGAAGCATTCTGGGGTTTGAGTCTCATTGGACTCAGTTTTTCAACAGGATGTTGTGCTCAAGGGCTGGAATTTGGAAATTCCACAACAGCTATATAATCAGTCAGCTCTGATTAATTTAATTGAAATAGGACTCTTGATGAAGCCCTGCTGTGCTTATAATTAAAAATTTAGAAAAGGGTAGGGAGAAGTGTAGATGATGTGGGGGTTTCTTTTTCCTGTGAAATTAGCTGAGTGTATTAATTCAGAAGGTAGGCAGTAGCCTCTGATTGTATGCTTTAGTAATCTGAACCATCTGCCTCTGTATACTAAGGAGTTCACCACTTTAATCCAGCTTACGGCCGACAAACCACTCTTCCCTATCAGTATGCCCTTGAATAGATGAGGCTATACAAAGTCCTTTGCTCTTAAATGTATTGCTGTCACTGAGAATATTTGGAGGATTTCTCTTGGATTTGTTTGAATTTTTTTTTTTCAGCTTTTGTCTGAATTTTGGTTTTATTTTTCTGGGGCAGAGAAAATGGCCTTCCTTATGAAAAGTATGATAAGTAACCAGGTAAAGAATTTAGGATTTGGTGGTGGGTCTGAAGAAAATAAAGAAGAAGGAGGTACATCTGATCCTGCAGCAGCTCATGGGATGACTAGAGAGGAATATGAGGAATATCAAAAGCAAATGATTGAGGAGAAGTGAGTACATACTGCTTCATTTCCCTTAAAAAGCAAAGGAAATTCATTCTGGCCACACCTTCTTCTGTTTCCCAGTTTATTTCTCTTTGCTTTTTAAGATGCCTTTCCTTTTGCTTTTGCCTCTAACCGGAGGAAAGGTCGTTCTTCTAAAGTAAACAGTTCCCTAACATCAGCAGCGACTATGTTCTATGTTCTACATGTGTGAATGAAAATGAACAATAGTAAATGCATCTATATGTTGTTCTTAACGCAGCTTAACACTTTCTGGTCTATGCATGTTTTGATTGACCTCAATTTAATTATTTAGATGAGAAGCAGTGGGTTTAACTATCTATATGGTCTTTCTAAAATTCATCCTTCTAGCAAGTAGAAAGGCTTCAAAATTGTAAGAATTCAGACCTTATACCTAGAAAAGAGCCTAAAAGAACATAGTGTGGTGCTTCCTTGATCTTACATGTGCAAAACGAAAACAAAAACAAAAAAAACCCAGAAAGCATAACATGACAATTATGTCATAAGACTTGACTTATCAAAGACTACGAATAGATTTGTAGACTATTTCATATGGAAATTCTAAACATACAGAAAAGTAGAAAGTAGGATGAATACCCATATATCCTATGACATAAAGACAACAGCTTACATTTTGCTACATTTGCTTATAGATTAAATACAGAGATGCTAGATAATAGTTTTTAAAGGAAATTACAGCTGTCATGATACTTCATCCCTAAAAACTACAGCCACCTTCCGCCAAAATTAAAGGCATTCTCTTGGTTATATAAAATATAACAAAAATAAAATATAAAATATAAGCAATATTTTAGTTGGGTATTACAGAACGTGAATATCACCAACAACTTTTCACCACTTGAAGACTGATTCTAAAATAAATGTAATCTCTGTGTAATTTTTAAATGTTTAAGGTGGAATTAATAGTCTTTTGATAATCAACTAAAAAATGAAACATCATTCTAGGGGTTAAATGTTTATTACATGTTTCAAAAGAAAAGTATTTCTGTTTTTGCCACCAGGTCTCTTTTGCTAATGATCAATTACATAATAGTTGCCCAAGTCCTATCACTAAGATGATTATAGGTGAAAAGGTTAATGACCTGCAGGAAACAAAGAAAGTACAAAGACTACGTTTAGTGGAAACCTTGTCTATTGTATTGTTCTGAAAGAAATCATGGCTTATAAACTACCTAGAATACATTATGCTTGGCTCTGCAATAAATTAAAGTCAGTTTTTTTAAAAAGCCAATGCAACTAGCAAAAATGATGGTGGTGGTAAGACTTGGGCAAAAGCAGCAGCATTCCTTGAATATTGGCTGATTTTACCTATGGCATGTAAAAGAACAAAAAGCTGTAAAAGCAAAATAAGTACTGTGTAATGAGGAATAGAACACAAACATCAGCATCAAACATTCTCAGATCAAGTAGGCTAATGAAAACAGTCAGAAATGTAGACTACACTTGTGATCATGTGAAATATCATTTAATATGTCCAAGCAGTAGATCCGATTGCAGATAAGGCATCTATCTGATTAACTAATGTCCTAGTTTTCCTTAATTTTATATCTGGACAGATCAAAGCTCAAAATGACCAAATTGTACAGTCAATAAGTAGACTGAGTTGTCAGCTACTCAGTTTTTTGCATATGTGTGTGCGAGAATATTATATATTTAGGTAGTCGCTCAATTTAAGAAACAGTGGCAGGACAATGGGGCAGTCAGCTTCCCTGTGATAAAGAAGGATGATTCTTCAGTCCATTGTTTGAGTTTTCAAGAGTTTCATCACCTAGAATGCAACATATAGTAAGCATTAAAAATAATTCATCACAAGATAAACGCAGGGTTAGCTACAAACAGTATAGTATATTAAATAATTAAAATTAATGTTAGCAAATAAAAGCCTCCTAAACCCATCCTAATTATTTTAGGAACTGGGGACATAGACTATATGATATATAAACAAAAAACTATTTAGCAATGCATTCTATTTAACAATGCATATTCATTTTCCATCTGTGTTCAATTTGTGTGTGTGTGTGTGTGTGTGTGTGTGTGTGTTTGTGTGTTACTGGTTACATTAGTACTGAAAGAGGTCTAATCATAAATAGACTATCTGGAAAGGAAATAAAACAATAGTCGTTTATCCCTCCATTTTCTCCATTATATTAAAATGCTTCTTTGCCTTAGTTATGGTTCAACAGTTTCTACAATGCCATTTGTAACTTGACTATGACCTTTGTTTTATTCAGTAATTGTTTGGACCCCAAGTATAAGCAGAGCACTGGGAGGAATATACTGAAATGAAAGACCTGGATTTTCTTCTGCAGAAATTTACACTTTACTTGGTGAGGGGGAGACTAGCTAGCTGCATGTGATGGTAAATCGAGCAAGTGGTTTTCTGTGTGATTTGTAGACTGACTCTGGAGGACTGGAATCTAACTCTGCATTGCATTGATCCAGCAAATGGATCAATGGGGTTTATAGTTATTTGATTTTCAACAAAGGCACCAAAATAATCAGACCAGGAACGGAAAGTCTTTCTAACAAATGGTGCTAAATAATCGAAAAACACTGAGCTTTGACCCCTACTTAACACTATACATGAAAATTAATTTGCTATGCATCACACACATAAACATAAAAGCCAAAATTATAAAGCTTTTAGAAAAAAGTAGAATATCTTTGCAACTTGCAAGTAGGTGAAGGTTTCTTTTATCATGAGCCAGATTGGCAATGATGATATCAATGACCATAAAGTTATTAAATGATCAATTCAACTCTAAGTTTAAAACTTTTATTAGTTAAAAGATGCCATTGAGAATCTAAATGGGCAAGCCAGACTGAGAGAATATATTCGGAAAATATATCCAAAAAAGGATTGGGATCTAGGAAATATGAAGAACTCCTATAACTCAATAATAAAAGCAAAAAAAAAATGAGCAAAAGATTTGAACAAATACCTCAGAAAGATAGATACATGGCTAATTAGTACATGAAAATCTTACTTGAAAGTACACAAAAAGCTGCCTAATTCGTTGTCTTGAAAATGGAAAAAATTAAAATCACAGTAAAGTACCACTCCATAAATACCAGAATGGCTAAAATCAAAAAGACCAAAAATATCAGATGTTGACCAAAACGTGAAACCACTAGAACTCCTGTTTCAATTGTTGAGACATAAACTAGTACAAACGCTTTGGAGCTAGGTCTTGCTTTCCTATAAAACTAAACATATCCCAGTAAGTTACACTAGAACCCAGCAAATTCCATGCCTATTTACCTAGTAGAAATTAAAATACAGGTCCACAGAAAAAAGCTAGAAAAATATTCATAGCCGCTTTACTCACGGCTATGAATAGATCCAAATGGGAAATGATTCAGGTGTTTATTAACAGGAGAATGACTAGACAAACCTCGATTGTATTTGTGCAAACAATAGAATACCTACTACTCAGCAATGAAAAGGAACCAATTACTAATACAGAAAACAACATGGATAAATCTCAAAAGTATTTTATGATGAGTGAAAGAAGCCTTCCACAAAGATGAACTGTATGGTTCCATTTTTATGAAGTTCTAGGACAGGCAAAACCAATCTATGGTAGAAAAGGCGTGGCGGTTGCCTCTAAGGCTGGGGGTAAGCTTTGATCAGGAATGGGGAATGGGGGAATTTTCCCAGGTGAGAGTAATGTTTTCTATCTTGAGAGGGTTTTGCGTTACACAGGTGTGTGCATTTTGGGGAATCATTGAATGGTGCGCTTAAGAGTTTTGTGCATTGTATTGGATACAAATTTTGCTTCACAAGAAGAGAAACTGTAAACAAATATGTCACGCTAGTTAATGTTATGTATATTGAAGAGTTTTTGGGAAAGTGTTCATTGATTTCTGCAACTTTGAAATGTATCAAAAAAGTAAAAGGTGGACAAAGAGAGGAATAGATGTGAGAAAACATACAGTGAGATGCAAATTGTAGAATCTAGATGGATTTGATACCAAAATTCTTTCAACTTTTCTGTATGTTTGGAAGTTTTTATAATGAAATGTGGGAAGAAAAGGTCTGCTGCTCACCCATGCCACAGGTCACTAATCTCCTGGATAGGCCACTTTATTTGCTGTCCGTCTCCAAAACTAGAAGGTTGAACCTGATGCTCTCTCATGCCCGTTCCAGACCTGACATTCTGTGGTTGGAAATGAGTTGAAAGAGCCCCTGAGCCGAGGGCCTATGATCAGTAGTTTAACCTAATCATTTGCTGCAGATCCTTGCTTAACACTCAGTTTTTTGTGTAATGGTTAAGATGATTTCCCAACTCAGAGTCAAGACGTAGAAACCAGTTTTCACCTGAAAATGAAAACAGGGGATTTGTTTTAAGCAGATAATGCTTTATGCAAAGGTAGTTCACCAGATATCCATGAGGACAATTCCCATCAGGCCTCACCTGGACCTAACCCAGGAAGCAGAGGCTGTTGAGAGGCCACGAGCACTCCGCCCCCATCTCTTGCCGTTGCTTCTATCTGGGCATGGCTGCTTCGTTCTTCCTCAGCAACCAGACTACATGGCTAGTGGAAAATGACAGCCAATGGCTACCAAGTTCATCTGTGATAGTGCCAGCCACACTGTAAGTATCTGTCATTCTTAGTACCAATCCCAGATTTTCAAAGGAGATTTCATTTACTCAGCTTGGTCTAACTCAGTATAGCCAGAGGGCAGGGCTGTGGCTATAAATTCAGCACTTCTGTGGGCAGCAGGGAAGGGTGTTGGTGCTTGTGAGCTTTGCAGACATCCCCAAAGGCGTCTGCTTTTGTCTGGATCATCATTAGCGAGAACGTCCATTTCCAACCAGCATAATCATGAGTCCTATTAGATCATCCACAGAGCAGGATCCCAGTGTGGCATTCTGGAAACATACTCTACCTGGTTTGGGGCTACCTCCTTCCAAACCGTGAAGGAAATACCATGCCTAAATTGGGATCTGGAGGAGGTAACAATGAAGGGAGACAGGTTTATATTATATCCTTCAACACCAATGGTCTTCAAAGAACTGCCTGGCTCTGGACACTATGGCTCTATTTTAGTTTGTGTAAGAATCACTCAGGGAGCTTGCTAAAAATGTAGCTTCCCCTCCACTGCACCTGGGGATTCTGATGCAGCAGGGCTAGGATCAGGCCCAGGAAGCTGCATTTGTCGTAAGTGCACCAGGTGATTCTGAGGCTCATGGTCCTTGGCTGAACAGTCCACGGGTAACTCCATGTTAGGAATAATCACCCTGCCTCTCTCAGAGTTCACTTCATAAGGAGATTCCTAGAAACAAATTGTCTTTGGGACTTTGGGGTATGAACTGAGAGTTATGACAGTAGAGTGACAAACAGAGAGGCAGATGTTTGGGGACCCAGAAAAAAAAATCTCATATTTCCCAGACGGCTGCTGGCAGTGGCATCTCAGAAGGTGTAACCCGTGTCTGGCTCTGAGCACGGGTCATGTTACAGTATATGGAAATTTTTGGTGCTGCAAAGAAGTAGCACTTGAATATAAATTTTCTCAACAAGGCAATTTATTTCTGTAGAAAGGTACATCTCACAGATGGAGCAATGGTGAGTGAACACATGAGCAGGGGAAGGAAAGGGGTTCTTGTCCTTGATGCATGTAGCGTTTACTGCTGTGTCGTTCTTCTGTTGGCTAGAGTCGGACTACACAGTCTAAGCTAATTCTGATTAGCTTTTTTAAAGGGAGCAGGAGTATTAGCCAGAGTGGTGGGGTGAGCAGCTTGGTGGGAAGGATAGTTACAGAACAGGTAACTAAAGGTGACTTAGAGCAGTTAACTAGGGGTGACTTAGGTCAAAGCAGGTGATCAAGGTGAGTCAGGACAGAACAGATAATGAGGGGAAATGATGTGAACTACTGACTAGAGCTGGTGGAAAAGGTTGTTTACTGAAACTACAGGGAAGTTAAACTTTAAAATGGAGACCAAAGAACTGAACATACTGACATACTGATTCTTTGAAGAGAAATTTAGAGTTCATTGTATCCATCAGGTGGGAATGTCCTTAGCTCTCTGTATCTTTCTGATCCTTTATTCTTTAACTTTTAGGATGGAAAGAGATGCTGCATTTACACAGAAAAAGGCAGAGAGGGCATGCCTCAGAGTTCATCTCAGAGAAAAATATAGACTGCCAAAGGTAAGACCTCTGAGCACAGCAAACGTTGACTCATTTCTTAACTAATAAAAAGTGGGAAGTCATGCTTAATTATCTGCAAAGGAGATATATATATATATGGATACACACACACACACACACACACACATTTATCCTAATTGTAACTGAGATTTGCAATATAGTGAGAAGAACACTGAACTAGGAGTTCATAAAAACTTGATTCCAGTTTTTAACTTATTTCTGTGAACTACCACTGTTGCTGAAAAAAAAAAAATGGAAGTAATACCTATAGATGGCCTTTTAATGTAAATGTATCTAAAGATTCTAGAACTTCTCTATGTAAATACACAGTGGGAACAATAGTTATAGCTGACATTGGTTGAGCTCTTTCTAGGTACCAGGCACTGTGCTTTGCCTGGTACAGGCAAAGATTCCTGGCTAAATGACTCCACCTTCACCTTCTGGGTTGAATATGAATATTCAACTTCATATTGCAAAGATGCACCATCCCTTAAAGAACATCTTCCGCCTGGAGAAGCAAAGGAGACGATCTCTCCAAGGGCATGATCCCATGTATGAGAGCCACCTCCAAGTCCAGGTGGTTTAGAAAGTGCCGCTAAACCAATTCCTTCCATGGATCCCCAGCAGATCCCAGAAAAGGCTGATTATAGAAACTACAAGCACTAAACAAGAGAGAGTCCACTGTCTCTGCAAAGTCACTGATGAAATCACCAAAGACTTCAACATGGGAGACATGGATCCCTAAGGTGCCCAAGGAACCTGGGCTCTGTTCTTCAAAAGGGAAGGAAAACCCACAGTAAAATGTGAGCTCATTTCATTCACAGCCAATGAACTTGCAAAAGAATGCCTTGCTTTTCCTTTTCCACCCACAATTCAGGTTTAATAACTTTTCCTCAATGTGCTTGCATTTTGGAAGAGTGAAGGACTTCTAAACACTGTCCTTGCCACTTTCATTGTCTGGTGAATTTCCTGAAACTCCCTGGATGTCACTGGCTCTCTTTAGCAATGTGGCCTCCCCCTAGGCAGGAAATTTGAGTTAGATTCTTGCTGCCGCACTAAAGCCCCTGGCCTCTGCTCTTGGGTCCATCTGATTAAAGCACTATCAATCTGGTTGGGATGAAGCAAAAATTTCATGTACACGCACACACACACATACACACACACACACATGCACATGCACACACATATGATCGACTGGGTGTGCATCGTCCATAATAGTGGGGCTTTTAAAGATTTATTTTTGACAACTGCTATTCTTCTGTAGGGATCTAGAGAGAATTGGGGTTCAGTTGTGGTGCCATGATGCAATATCATATGCTTTTAAAAAAATATTTAACACTCTTAATTTGTGCAGCAGCAATAAAGAAAAAAATCTGAGCCTCAGTCTCCTCATCTATAAAATGAGAGCTGTAGTTGCTAACTTCATAAGATCTTTGTCTGAGATAATATAATACAAAGGACCTAGTACAGTGCCTGACAGTAGAGCTCTTATTATTGACATTATGATCTCTGGGCACAAGTCTGATTTCCTGATAATAACAACCGGGGGTCTTGAGGACTGCCAGTCCTCAGGTGTGTAACCAATGCAGCAACTGAAGCTTCCTGAGCCTCAAGGCACTGAACCTTTGATCTTTTCTCCACTAATGGTGAATCAGCAGTCTTGCTTACTTCCGGATCCTCAGGGATGAACACCCTTAGGCTTAGCAGTAAGGTTTGAGTGCTCTTCTGAGAAAAATAATTCTCAAATCTCTGTGCCGGGCTATCCTTTGAAGCAAGAGCCTTTCTGACAGAAACTATGGAAAGAGGAAAGAATTATAGCCATGAAATGCACAAATCCGGATCCTCCCTAGAGAATGATTGTGACTATACCTGCATAGGCTACTGCTCCCTAACCCTAGCTAGTGGGAGAGGCGGACATGAAGGATGTTGATAAATTAACAGTAGAGCCCACCTGTGTCTTTCATTTCATGGCTTACCGATGTTCCTATACCCCCTTTTCTATAGCTGTTTTAAATGCATAATGCATTTGAAACCTCACCTGATCTTTTTCATAGACCATGAAAGAGACCGTAAAGCTCATCTCATAATCTCATACCACTGCCTTGTTTTACACCTAGGAAGCTACAGCCCAGCAGAGTTAAGTTGCTTTGCAATAAGCCTCATCTCCTGTGACAGAATCAGGATTGGAACTCAGGCCCCACAACCATGAGAAAGAGCAACTCATTCACAAAAGGACTTGCACAGAGTTCCCCTCTCCTCAAGGCATTTGTTCTTTCTTTCTTTATTTTTTTTTTCCTATTTGGCATTAGGAACTTTTTTTATTGAGACAAGGTAAAGAGTGGGCTGAAAATATTACAGGGTGAAGGAGGGCTGAGGAAACCAGGATGAAGGCAGCTCAAATGATGAACTAAATACATTCCAAAGGTACTATTTATACTTGTAAAAGTGAGGTCTTAACCAAAAAGGCTTTACATGACATTCAAAAAAAAAATAAGAGGGGGTCATTTACATCTTTTGGAGTGACTAAAAGAGCTAAATTATATACCCCAAATCTTACAGCAGGGGGCTGTTTTCAGGAGGTAAGCCTACGTACAAATAAGAACCTATTATTCTGTAACATTGTCCTGCTTTGTTTTACGAGAATATATAATTCCTATCCCTACAGAGTTAGTCTATAAGGCCTCAGTGACCTCATAGAAATATGGACCTACCTCCACTAGAGGACTATTTACACTGCGCTATAAATACTCATATGTGTGTCCACCCCCACAACTAAACTGTCCATGCCTTGAGTGAAGGGGTTACGGCTCATTCATTTTGTATTTACAGTGACAATTAATAGGCACTCAATACTTTCTTTGCATGAATGATAAATGAAACGCTTTGACGCTACCGCGGCTATTTACGTTAACACTCCCACCGTTAGCCGCCTCCAGAATAAAAACACCGAATTGCTGCCACGTTTTCAGCAGTTTTCATAATACAGCGCTTCTGGACTTTTTAATGTAAACAAACATGCTTAATTTACCAGTTTTCAGAGTCATGACACAAACTTAGCATGCTTCTCGGAAGGGAAAACTTCCTGGGAAGTTACTTCATTCTTTTTCTCTTTTTCAAAAGTGCATCTCGCAGCGCCAACTGTTCTTCTCGGTAGGAACGCTTACTTTTTAACTGGACGTGGCTATGCCGCATCCTCATAAAGTTCTTCTGCTTTTTCTTCTCTTTATTTGTTGAACTGGAAAATGGATTCATTTTGGTTTTCTTCCTCACAAATTCTTTTCGATCTGTCTTTCCAGTCATTGCAGTTGGTAGTCTTGCCTCTTTGTCAGACTTCAGCTTTTAATGAAGGCGTTCAGTGTCCCAAAGAGAAAGTAATTCGCCCCTGGGCTCTTCATCACTGTCTATTTCCATATATTTCCTCTTCTGGGATTTCCCCGGGCCGGCGTCAAGTTCTTTTCTCATTTGGGCCATGCGGATTTTCTGGAAGTCTTCCTGAGTTAAAGCTCGACTGGTGCTGATGGCTGCAGCTCTGCCCTTCTGCTCCTCCGTGGACATGCTGTTCAGCTTTTTGGAAATTTCTTGCTGTTCTTCATCAGAAGAGTGTTGCACATCAACCATTTGCCATCGGCCTCCTCCTCCTCACGGAGACTGGTACGTCCCCATCCATCTTCATCATCTCTAGCATTCTCTTCTTTCTCAACTTCCAGAACTTCTGCTCCTGGAATATAATCTTCAGCATCTGCTTCTCCATATTCTTGTACTCTTGCTTCTGTGGAGGCCTTGTAGGCTTACCCCGGAATTTCTTCTGAAGCATCTGAGGATTCAGTGTTCGGAAGAGCTGAATCAAACTTCCAAAAGACATCATTGCATTCTTATCCTTGCATGTTTTATACTGAGCCAGGTCTTAGAGAAGTCCTTCAGTCATGGCCAGAGGACGCTGAGCTGTTATCTGTTTTATAGCATCGATTCCTACTGTCATGACTTCTCTAGAGTTCTTGGTCACAAAATTGTTGGCCACGGTCATAAGCAATGATTGAATAATCCCTGGGGTGATGAGAGGCTTGTACAGCAAACAGAACGATCTTTGTTACTTCTCTTTGGCAGGGCTGCAGAAACCTTTGCAAAAAGGGAGAGAAATTGAAGGGGAAGAGCTCTTGAATTCCCACCAATCTGGAGATGAGGTTCAAAAGCATCTTCACTTCAAACCTCTCCTTGCAGCACTCAAGCTGCCTTTGCAGTTTTTCTGCAAAATCTTGGCAATCATGAATCAAGTGAATGGCTGAAAAGTTAAACACCTCTCTTTTTTTCTTCTTTTGTTTCTTGAGCACTTTCATTGCCTTTTCCAACTTTTTCTTGTTTTTGCAACTTTTCTTTGCTGTAGCGTATTGTACTAGCAGGTTTCTTGTTGTTGGTCCGTCATCCTCAGATTCGGAGTCATTGTTCTGTTTTCATCTTCATCTTTCCCAAGAAAGAATGTCAAAGCAGCAACTAATATCTTGGTGACCTTAGAGAAACATGCCGTTGTGATAACTGACAGTTTTGGCATCATTCCAGATGTTCCTTCTGTAGCATTCAGCCATCACATCTGGAGACACCTTGGCTGCAGTTGCATTGCTATCTGTTAACACGTTGTACATGAAATTTTGCAATACTACATTCACTTTATTGTTCTTGTGTTCTGCATTTATATTCTTGATGTCAGTCGCATTATGTGTGTATAAAGTCTTTCGCAGAAGCTTATGGCAAAGTAGAAGTTCAAAGAAGAGCTCTAGCGGGCTTGATAGATTGATGAGATTCTTACTTCTCAACAAGATGAAAGCTTTCCAAAACGTCATTCAAAGATCTGGATCCAATATGGTATGATTGTAGGAGAGAAGATCTTTCATTTCTTGAGGAAAATTACTTAGATACTCTGGGTAGCAGTGAGTTATCTGTGCCATAAACATCACCGGCTTTGCTAGTTCTTTGCTGGGTTTATCTGGCTGCATTTTGAAAATCTCCACATTGGATTTGTAGTGATTATACTGCTGTAGAAACTCCTAGATGGAGGCTGGTGGGTCTCGCTTGATCAGATTCTGTAACTGTGGCAGGTTGCTGGGCAGCTTGTTTCGGCTGGGCATTTTGGCTGCAGACTGGCTTCACGGCCAGTAGTTTTAATAAAACTCACAAGGCTGGCAGCCACCAATCCCTACCAGCTGCAGCTTGGACTCATGTTTTCCGGCATTTGTGCTTTCTACTCTTAATATTTGAGCTGTTCCCCCAAATTTTAGGGCAGTCTGGAATTCTGCATGGCCTAAAAAAAATATGGAGCATCATCTTTCTCCTGTGTTGTCTGATTTGACCCTAGACCTGCAAGTAGCTGTCTACATTCCAAATACAATCCAAACAAACAGATGAGAATTTCACTCCAAAGTATTCTATGCCCCATCGTTCACTGCAGTTTACTTCCAGAAGGAGGTGGGGACCTCCTTCTCCAAGGACGTTTTTATATTTGGCTGCATTTGTAACAATGGATTCTACACACAATGTTTCAAAACGGTGCCTATGGCATGGAAAATACTACAAATAGGAATCATACGATTGCCTGCTTTTTGTAAAGCACATGGAAATTCTAATCCCGTGGAGCTAGCCATAAAAATAGCACCTAATGAAACTACTGTATACGATAAGAAAAATCGGTGCTGTGGGCATGCTGCCTATGAGTTAGCCAGTGCTCTGCAAGGGGCAGTTTAAAAAATAAAATAAACACTTTAAAAATCAGCCGGCTCGTATTCCACTTCGTCCGGTTATCACCAGCTGTGGCTAACTTCCCCTACCCCAGTGCAGCGCCCTGCGCATGCAAGCCAGCCCCACCCTTGGGAGCCTCCTCTGCCTCCCGCGCGGTCATTGGTCACACGTTACCCTCCCACCCGTGTGCCCCCGACTGATGAGGCTCTGGGTGCGGGGAGCCTTCGATGGCCCATGTGGCGAGAAAGACAGAGGCTCCGGGGACAGACACGTTTCTCAGGCTAACGTCTGCCCAGGTTATGCGGAACAGCTGCTCGCGTCCAACCCAGATCCGGGCTGGAGCGCGGAGGGCGCAGCGGCCGCCAGCGCGGGCCCCGAATCCTCGACGCGGGCGCCCCCTGGTGTTCCCACCGCCGCGGCCACCGGCACGCGCGGGAGGCAGAACCCGGGCTGCGGGTGGTGGCAGGACCAGGGCGGGGCAGAAGCCAATTTCTACAGGTGACTTAAAAAAAAAAAAGTCTTGATAAGTCATTGGGTAGAGGGGAAACAAAACTAAACTAAAACAACACAACAAAAAACAACGAAAAGAAAAAGAAGTCCATTATTTTGTTATTAAGGACCAGATTGCGTGTTTTCTATCCTCCCATGGCATAACGGGAGAGGGAGCTCGCAAACAGCCGAGTTTCCGCGGTCTCCGCAGTGACCAGACTGGAGAGAGATTCTGAAACGGCAGCAGTCGAGGGCGGGCTAAAGGAATTGGAATCTTCAGCCTGCAGAGGAGATGACTGAATAAAATGAAGCCTGTGGGGGCAGAATCATGTCCCAGGCCTCCAATGCCATGCTTTTTATTCTAATACTGAATTCAGCCAACTTACCCAGTGGCTTGGTTGTGGTTGTTATTGAACTGCAGGTACCTAAGCATCAGAAAAACACAGTGGGAAAGCAAGGTGTAGGGTTTCGTCTCTTAGATGCTGCATTGAGGAGCAAGGAGGCCCTGGAACGCCAGACAGTGCGCATCTGGGTCACTAGGAGCTGAGACTGAGAAGTCCAAGGCGTGGTGCTTTGTCCAAAGAGCTGGAGGGAAGGAGAGGAGAGGCAGGCCTGCCAGTACCTGCTCTTACCTGGCCAGGCTGACTGTGGGCTGAGCCAAAGGAACCGCTGTATTGGGTGTGAAACAGAGCAACCGATTCCCACGTCCTTATGAGTCCCCTCCATGGGGCTCAGCTTCCAAGGTCATCTGAGGAACATGCCAACCGTCCCTTCCCTCCAGCCCTCTAAGTTCCTTTTCTAGAACAGGTTCAGGCTCCTGGGTGACCCCAGTACTTTGGCTCCTTGACACCAGCGTCTGGGTGCTGTTTCTCTTTTCAGTAGACTTATTTTTTACGTTCAGAAAAGCACATAGCATACGTGTGCACTCAACACATAACCATAAGGATCATGTAAATTAAGGGACTTGCCAAAGGTCACAAAGCTTCCTGTGACCAATGGAGAGTCAAGCAAACCTCCTTACTCTTCATCCAGTACTTTTTCATGCCCACTTCGTCCCATACCCCCTCTAAACTGGGCATCAGATTCTTGGTTGGTAGACTTTAGAACTGAACACGCTGTCTAACAAAGAAAATGGCACAGGCCAGAAAGCAGGGGTCACCGGGACTCTAGCGGGCGCCAGTAACCTTCCCCTCCCTGCCAGGCTTGCAGAATGCTTAGCCTGTGCCATCTTCTAAAGCCCATATTGGGTAAGCATTCGTAGTAATAGTATTAACAGCCCACGGGGAATTGGACGAATTTAACACGTCCTCCAGCTAATGAAGGATGACCCCCTGGGTACCTCATTCACAATTCCCCAGGGTCACCGCCACGGCGGTTACATAACAGCAGGATTCAGTTCTAGACCCTTCCCCTGACCAAGGCCCGACGGGGAGCAGATTTGAGAAAATGTCTTCCCGGGAGCTGTCAGGTCTAATGAGGATAACTATGTCACATTTTGGAATTAGAACTGTATTTTCTAAAGAAATTATTTGGCTGGTGTTTCCTATGAAAAAGGGTTTCACTCTATTGCTGACAGGGAAAAGCAAATGTAGACTCTTTGAAAAGGAACAACATAAGCCTTAGCCCTCTAGATAAACAATCAAAGGTCTTGGGTCTCAAGTTTGTTAATTGTTAGCGACAATACTATTTGTTGTACCAATGTCTTTTGATGATGGTTGTTAATTTCAGTAATCAGATAAGTAATCTAATAAGTGCAGTAATCAAATTGTGGTAATCTGCAGTAAGTATGTATATGTATCTGTATCAATCATGATAATGTTCATGTATGCATATCCAGACTATGTCGATTTCCTTTAGTTGTTCAATTATAGGTCATCAGAGGACTTAAAATGCCTAAAGTCATCCATGATGCTCATGTTAGATTTGGATTGCACACCACTAATTATTCTGGATCTTGTATCTTCAGTTTCTCCTTCTTGATTGGCCTCTTCTGAATAAAGGAGGTCAAATCTCTCCCGTCTAAAATAAGCAAACCGCGCTTTCTGAGTAAACATGGCTTTTTAAGTGTCTTCCTTTAAATGGCTAGTTCTCACTGCTCTGCAGAAACCTTCTTCTTCCAGATGTCCAGTATCTGTCTGAATACAGTGGGTGTTCCCTTAATTTCTCCTGGGGCCTCTTTGTTTCTTTTAGCACTGGTGATGGCTTCCTCCTTAAAGCCCTCTCTCTCCTCAGCTTGCAGACATCACCGTCTGGTTCTTGTTCTCACACTGCTTCTTGTTCATGAGTTATCCTTCTCTGTCTGCCTCCAGATTGTGGGATGTTCCAGGGTGCCCCCTTGGCTGGTTCTTCTTCTCCCTGGAGCCTGCGCATTGTCCCCGAGGGCTGCACCTTGCTGTAGATTTCCGCTGCCACCTGCATGCTGATGATTCTCGTATCTATACCTTCAGACCACATCTTTTCCCGAAATTTCACAACTGTAGCTACCTTTGCTTAGACACTTCACAGGTTGAACCAGCTCATATCCAAAACTCACTTGCTCATCCTCCCCCTAAACCTGCTCCTCCCCTAGGCTCCACTTCCTTGGGTGGCTCTCCCAACAAGCCCCTCTCCCAGGTTGGCTACCAGAGGTCACTGTTGCCCCTTCCCTCTCTGCTCCAGCCACACAGCCAGGAAATCGCCAAGTCATCTTCATTCACTCCTGAATCGTTCTCAATTCATCATAGCTTTTCTACTTGGAGTCTTGTCCCCCTCAAACCTGAGGTTTCTAAAATGCAAATCTGATCCTGTTTCTTACCTGTTTTTTTACAAAAGGCCTACTATGACCTTCAGAATAAAATCAGAACTCCTTGTCCTGTATGCTATGAAATGAGTCCTGTCTCTCCAGCCTCACCTCTTACTGCTACTCCCTGCCTGGACTAGAGCCTCCTCCTGCTCCATTCCCTGCTCCCTGTGGCCTTTCCTTTCTGCAAGACTCTAGTCAGTGCTACTTCTTCTAGGGCCTTCCGTGATCTCCCTCCCACTACCTAATTCTGGCTTCGGTCATATTTCCATATATCTTGAGTTCATGTCTCCTACATCATCTTATGACCCTAAATATCTGCACCTACTGTGTGCTCCTTAAAAAAGTGAGCTGACTTTTAAATCTCTGTGCTCAGTGCCCAGCAAGGTGGCTGAGACATAGAAAATTACACACACACACCACACACACACAACATACACACACACACACACACACACACACACACACACTCTGATTGCTGAGTAAATGGATATTACTGGGGAAAAAGAAAAGAAAGAAAAATGCCCTGGCCGGGCACAGTGGCTCATGACTGTAATCCCAGCACTTTGGGAGGCCGAGGCGGGCGGATCACAAGGTCAAGAGATCGAGACCGTCCTGGTCAACATGGTGAAACCCCTTCTCTACTAAAAATACAAAAATTAGCTGGGCGTGGTAGTGCGCGCCTGTAGTCCCAGCTACTCGGGAGGCTGAGGAAGGAGAATTGCTTGAACCTGGGAGGCGGAGGTTGCAGTGAGCCGAGATTGCACCACTGCACTCCAGCCTGGTGCCTGGCGACAGAGCGAGACT
>NW_016107370.1:2368959-2376600 GCF_001604975.1 Cebus imitator | reverse complement strand
AAAAAAAAAAAAAAAAAAACAGGGAAAATGCCCAAAGAAGAAAGTGTCAAAAACAGCAGAAAGAATGTATATGCCATTAGAGTCATATTAAAATACAATTTACAATTTCATGAAAAGAACAAGTCCAGATTTGGCACTGTCGTTTTGTATAAAACACAAGGTTTTCCTTGTTTTATGATTAAACCACCGTATTTCTTCAAGTAGAAGAAGTAATGTTTTTAAATAAAGCCACAAGATTCTTTCTAAAAGCAAATGCATTTCTCTCCCCGGCCAATTTAAAATGTATATGTAAGTCAAGCTAAATTAATAAGAGAAAACAGTTCCACAATGAACCCTAATCCTATTAACAGAATTGTCAATCTAGGTTAGTCATTGAAAAATAATGTTGTGACCCCTGCTGAGCTATATGATTCAGTTACACCTGGTGTTTGTCTGCTGTATTAAGGGCATCGTTCATTTCGAATAAAGATGCATATAGGAGAAACTCAACAGAGTTGCCCTTAAATGTGTCACATTGAAAGTTCGATTAACAATTGAATTTAAAATTTGCCTCTTAAAAAAAATAACAGAGATGATTGTGAACCTTCCTTTAACAGATCCCTTCAGATTAGGAGCCCTTGGGGCTGCCCAGCAGGGTCTGAGACACCGAAACCTCCTGCTTTCTGAGCAGCTGTTTCTGGTGGCCAGGCGGCGGGGAGGCCATCAGAGGCCCCATCAGCCGCCATCTCTTCCTTCCCCTCCTCACCCTGCCCTAGTTTGGTTCGCTCCTCCTACTCATGTCCTTGAAAGCGCAATGGGCTACATGTCTACAGGGAGCATGGGGATGGAAAGAAGGAGTCACTGGATACTAGTGAAGCAGGATTTCAAGACGTGTTGCTTGGCCACACCATCTTTCTCACGTCATCTTCACAAGTGCCCTGTAAGGTAGGTAGGTATCACCTCGCCTTTACAGATGAGAGCAACAGCTCAGAGAGAGAAAGTGACTTTCCAAGGTCACACAGCCAGTAAATGGCAGAGCAAGATTCCACCACAAGCCAACCCAAGCCCACGGGCCACGTTCTCTTGCCAGACCCTTCTGGCAGCAATGCTGGGCTCTCATCCCCTGACGAGCAGAATGACATTTTTGCAAGAATCTTTACCTCTCGGGACCTCGCCTTCCTCATCTGTAAATGAGAGGTTTGGATAGTGGCCTATAGGAGCTTCTTGAGTCCCTGTGGAATATCTTCATAAGGGAAAGAGGTTTGAGATATACGCAGATGGGATCTAGAATCTTATTCCATGTAGCTCCCGACACGTGCACACTTTCAATCAAAGTGAAAACTGATGCCTGTTCTTCAAGAAGACAAATCCACACCATCTGTCCTACTCTGGGGGTGCTGGGGGCTCCTTAAGTAGCTAAAGAGGGAAGAGCAACAGCAGGGTGCAGCAGAAGGAGCAGCCAGCATGCCCAGCCCAGGGCCTCCACGCTAGTCACACACTAGCTTCTGAGGGCAGCAGCCTCGCTCATAACCAGGACAGCGAGAGTAGCTTGTGAAGGAAGACAGGTACCTGACTGCTCAATTACATGATCCTCATGATTATGTCAATATCACGCTGCATGAACTCCTCCATGTGAAAGAAATCCCTTCTTCTAGATGTTGGTATCCTGTGGACAATGAGAAGTGAATAAACCAAAACCCAAATCCAGTCTACCTAGTATCAATCACCCTGGAATCTGCTTATACACCATGCTTGGCTAGCTAGACTCTGACAAAAAGCTGAGAACGCTCAGCTTTTTGAAGGTACAACCACCTAAGATAATTTGTCATGGTATCTCAAGTCTGGTAAAAGAGAAGACCAGTTTCTCCAGGTCTAGGAAGTGGTAAGTCTTGAAAGCCAGGGTTATGTTTATCCTTTGGTGAAAGATCAGGCATCAGTCACAGGAAATGACAGTGGTAGGATATGGAGCTATTTAAATAATGGGGCATTCTGCACCAGCCATAAAGATAAGTCTGGTTAAAAACAAGAGATTAAAATGAATTCTCATCAGCTGGCATAAAGATAATTAGTTCTTAACTGCATTAGACAATATCCCAAATTGATAAGATTTCTAGAAATGAGAAGATCTCTGAAACGGAGCCTCTCAGAACAAAGTATAGCCTATAAGTCCCCTAATTATGTGCTGGCTCACTCATTCATTCATTCACGCCATGGCTCTCATCCCTGAGCCTCCCCTCCCTCCCTGGAGATGCTTCCGGCCCGTGGTGATGCTGATTCACATTGGCCGTAACTGCACTTGTATTTGGGGGTTGTAATGAGGCCTTACTTCTTTTCCTTGAAGTGTGAACTGTGTCCAAATATTCCTGGTCTCCCCAACCCAAGATTTGTCAATGGGCAGCAGAACGTGTGGACAAGACATTCATTGTTTGAATTGCAGACAAGGTCCTGTCAGCAGGGTGGTTCATTAGGAGGAGAGGAAACAAGGCTGCTGTGTCCACTGTGTCAATCCCATTTATGCTTCTTAATTGCTTGCTCTGTCCCGGATCTTTCTCTCAAGGGCTGATACTCTCCCACCGTCTCTTTCACTGTCCATGCCTTCTTTATCCCAGGGATCCTTTCAGCAGGGATCTTGACACGGAGCTGCCCTCTTTCCTCTAAAATATTCATAACCACTGCTACCATTTGTCCAGAGCTGAGACGCTTGCGAGGCTGTTTCACAACATGTCTCCTTCAATCTGCTCAACAACCCTCTAAGTGGCCCTCCCATCGGACATCAGAAATATCAGTTGACTTGCCCAAGGTCATGCATTGGTGAATGACAGATCTGGGACCTGAACCCATGTCTAACTCCAAATCCCACAATCTTTCATTCTCCTAGGCCGCCTCAGCAGGAGGATGGTCTGAATAGGCGTCAGCTTTTTACAAAGGAGACACTTGAATACTTAGCCAGTTCTAGGGCTCGGGCGAGCTCAGTCAGTTAGGATCCAGAGCTAATGATGCTACAGGCACATTAGGTTCCAGAGGGCTTCATTTTCTCCTCTAGCAACCCAACGGCCTTGTCCGATTGTCCTACCTTTAGTTAAAAGGTGTCCATGGCACAGGCCACAGCCCAGAGCAATCGGTTTCAATACTAGAATCACCTCCTGAGGCAGCCATGCTGCTGGGAGAGGGCCAGTAGCATTGTCCTTCTAGATCAACGTGAGTGCAGGACTCTCTGACCACAGTGATTGACTGCACCCAGTGCTGCCTTTGGACCTGGACATCTGAGGCCGCTGTCCTGCTGCCCATGTTTTAGAGGGCTCTCTTGGTCTCTCCCAGCCACACTCTTTCACATGGGGTGAGGAGTCTGTGGCCAAAAGGCCTAGACCGAGCAGAGCAAATACTCCTTTTGTAGTCCATGCTCCAGCTGTTTGGGACCCTAAGAGTCTAAGTACATTCCAGAGCCTTCCCAGCTCTGTGCCCCTGAGAGCCGCCATGCACACTAGGCCTGAGGCATGGGGGAGGGGCCGTGGTCCCAAGGTCCCAAGGTCCCAAGGCCTTTCCCAGTGAGGGCTGGAGCCAGGAACTGGAGAGAAAAGAGGGCCAGGTTGTGAGCCAGCGACTTCTATCGGCACTCCTGCTCTGCCACCCACAAAATTTAGGGGTGGGCCTGACAGGAGGTAAGGGGAGCTAGGGCTGGCTAGGTAGCTTTCTCGTAGAGTGGAGGGCCTAGTGCTAAAGACAAAATGACTCAGCCTGGCTTTTTAGGAAAACCAAGCCTTTGGGTGAAGGTAGGAGTCCTTGCTAGGTCAGAGGTAAGGTCCCAGGACAGCACGGCCTCCTGATAATCAGGGCTAACCCCATGTGCAAGATTGTTCACAGCAAATTCCGCTGTCCCCTTCTGAAGGTTATTATTTTTATAAATAGCTACTACAGGGTGAGTGCTTAACAGATTCTAAATAATTCAGTTATCATCTAATTAACGCTCCACAGCTCTAAGGCAAATAATGCAATTCTCCATACACAGACAAGGAAACAAAGTTTAGGGAGGCTGTGCAAAGTGGCCCAGTCCACACAGCCTGTAACAGTGGAGCTGCTTTTCTCAGGCAATTTAGGCTGCGATGCCGCAATGGGAGTGTAAAGATAAGCCAATAGCTATGAAAACGGAGCTCTCTACAGCAAATAGGACCTACGAATTTAAGTATTATTAAGGCTATTGTCCCCGACAATACATTCACTGAATCATTCAGTAAACATTTATTTTAATTTTTAAAATTTTTATTTATTTGTTTGTTTATATTTTGAGACAGAATCTCTCTCATTTGCCCAGGCTGCAGTGCAGTGGCGCAATCTTGGCTCACGGCAAATTCCACCTCCCGGGTTCAGGCGATTCTTCTGCCTGAGCCTCCTGAGTAGCTGGGACTATAGATGCGCGCCACCACACCCTACTAATTTTTTGTATTTTTTCGTAAAGACAGGGTTTCACCATGATGGCCAGGCTGGTCTTGAACTCCTGACCTCTGGTAATCTGCCCACCTTGGCTTCCCAAAGAGCTGGGATTACAAGCATGAGCCACCATGCCTGGCTATTCAGTAAACATTTAATTGTCTGTATCTACATGCCAGATACTTTGCTGGGTTGTGAGACAGAAAGATGAGTAAGCTACAGTCCCTGTCTTCAAGAAATGTAGAGCAGTGGTTCTCAAACTTCAGCAAGCCCCAGACTCACCAGGAGGAATAGTTAAATCACAGGCTGTGAGGCCTGCGCTCTGGGTTTCTGAATCAGTGGGTGTGAGTAGGGTCCCAGCACGTGCATCTCCAGCAAGGTCCCAAAAGATGCTGACACTGCTGGCCTGGAGAACCCGCTTTGAGAACCGCTTTGATAAAACTTAGGGCAATCAAGATCCTCTCTGTGAGGCACCATAGAATTGCACTGCTCTCCCTTCCCTGAGCAGGAGGCACGAGAACAAAACAAACCTCAGAATCGCCCCTGAAGGAGGAAACCCAGAAGCTGCTTCAAGCACAGCAGAGCCACAGAAGGTGGCCTCGATGAGGTCTCCCTGGGAATGGGAGGCAGGCGAGCACCATCCCGTGAGCCCCCTAGAGCTTGTTAGGTGTTTTATAACCCTGGCTGGATGGCTTGCTTTCCTCTGGCCCCTCTAGCTGCCCGTCCCTGCAGGCCCACAGCAGTTACCCTGTCCTGGTTCAAACCTGGTGGTGACATGCTTGAAGATCTTTCTACCAATCCAAGGGAAGGGGCCAGAATTCCCAGGAATGTCTCTTCAAATCACTTGCATTTGATTTCGGGATGCACAGAGAGGGCAGATGTCCCGCACTGGCGTGAACTGAGAATGAGCTGCCTGCCGTGTGCTTTTCCTCTCCTTCCTGCAAAAAGACCTAGAAGACGATCAGCAAGGAAAGCAGCCACTAGGGAAGGAAGACGAAAAATAAATAGAAATGCACGATTGGCTGGGAGCCCCTAGGGATTAACTAACTAATTAATCCCACAACAGTTTGACCAGGAACTAATTAATCTGTTAAGTACTTGGAGGGCCCAAGGCCCTGGCCAAGAGCAAAGAGAGGCTTCACTTCTCTCCAGAGGCTGGCGCGGAGTGGGACTGTCCTCCAGGGTCTCCAGGGAAGGTCTGGGTGAGGACTGCCCTTCCCAAAAGTGTTGGTTCCCTCTGCATCAGAAATCTGCTTCTCAAGCTATTTCTTGAGCCAGATCCCTGTGTCACTCTGCGTAGGGAACTGAATCAAAGAAGAGAGCCCTGGGGAAAGGCAGCTGGGCTTCAGCCTCTCCAAGTATGGGAGCCACAGAGAGTTAGACCTGGAAAAGTCTTCAGCCATCTGGTCCCTCCAACCCACTTTACGGATGAAGAATGGAGTTGACAGGTTACCCTGGTGGGCCATTTGGACTTAGAGACAAACGATGTTTCTTTCCGATCATTCCTACGCAGCACCCAGATGAGGGGAATTCAGATCGCACTTTAGGCGCTGTCTTTAAATCCACCTCAGAAGTCAACAGATGCAGAAATCTTTCTTAAAACAGTGTAGTCTGGGCCGGGCAGGGTGGCTCATGCCTGTAATCCCAGCACTTTGGGAGGCCGAGGCAGGCAGATCATGAGGTCAGGAGATCAAGACTATCCTGGCCAACATGGTGAAACCCCATCTCTACTAAAAATACCAAAAAATTAGCTGGGCATGGTGGCGCGAGCCTGTAGTCCCAGCTACTTGGGAGGCTGAGGCAGGAGAATTGCTTGAACCCAGGAGGTGGAGATTGCAGTAAGCCGAGATCACGCCATTGCACTTCAGCCTGGCTGATAGTGCAAGACTCCATCAAAAAAAAAAAAAAAAAAAAAAAAAAAAACAAAAACAAAAAAAACAACAACAACAAAAAAAACATAGCCTGATTGACTAAGATCATCATTTTTAATGTAATTCTTCATGAGCTTTGGTAACAAATTCAAGGCTGGTCACAACATATTCAGGTGGCTCTCACATAGATCTTTCCTCTTATTAGCTTTTCTGACACTCTTTTTAATCTTCTGTTTCCCTGAAACCCAGGTCACCTCATGTTACAACCTGATCTCCAAAAAATCTGACAGGAGCCATCTGGGGATGTAAGCTACTGTTAACCTTTCCCAGAGGATGTTTTTCTTTAGACTCCTCTCTCCTTACAGAACAAGGGGCTCTACAGCGTAAGTGGTAAAAGAATCTCAGCTGGGCATGGTGGTGCCCACCGCTAGTCCCAGCTACTTGGGAGGCTGAGGTGGGAGGATTGCTTGAGCCCAGGAGGTCAAGGTTGCAAGGAGCCAATATTGCACCACTGCACTCCAGCCTGGGTGAAAGAGAGAGACCCTGTCAAAAGAATTAAAATAAATAAAAATAAAAATAAAGGAATCTTAAAGACCAGGCAGCATGTATTAAGAAATTCTAGAACAGACACTCCTAGAATCACAAAATGAAATGTGCAAGGCACGTGTGAGAGTATCAGCAACACCGAAGGCTAGACTGCCGATATGCTGAGTGGGAGCCATGCCCTCGATGGCTCACTTAATACACGTGTGCTTAGTCCAGGTGCTAAGGGTGGAGGGTTGAATCTGACATGAGCCCATGAGGGGCTCCCTGTCTAGTGGAAGGGAGGAAAAGGGCAATGATTAAGCAAAAGCTGCCTCTAAGATGTGATGAGTGAATTAAAGCACCCTGTCTAGTCCCTGTAAACTGAAACCCCATCCTTTAGAATGGGGTCAACCAGGTGAATGGGTCTCGGCATGGGGCTGATAGAGTCTGCAAATTTGCAAAGCTGCCTTTAGGCAGAGTTGGGGTGTAATGCTCCAGCTTTTGTATGTCTCAGCATCACAGAGAGAAAGAGCTTCTTAAAAATCCAGATGGGGCTGGAAGTGGTGGCTCACGCCTGTAATCCCAGCACTTTGTGAGGCTGAGGTGGGTAAATCACCTGAGGTCAGGAATTCGAGACCAGCCTGGCCAACATGGCGAAACCCTGTCTCTACTAAAAATACAAAAAAATACCCGAGTATGGTGGTGCACGCCTATAATCCCAGCCACTAGGGAGGCTGAGGCAGGAGAAGTGTTTGAACCAAAGAGGCAGAGGTTGCAATGAGCCAAGAACATGTGACTGCATTCCAGCCTGGGCAACAAAGTGAGACACCAGCTCAAAAAA
>NW_016107370.1:2343012-2368594 GCF_001604975.1 Cebus imitator | reverse complement strand
AAAAAAAAAAAAAAAAAAAAAAAAAAAAAAAAAAATCCAGATAGCTGGGCTCCACCTCAAGAGTTTCTGATTCAGTAGGTCTGGGATGGGGCCAAGAATTTGTAGTTCTAACAGGTTCTAGATGACGCTAATGCTGCTTGTCCAGGGACCACGCGTGGAGAACCACCATGCTGGAAGGTTCTGATCAACCCAAGGTGCGCTGAAGGAGCGACCTCCCAACAGGAGTCTCCACTACTGCCGCCAGGACCGGGCTGCGCTTCAAGGCCAAGCGTGCCACTCACTTCGTTCATTCTCTGCAGACCTTTTCCCGCTGCTTTAAAAATTTATTTAGTTAGTGAGTTAGTAGGGTGAGTTTAGAGTTATTTATCTATCTCTATTTTTCACGTAGAGTGAAATGGATGAGAACCAAATCCAGATGGCTGGAGACGATGTGGATTTACCTGAAGATCTCCGGAAAATGGTAGATGAAGATCAAGAAGAGGAAGAAGATAAAGATTCTATTCTTGGGCAGATACAGAATCTCCAGAACATGGACTTGGATACCATAAAAGAAAAAGCCCAGGCCACCTTCACCGAAATCAAGCAGACAGCAGAGCAGAAGTGTTGTGTGATGTGAGGGTGGGAGGGGTACAGGGAGGGCACGAGCCATCCTTGGAAAAGACCACTCTCCTGTGGGACGTTCCAAACAGTACATGTTTTCACGTAGTGAACACAGTTAGGAAAACCACGATGGCCCATTGATAGATGATAATTCGTTGTTCTAAATATTCCTGGCAGAGCACTAGCTAGCACCTTGCAGCAGGAACCATGCTTTCCTCTTAGTTATAAATGACATGGACTGCAAACCTTCAGTTGGAAATAGTGATGTAGAACATGTGTCTGCTTAAAGACCTTAGATGAGCCAGGAAGAAACAAAAGCAGGTGGCATTTCCTCTCCAACTTTCTTCCTTAGAGGCGAAGTTCTCAGCCTGTCCAGCTATTCACAGGACACCAGGTCCCTTCAGAGAAAGATGTGTAGAGTCAAGGCGTCCACTCCTTGGAGGGCAGCCCTCTAAGAAGCCGAGATGCCCACAGGGAGCGGAGGCCGCAGACTCCAGGGCAATCAAAAGTCACACTCACCCTTCAACCTCTCAGGCTCCTTGACACTTGGCAGGGATTCTCATCAACTTTGGTCCTTGGACACTTCTCAGCCAAGTGGCAGTAGCAGGGATGTGGTGAATGGTGAGGAATTGAGGCAGGAAATAGACCTCACCAGCCCTTTGCATTGGAGATCATCATTCTAGAGGCCATGTGAAAAATGGACCCGAGGGAGGCACAGTTAGAGGCAGAGGAAAACCAGGGAGGCAACTGCTTTTTTTGAGTTGAGCTTAACCCTGTACTTGGTGATAGCAATGGGAACACAGTGGGTAGACTAACAGAGAGCATTAAGAAGTTAAATCAGTCTCTCTCTCTCTATCTGCTCCCAACCTCTCTCTCACCGCCTTCTGTCCTTCCTGCCCAATCTCCTTCTCTCTCTTTTTTTTCTTCTCCTGTCCCTTCCCATCCCACCCCTTCAGGCCACCTTCCAGTAAATCACACTGTCATTTGGTGCCACAGGCTTTCAGGGTAGACACTGATTTTTTCCCCCTAATACCTGCTCTCTTTCAAAAGGAATAATTCAAAACACTTAGGACAATTACCACCAAAACACTTCGAGCTATTTAGCTAAAGCCCACCAAACCAAAACAAAATACCGTTTTTTTGGTGAATCTGTTCATATTAAGGATCGAAAACAAATTTTGTCAAGAAGAACTGCTCTGTCAAACGAAAAGGAAACTAGGACTAAAAACTTAGGGTCTAACTTGTTCTAAACCCAGCGTTCCCAAATGTGTTGTCTAAGAAGTTTCATGTTATAAAAGTATTCAAATAAAACAAATGACTAGAGGTCCACAACCTTTGGTCCTTGGCAAAGTTTAGGCTGTCTCAGAAGTTCCCAGGAGGACATTGGTACAATGATTGAGGCTAGTTAACCTTCTAGTCCACAAACCCAGATGCCGGGGCCACGTTTTAAAACCATGCTTGCCGGGCGCGGTGGCTCAAGCCTGTAATCCCAGCACTTTGGGAGGCCGAGGCGGGTGGATCACGAGGTCAAGAGATCGAGACCATCCTGGTCAACAAGGTGAAACCCCGTCTCTACTAAAAATACAAAAAATTAGCTGGGCATGGTGGTGCGTGCCTGTAATCCCAGCTACTCAGGAGGCTGAGGCAGGAGAATTGCCTGAACCCAGGAAGCGGAGGTTGCGGTGAGCCAAGATCGCGCCATTGCACTCCAGCCTGGGTAACAAGAGTGAAACTCCGTCTCAAAAAAAAAAAAAAAAAAAAAATGCTTATCTTTTATCAGAAATGGCATGGGAGTTGTGATTTTTTTCAGAGCAAAAGCTTTAAAATACTTTTTTAAAAACTGCAATATAATAGAGAAGATTTGTCTTCGGTTTCATGCCTGACTCTGCCCTGTGGTTGACGGGGTGGGTAGTGTGGACGGGTGAGGGGAGTGCGTGTGGCCTGATGTTTGCACACTTTATATGACATAAAATACTACAGCTGCCAAATTGTTCCACAGACTAGCCTCAGGATGGCATGGAAGACATGCTTTCTTGTAAAAGATACAGCCAGTTCTGCTAAGGAAATCACTAACACTTCCTCTTGACCGTCAAAATTACTTCAGTGTAATTTGGTCATTGTCCAATGGGGCTGTGCAGCTGCTAGAAGACTCTGACCGTGATTCCTCACATGTCACACCGCACAAGCCCATGACACAGCCCAGTGCATCACATCACCCCACACAATGGTATCCCACATCATGTTACCCCAGACCACAACCTATCACACCATATTACACCACAACACCCCACCCCACACTACTCCACCCTCCCCTCACCAAACCACCCCACCCCAATCAACACCAAAGCACATGTATGTGGGTTGGGAGATGGAGGGCATGTATTAGAGCATCCAGAGGGCCCCTTTCTCTCTAGAGGGTAGATAGATGTCTCTGCTGTGTGACGTTGATGTGCACAAAAAGGTCTCCCATCATCCAAACTTAGAATCCAACAATTATAAAGGACTAGAAGGGAATCTATTTCAATCTCCCATACAATAAAGGGACCCTTTCCAACTTATCCCAATTGAGCCTTATTTGAAAGCTTCCAGTGGTACAAAATTCACTATCTGCTGCTCCAAGGAAATTTGACCACTAGTCCCTCTATTTGTAGACAGATCTAGTTGTTAGAAAATCCTTCTCTTAAGCTGGAAATGGCTGCACTTTAATACACTGGTCATGGTTCTGTTGAATGGAACTGCACAGATTGTGTCTACGTTCCCACTCAAGCTTTGATACATCCCCTCTCAGTTCTCTCTATCAGGAAGACATCCTTACTTCTTTTTGTAAATTCTCATCATACAGTAGGAACGCTGTAAACCCACTGGGTAATTGAGCTCTGACTGCCAGCGTCTAGGAGTGAAGCCAGCCATGCAGAAAACCACAATGCTGTTGCCTTCCACTCCCTGCCGCTGGACTTGATGCTTGAAGCCATTCCTGAGCCAACTCATGGTCAGGAATGAGGATTTTAGTCCCAATTCCACTAGCACATGACCTTGGACAAGTCATTTATTCTATCTGGAAATCCATTTTCTCAACAATGAAAATCAAGGGGCTGGCTTACTCTACATTCTGTAATTCATTCTATGGTTTCAGGGTGGTCACTGTGGAGATTTATCTTGCGAAAGAGAACACATTAGCCCATTGTCACTGCCACATAACTAGGTTTCAGTCCCTTTACTAGCTTCATCTGAGCAAAGGGACACCTGGCCCCATGGGTGAGGGGTAGGAAGAGAGAGTTTTGACAGATGCTGTAAGAGAAAGGATCAGGAATATGGAGTGTTGCCCATGGAGAGAAAATCTAGAGATCCTGGCGGGAGGGGTGGGTTGGGGAGTTTCTATCCAGACAGAAGGAACCCTAGTGACTTTGGGAAGAGGTGCTGAAGAATAAATTCCAAGAAGACAAATTAAATGGACTTCCCAATTTTGCTTAGAGTTAGTCTAGTCCCAATTAGTTATGGGCAGCTACAGTACAATGAAGCAGGAGTTCTGCTTTTGAAAGACAATTCATATGGTGAGCTCAGTTATCCAGAAACCAACTAATGTAGTTTGTGAGTTATATAAGTACCTCAGTTTTGCTCCTGGCACTAGAAATTTAGTCAAATCCCTACTTACAAACAGAACCATCAGGGAGAAGAGTAAAATTAAAAGTGAAAAATCTAGAGCTTACAGCTTCTGATAATGGAGAATAAATTCCTACTGGATCAACCCTCCTGGAAATAACAACTATAAACTATAAACAAATTGCAGAGAAACAACTGCCTGAATGCACTGGAAGCAGCCAGAAGCAGGTCCACACTGGAGAGAAATGAAACCTGAACTGGGAAGAAGAAAAAAGCACTGGTGAGTTTTCCTTTGCTTACAGGTTTCATCTGAGGGCAGACCCAACTTGAAGCCAAGTAAGACAACTAAAACTCAGAAAACATTCAGCCTTAATGGCTTGAAGAATGAGCAGAGTTTGGGGTGTCCACAGCAGCTCAAAATGAAAGTGCAAATCCTAGAAAGGAGAGAGCCATAGGAGGGGATGCTGAATTCTGTGTATAAAGTCTCTTGAAGATCCTGGCTAATCCCTGAACGATGCATAGAGTAGGCATACTCCAAGCAGCCAGTGAAGGCTAAACAAATGAACTAAGAATTCTGTTACTGCCCACTTAAGAGAAACAGAGTTTTGAGTTTGAATCCAGCCACGTTTGCTGACTGTGAAACAGACAAACAAATGAAAGTAATCTTCAGAAAAACATAACAAAACTCAGCAAAGTAAGCAGAAGGAAGGAAACACTAGAGAGCACAAATTAATGAAATAGAAAACAGACAAACCATAGAAAAAATTGAGAAGTCCAAAAGTTGGTTGTTTAAAAGATCAACAAACTTGACAGACACCTAGCTGAATTGCTTAAGAAAAAAATAAGAGTACACAAATGACCAATGTCAAAATTGAAAGAGAAGACACACTACAGATCCTACAGACACTCAAGAATGATAAGGGAATATTATGGAGAACTTTATGCTAATAAATTTGACAGGTATCTGGGTGAACTTAACAAATTCCTTGAAAATAATGTGCCTCACCAATACTGATGCCAGATATATAGAATGCCCCTATGTCTTAAAAAAAAGAAGTAATTATTAAAACCCTTCCCACAAAGAAAACACAAGCTTAGATGGCCTCACTAGTGACTTTTATCAAATATTTAAGGAAAAATAGCACAATCTTGCCCAAACTCTTTCAGAAAGAGGAAGAAGAAATTCTTCTCAAGACATTTAATAAGGCAAATACAACCCCAATGCCAAAACCTTACAAAAACATTATTAAAAAAAGAAAATTGAAGACCAATATCCCTGTTGAATTTAGATTTTTAAAATTCTTAACAACTAATAGAAAATAAAAATCCAGGCTCAACATGGTGGCTCATGACTATAAGCACTTGGGAGGCTGAGGTAGGCAGATCATTTGAGATCAGGAATTCGAGACCAGCCTGGCCAACATGGTGAAACCCCATGTCTACTGAAAATACAAAAAAATTACCTGAGCGTGGTGGTGTACACCTATGGTCCCAGCTACTTGGGAGACTGAGACATAAGAATCATTTGAAACCAGAAGGAGAAGGTTGCAGTGAGCCGAGATCACACCACTGCACTCCAGCCTGGGAGACAGAGAGAGACTCTGTCTCAAAAAAAAGAAAAAGAAAATCCAGCAATACAGAAAAAGGATAATATATCATGAACAAAGGATATTTATCTTACAAATTCAAAGGATAATATATCATGAACAAAGGATATTTATCTTACAAATTCAAGGTTGATTTAACAGTCAACACTCAATAAATATAATTCACCATATTAACACAATAAAAAGAAATCCCATATCATCATTTATGTCAATAGAGAAGACATTTATCCAAATCCAACACCCACTGTTGATTTAAAACTCCCAGCAAACTAAGATTAGAATAAAACTTTATCAATGCAATAAAGAGCATCTTGGAAAAACCAGCAGCTAACATCCTTGATGGTAAAACATAAAATGTTTTCCTGAGAAATGGAAACAAGGCAAAAATATTTATTCTCTTTATGTCTTTGCAACATTGAACCGAGCTCCTAGGCAGTTCAACAAGGAAGAAAAAAAGGAAGAAAAGAAAAAATGGGAAAGAAAGATGTGAAACTGTCTCTATTGACAGATGACACGATTACTAATACAGAAAATTCTAAGAAATTTATAAAACAACCAGTAGAACTAATAATTTAGTAAGGTTGCAGCAAACAATGTCAGTATATAATGATCAATTGCATTTTTATATACTAGTAGCAAACAATTCAAAAATGGAATTAAAACAATTTTATTTTCAAAAGCATTAAACAAAATTGTTAGTAATAAATGTAGCAAAAGATGTAGAAGGGCTGCACACTGAAAATTGCAACACATTTCTGATAGAATTCAAGAATATTTAAATAAATGTTTATGGATCAGAAGATTCAATATTGTCATGGTATCAATAAACTCTAAATGAGCTATAGAGTCGGTGCAGTCTCAGTCATAATCCTATCACGTAGAAAAAGATGAGCTGTTTCAAAAATTTAACTGGATAGACAAGCGTAGTAGGATATACAGAACCATCTTGAAAAAGAAAAACAAGGTTGGAGGATTCACTCCACTTCCTTAAGGCTGTACTATAAAGTTACGGTAACCATGACAGCATGATGACACTGTACCGATCAACACTGCTATCAGAAACAGACCCACACTTACATGTCAACTGATTTTTCTAAATTTTTATTTGGAAATAATGATAGATTCACAGGTAATTGCAAAGAAAGTACAGAAGGGGTCCCATGTACCTTTCTCCCAGCTTCTCCAATGGTTATAATTACAGCGCAATATCAAAAACAGATCATTGACAGTGGCATAATGTGTGTGCATAGTTCTGTGCCATTTTATCACACGTGTAGTTTTGTACATCCACTGCAATCAAGATACGGATCTGTTTCATCATCACAAATATCTCTCTTGTTCAACTCCTTTATAGTCACGTCCATCCTCTTTCTTCCCACTCCCAAGCCCTAGAAACCACTAACCTCCATCTCTTGGCCAACTGATTTTTGACCAAGATACCAATGCAGTCCTATGAAGGAATGGAAAGCCTTTTTTTTTTTTCAATGTGTTGAAACACATCAAACCTACACCCTTATCATACCGTATCTGAAAACTTAATTCAATGTGGATCACAGACCTAAGCATGAAACTAAAACTGTGAAGATGGGAGAACAAAACACAGAAGAAAATTTTTCTGATCTTGGAATAAGAAAAGCTTTTTTAGAGAACAAAAACATTTAATATTGATACATTAGGTTTTGTCAAAATTTAAAACTCCTGCTCATCAGAGGACATCATGAAGAAAGTAAATAGCCAAGCCACATACAAGTTCCAGACTGGGAGAAAATATGTACAAAATTTATATCTAACCAAGGACTGAGATCTTTGATGCATAGTTTTTAAACTCTTACAACTCAATAATAAAGAATTTTAAAACAAATTTTTGAAGGGCAGAAAAAGTGAACAAACACTTAACAAAGTAAAGTATGCAAATGGACAAGTATATAAAAAAGTGCTCAGTGTAATTGTCAGGGAAATGAAAATGAAAACAGACTTGCTAGAATGGTTAAAATTTAAAAGACCGACAACACCAAGTTTTGGTGAGGATGTGAAGCAATCAGTATTCTTGTATATATTGTATATTATTGGGGAAAGTTCTGGCAGTTTCATCTAAAACTAAAACACTAGGCTAGGATCCTTAAAAAATATATTGAGCTGTAGCTAAGTATATGCATGCTGAAGTATCTGGAAGTGACATACACTGAAGTCTGCAACTTACTTTAAAAGCTCATCATCACTGGTCATTAGAGAAATACAAATCAAAACCACACAGAGATACCATCTCACACCAGATAGAATGGTGATCATTAAAAAATCAAGAGACAACAGATGCTGGAGAGGATGTGGGGAAATAGGAACGCTTTTACACTGTTGGTGGGAGTGTAAATTAGTTCAACCATTGTGGAAGACAGTGTGGTGATGCCTCAAGGATCTAGAAACAGAAATACCATTTGACCCAGCAATCCCATTATTGATATATACCCAAAGGATTATAAATCATTCTACTATAAAGACACATGCACACATATGTTTATTGTGGCACTGTTTACAATAGCAAAGATTTGGAACCAACCCAAATGCCCATCATTCTTAGACTGGATAAAGAAAATGTGGCACATATACACCATGGAATACTATACAGCCATAAAAAAGGATGAGTTCATGTCCTTTGCAGGGACATGGATGAAGCTGGAAACCATCATTCTCCGCAAACTGACACAAGAACAGAAAAGAAAAAAAACATGTGTTCTCACTCATAAGTGGGTGTTAAATAATGAGAACACTTGGACACAGGGAGGGGAACACCACACACTGGGGCCGGTAGGGAGGTGGGGGGGGGGTGGCTGGGGGAGGGATAGCAGGGGGTGGGAGGATTGGGGAGGTATAACATTAGGAGAAATACCTAATGTAGATGACAGGGTGATGGATGCAGCAAAGCACCATGGCACATGTATACCTGTGTAACAAACCTGCACGTTCTGCACATGTACCTCAGAACTTAAAGTATAATTAAAAAAATAAAAGAATAAAAGCACATAAAAAAATAAGAGATTGATGAGTAGTTAGAAAGTTAAATAGGTGTCATAGAACAATATAGAAAAATATTAACTTTAGAATCTAGATGGTGGATTCATGGTGTTTATAATCCTTTCAACTTTACTATATAAGTTTTTCTTAATAAATGCTTTATATTTTATGATTAAATGACGAAGCTGAAATGACTAAGCTTCTTCACTTATCAGCAGCTCTAGTGAGAAAGGTATGCTCAGAAGAGAGATAGAAACAAAATGATACAATGACATTTGGGATTCTCTGCATTTTTAAACTCTCATTTTCTCCTCTGCCCAATAGTTCAGATAGATATTGTTCTCATATTCTTATATTCATGTGTAGAACTTTCATTTAAAAGTTAAAGGATTGAACAATATATAAATATCACTCTCACCAAAAAATTCAAATTTCTGTAAGAATTTTATATTTCTTAATGCAATTAAAAATGTAACTTTAAAATGAAATAAATATACTCTTTGGGAGCCCAAGGCGGGTGGATCACTTGAGGCCAGGAGTTTGAGATCAGCCTGGCCAACACGGTGAAATCCTATCGCTGCTCAAAATACAAAACTTAGCAGGGTGTGATGGCACACACCTGAAATCCCAGCTACTCACAAGGCTGGAGCATGAGAATCACTTGAACCTGGGAGGCGAATGTTTTGGTGAGCCAAGATTGCACCACTCCACTCCAACTTGGGTGACAGAACAAGACACTGTCTCAAAATAAAATGAAACAAATTATAGTGACAGTCTAACTGAAAGAATTCCGGAGGGAGAACTTATGTCTTGTTATCTGCATAGGCATTTACAGGACTAGTGCTTCCAAGCATTCAAGCGTCAAGTAGCATGCTTTGTGTGGACTTTCAGATCCAGCACCATGCTAACCCCAGAATGTTCCACTGGTCATGGATGTGGGGCTCCTGGAGGCTTCTGTGTTCCTCTTTCCCCTCCTCTTGTTCATGTCCGTGGCCAGTCCATGTTTTTCTCAGAATCACTGTCACCAGGTGTTACATCCACATGTGCGCCCTGAAGATGTTAGAGAAATAAAATGTATTCCCTAAAAAACTCCACGTAAATCACTGGAAAACCTCAACAAGAAACTTCTACCTTAAGGCCATAATGTGGCTTTTTGAAGAAATAACAATTTTAAAAGAAAGAAGAATGTCAACAGTCTTTGAGGGTTCACTGCAGTGGAATTCAGAGTCTCCCTGTTTCTGTTTTTGTTTTAGTATTTCCCTTTTAAGAAATTCTAGTCAGGCCATAGTGGCTCATGTAATCCCAGAGCTTTGAGGGCTGAGGCAGGAGGATCCCTTGAGCTCAGGAGTTTCAGACCAGCCTAAACAACATAGCAAGACTTTGTTTCTACTTAAAAATAAAAAAATTTAGCGGGGCATAGTGGTGCTGCCTGTAATCTCAGCTACCCAGGAGGCTAAGGTGGGAGGATTGCTTGCGCCCAGGAAAGAGAGGCTGCAGTGAGCTATAATCTATGAGTGCACCACTGTACTCTAGCCTGGGCGATAAAATAGGTCCTGTCTCAAAAAGAAAAAGAAAAAAGAAATAAAAAGAAAAATTATTTTATTAATTTTTTAATTGTAGTAAACTATACAACAGAAAATGTACCATCTTAATTTTTAAGCGTACATTTCATTGGCGTTAAGTATATTCACATTGCTGTGTAACCGTCACCATCATCCATCTTCAGAACTTTACCTTTGCAAATTGAGACTCCATGCCCCCATACCCATTAAAGAGTAACTCCCCACTGCCATCTCACCCTGGCCCCTGACAACCGTCTTTCTACTTTCTGTCTCTATGAATTTGACTACTCTAGGTACCTCACGTGAGCAGAATCATATAGTATTTGTTTTTTTGTAACTGGCTTATTTCACTTAGCACAATGGCTTCGGGATTTATCCATGGTGTAGCATGTGTCAGAATGTCCTTCCTTTTTACGCCTGAATAGTGCTCGACTGTACGTTTTGCTTATCCATGTATCACTGATGGACTGTTGGGTTGTTTTACCTATTACAAGTAAAGCTGCTATGATCATGGGTATATAAATATCTGTCCAAGTCCCTGCTTTCAATTCTTTCGGTTATACACTCAGAAGTGAAATTCCTAGACCTTGATATCCTTTGCTTGTCTACATTTTTTGAGAGCTGCAAAAATTATGCTTGGAGAATGTAATAAATTTTGAAATTATACAAATTAAATTCAGATTTAGAAACTTTGCGGCTTTTTTGCTTTTTAAAATATTTTTTTGGTTATGAAAAAAATTGAAACCTAAACAAAAGCAGTATGAAAAATTTACTTGTGCCAAAGTTTAGCTCCTTTACCCAACCTAAAATGCTGCTATCCTTCGAAAATAGTATATTTTTACAACTCTATTTACATGCTAAAGACATCATTCTTAGATGGCATCTAATTTCTGGAGTTAAAGAAACATAGCATATATGTACAAAATGATGTTTACTTATTTTCCTAACTCATTTCAGAAACGCTTAAAGATTTTCAAGTTGTATTTCTTTAAAGATCATTCATTTAACTGACAACGCACACGCCCTGCAGTAAGCTCGGTGAACTCCCGACACCTGAATGAAGACGCTTCTGGAGAGCATCTTGTAAAGCCTGCTGAAAGCATCTGGTGGCTAAAAGGGGCTAATCAGATTCATCAGAACATACAGGAGCAGCATTTTTAGGGCTTAAGGGGACAAAGATGAAAGCACAATAAAAACCAACAAACAAATGTTCATAAAATCACAGTGAACTGTAAAAGTAAACTAAAGTAAACAGTAGAGTTGCTGGAGCCACCTTGGGGAAAAAATGACATTCTCTAGAGTGGTGTGGGTTCTGAGCAAGATGGCAATGGCGAGGCATGTGAACCCTGTCTCCTCATTTAATGAACGCTCACATCAAAGGCGGTGGAGGAAACCCCAGCCAGTGCTGATGCTAACAAGACTGGATTGGACTGAAATGCCTTTTGAAAGTGATCAAATGATTTCTGTGGACTATTTGGGAAGGAAAGCTAAGCAGTTTGACATTTTCCAAACACATGGGAAATAATTAATATTTTAGAAAAACTCCAGATGAGTGAGTATAAGAATGTGAAAAAATGTATACTTGTGCCAATTAATAGCTGTGTGAAATCGGACAAGTTGCTTAACTGCTTCCTGTGTGAAAGATAGAGTTCCTTGTAGTTATTCATGGACTCAACCACCACTGTATGCAACATATGTTCTGGGTGCTGGAGAGCCAACAATAAGGTCCCTATTCTCACGTAGCTAAGATTCCAATGAAGGGAGAAGGATAGCAAAAGATAGGTTTAGAGAGGGGTAGGTGCTATGGAAAAAAAAAAAAGGGAATTATAAGAAGATCATGTGAATATTTGAGGGAGGGTATTTTAGGCAGAGAGAATAGTAAGTGCAAAGATCCTGAGGGAGAAAGAAGCTTGGGGGATTTCAAGAAGAGGAAAGAGGCCAGTGGGGGTGGAGCAAGCAAGTTGGTGAGGAAAGGAAAGTGGACGGAAATGTTAGGAGGTGTGAGAAGTGGAAAAACAGTATGTCTTCTAGAACACTGCAAGGAGTTTGGATTTTATCCTAAGTGTTACAGTAAGTCTTTGGATAAATTTTTTTGCAGGGAGTGGCATGATTTGATTTACATTTTTCAATAGTTATCTGGCTATTGCATGGAAAGTGGAGAGAAGGGAGCTAAGAGCACAGAAAGGAGACCAGTTGGAAGGCTAATTCAGTCATCTGTCCAAGCAAGATAAGACAGTGGCCTGCACAGTGGTGGAGAGGCAGAGTCAAATGAACTCAGGCATGACTTGGATATGGGGATTGCAGGGAAGCTGAAATGAAATGGGACGGCACATGTCAAGTTAACACACGATATCCAGCTCAGAAATGTCACTGAGATGAACATGGCATTGACAATAACTAAGGCCAGGAACAGGAGAACGGGGGAGAAGGAAGAGGAGATTGTGGCTTGCCCTTTCCTGTAGGACCATGAACTATCTGACTTGCTTTTACGGCAGCAAAAGTTTGACAAAGTCTATAAAATAGGCAAGTTTTATACTAAATTTCAGAATGTCGAATATTGGAATGTTCTTTTGCCTTATGCTTTTTCTGTACCTGTTGAGATGATCATATGATTTCTGTCCTTCACTCTGCTAATGTGGCATATCATATTTACTGATTTGCATATTTTGAACCAACCTTGTATCCCAGGGATAAATCCCACTTGATCATGGTGAATGATCTGTTTAATGTGCTGTTAAATTTGGTTTGCTGAGGATTTTTTTCACCTGTGTTCATCAGGGATATTGATCCATAATTATCTTTTTTTATAGTGTCCGTGTTTGGCTTTTGTGTGAGAGTAATGCTGGCCTTTTAAAATGAATTTGGAAGAGTTTCTTTATCTTCAATTTGTTTGGAATGCTTTCAAAGTATTGGTGTTAAAGCTCCCATGATGCTATCTGGTCCTGGACTTTTTCATTGCTGTTGTTGAGAGATTTTTAATTACTGATTTCATCTCCTTGTTGATCTATACAGATTTCCAATTTCTTCACTATTCAGTCTGGGTAAATTGTATGTTTCTGGGAGTTTATTTCTTCTAGGTTATCTTAGAATAATAAAAATTCATGATAGTCTTTTATGATCCTTTTTATTTCCTTGGAATCAGTTGTAATGTCTCCCCTTTTATTTATAATTGGGACCTCTTTCTTTTTTTCTTGGTTAGTCTCGTTAAAAATTTGCCAGTTTTTTTTTTAAACTTTAGTTTCTTTCATTGTTATTATCATATTTCTAGTGTCTATTTCATTTATTCCTGCTCTAATCTTTATTATGAAAACTCCAAGCAAATTTGGCATAGAAGGAATGTACCTCAACATAATAAAGGCCATATATGACAAGCCTACAGCTAACATGATTCTCAACAGTGTTCCCCTATGATCCAGATGTCCCTGAAAATTTATATGTGGAAGTTCATGATTTTTTGATACCTATAGCTTTGAGATACAGTCAGGAAGTGTAACATCTCCAGTTTTTGTCTTCTTTTGCAAGATTAGTTTAGCTATTCGGGGTCTTTTGTGGTTCTATACTCATTTTAGGATTTTCTTTTCTATTTATGTGAAAAATATCAATCCATGAACACAGTATATCTATGTATTAAATTGTCTCTGTTTGCAGATAACATGATCTTATACGTAGAAAACCCTAAAGACTCTACCAAAAAACGGTTAGAACTAATAAACACATTCAGTAGTTTCAAGATACAAAATAAAATACAAAAAGCAGTTGCATTTCTATACACTAACAAAAAAACTAATCAAAAGAAATTTTTAAAAATCCCATTTTTAACAGCATCAAAAAGCATAAAATACTTACGAATAAATTTAACCAAAGTGGTGAAAGATCTGTATGTTGAAAACTATAAGACATTAATGGAAAAAATTAAACAAAACACAAATACATAGATATACTGTGTTCATGGATTGATATTTTTCACATAAATAGAAAAGAAAATCCTAAAATGAGTATAGAACCACAAAAGACCCCGAATAGCTAAACTAATCTTGCAAAAGAAGACAAAAACTGGAGATGTTACACTTCCTGACTGTATCTCAAAGCTATAGGTATCAAAAAATCATGAACTTCCACATATAAATTTTCAGGGACATCTATTCAACACAAAACAGGAAGTAAGAGTCTCAAGAATTCACTGTGCACTGGACACTGTGCTAGGAATTCCTCTAGACCCTGTAGAGTGGAGGAGCTTGGAGAAAGCTTGTTCTATAGCAGACTTGCAGAGTAGTTCCCTAAACGTATGCACGCATATGCGCACACGCACACGTGCAATACACATTCTATTTTCTCTAAGAATATTTTGGCTTAGTTTACTAGAACACACATATTTTTTACCCGTGGAGGGTGACATGGTAATTAAAGGTGTGAGGAAGAAATGGAACTGAGTAAGAAACATGAAAAGGAGATAAAAGTGCTGAGTAGCCACGGTGGGGAGGGGATAACTCAAGCGTGAATGATTCAACATTGATGTTAATGCATTTTCAAAGCAAACATATGGCATTTAGAGACAATCTGATGTTTGTGGTTCTTTGTGCACCTCTTCTTACCAGCTTGAAGTAATCAAGAGTCAATTGTGTTCTAGCCTTCTGTTAGCCATCTTGCTAATCATAAAGTATTCTACAAATTCTAGATAGAACAAACAACCCAATTAAAAAATGGGCAAAGGACTTGAACAGGTGCTTCTCCCAAGAAGATATACAAATAGATAATAAGCAAATGCAAAGAGGCACAATATAACTAATCATTAAGGAAATGCAAACCAAATCTAAGCAGCTAAACACTTTACACCTATTAGGATGGCTATTTTTGTTTTAAATAGCAGAAAATGAGAACCAATGACAAGAACTGGCAAGGATTCACAATCTACCTTGGGTGTGGCTGGTGGAAATGTAAAATGGTGCAGTAGCTGTGGAAAACAGTGTGCCAGTTCTGCAAATAATGAAACATAGGATCACCATATGATCCAGCAATTCCACTTCTGGGTATTTACCCAAAAGATTCGAAAGCAGGTCAGGTATGGTGGCTCACGCCTGTAATCCCAGCACTCTGGAAGGCTGAGGCAGGTGGATTACTTGGGCCCAGCCTGGGCAACAGTATAAAACCCTGTCTATATTGTAAAAATACAAAAACTAGCTGGGCATGGTGGCATATGCCTATAATCCCAGCTACTCGGGAGGCTGAGGCAGGAGAATCGCTTGAACCCGGGAGGCAGAGGTTGTAGTGAGCCAAGATCATGCCACTGTACTCCACCCTGGGCAACAGAGACTCCATCTCAAAAAAAAAAAAAATTGAAAGCAGGCACTCAAATAGTTACTTGCACACTAATGTTCATAGCAGCATTATTCACAACAGCTAAGAGGTGGAAGCATCCCCAGTGTCTATCAATAGATTAATGGATAAGAAACGTGGTATATACATACAGTGGCACGTCATTCAGCCTTAAAAAGAAAGAAAATTCTGGCACATGGTACAACATGATAAACCTGAAGACATTATGCTAAAGGAAAGAAGCCAGTCACAAAACAACAAATACCACGTGATTCCACTCGTGTGAGATACTTAGAGTAGTCAAATTCCTAGAGACAGAAAGTAGAAAGATGGTTGCTGGGGTCTGGGGACCGGAGTGGTGGGGAGTTTTGTTTAATGGCTAGGAATTAGTTTGGGAAGATTAAAACATTCTGGAGATGGATGATGGTGATGATTGCACAACAATATGAATGTATTTAATGCCACAGAACCATATGTTCAAAAATGATGTAAATGGCATATTTTTAGTTATGTGTATTTAACCACACATTTAAAAAAATGGAAGTAGGAGACACAGTCCCGGACTTTGAATTGTTTCTGGTTGAGTAGCTCGCACTTTGTCAGTAGTTGGCTGCATTCTGGGTTTTTTTCACTCTCCAAATTAAAACAAAATGGAGTATGTCACACTCCTATTTTAAGAAACAGGCAGCTTCCATTTGGAGGAATAAAGAATGAGTATGTTGACTTTGAATTAGAAGGAAGGAAGAGTAACCTAACACATATTTATGGATCTGAATCACAGCTGTACTATAATTATTAATCTGAATAGAAAAGAGGCTAGGCACAGTGGCTCACACCTGTAATCCCAGCACTTTGGGAGGCTGAGGTGGGCAGATCACCTGAGGTCAGGAGTTGGAGACCAGCCTGGCCAAAAAGGTGAAACACTGTCTCTAACTAAAATACAAAAAATTTAGCCGGATGTGGTGGCTCATGCTTGTAGTCCCAGCCACTCAGGAGGCTGAGGCAGGAGGATCGCCTGTGCCCTGTTGAGATGTAACGGTGGTTTGCACCAGATTGGAGGTGCAGAAAAGTCATCAGAATCTGTTTATATGTGGAAGCTACAGCCAACAGGATTGCCTGACAAATTGGGTGATAGAGAAACGTGTGGCTGAGGGCCTGAGACACATGAGTGAAAAAGCCATTTACAGACATGAGGAAGACGGTGGTGGAGCAGATGCAGGAGGGAAGTCTATTCAGAAATTCTGTTTCGAACTTGTACTCAATACACATGCATGTGGAGATGCCTAATAGGCAGCCAATCGACCACAAGAGTCATAAAGGAGTTTCAGAATAGAGTCAAGGAGAGCATCGAGGAAGTGAGTCTAGATAGAGAGCAGGACTCAGGGCTGGGCCAGGCATTCCAGCTTTGAGAGGTCGAGGACAAGAGGAGGAATCCAGAGAGGATCCTGGGGAGGAGCAGCCAGTGACCTAGAAAGAAACCCGGAGGTTGTAGGGAACTGGAAGCCAAATGCCTTTCAGTAGAACACTGCCTTGCTGTGAAGAATACTAGGGCTGGCCAAGCCCCAGGTGGGGGTTGGGTCAAGGCTGCTGCAAAATGGGCATCCTTGGATTTGCCTTCTTAGCACTCTAAGAGGATTGATGGGCTTCAAGACCATCATCCCCTCAAGATAAATGTCTTTAGTGCTTCCCCCTAGACACTCTGAATTCAATTAGTTTAATTAGAAAACAAGTAAAGAGGAATTATCTTAATATAGCTTTGCTCCTAACAACTCAAAAAAATGTCCATGTATTTGGCAGAAATCCAAGTTCCCTCTTTTGTTTACATATTCTGAGATAATGATGTAAAGTTTTCATTTTTGAGCAAAAAGGTGGACTATCTCTCGCCCTGTTGATCATAGTTTTGTTTTAGTTTTAATAATAAATAATAAACACTTCCTGATTTCCTCATTTTTAATGAGGTAGGAGCAGTAATGTGCTAGTTAATGTTTAAACGCTATTTAGTTTTTAAGTTGAGAGGGGGACTGTCTGATTTTTACTGTTTGCCAATTGCTGTAGTGAAATTACTGCCACTATGGCTGATTGCAAACTACTAAAGTGAATCACTGAACTTAGAGCTGGAAAGACGCTAACCAGAAGCTCCTGCAAGCCAGTGGGGGCTGATTCCAGCACACCGATGGGTGGCAATAGCAGCTGCTTGCCAAAAATCCCTGCAAATCTATTGCCAAGGGAATTTTTCCTCTTACAGAGAGGCTACTTGAACTCGCATCAGCTGTAAAAGTAAGCTCGGAACCAAGATAATTGGGTTGGTAAATGACGAGGGAGTTGTGTGAAGAGTAACTTCATTGTGTTTGTACAGCAAATCTATTCCTCCACAGTAAGTGCAGTGACTTTCTCTGACCACAAGCTGCGGCATCTGAGTGTAACAGCCTGAGAGCTCAGCACGGCAGCGCTGAAGCCGGAGTGCCCAGTGGACAGCCTGGGAGTCTGGGACCTGGCCTCCAGTCCAAGCCCTAGTACAAACATTCTGTCTCACCTTGGGCAAACTGCTTAATTTCTCTGGGTCCACACATTTTCATATCTAAAATGTTAAAATGGGGGCTGGAAATAAGAGAACAGAACAGATAATCATCAAAGTTCCTCTTCTAAATCTTCAATATGCGATCCCCTGAGATAACAGGAAACTAAGTGGGAGGGTAGTTTTAAGTGATGTTGTTTCCAAAAGTATCATAATGGGGAAACAGTAGAAATTCCCAAGAAGGACACTTCTTGTTAATTGCTGGATGGTCTGCAGAGAGCTGCAGTCCCTATTTTTACGAGAAAGGAAGGCTTTCAAATACGGTTTTATGGCTGAGAAACAACAGCTCCCAACTGCCCTTCATTTCTTCTTGTAATGAGATGAAATGTTTGCTTCCGTATGCCTATCTGAGAGGGCTCTCAATTAAACCCAAAACGTCTACATGAGGCCCATCTCTTTGCTGGTTTATGGTATTTCCGCCATGATTATCCGATGGAGTTATTATTCACTACACTATCCTAATATCAACATTTGCTTCAATCTAGTCTGAAAATACTAGAGAATATCCAGATTGTCATAGTAAGAGGTAAACTGTTACACAGGAAATGTCTTGATCATTGGTGTCCAGTCATATAGTTATGAAAGTGGCCAAGAATATTCATCGTTAGTTGGCTGCTTGTAAAAACGGGGTTTTGGTAGGCACCTCTAAGAACATTTTTCTGATATACCTTCTGGATTGCTTCAAGTAGGTAATATTTCATAAATTAGGAAGCTCTGGTAGTGAGAGATGAAGAAGCGTAGTGTATTTTATCTCTGGATGCAGTGTCAGTATTAAAAAGACCTTAGCTACTGGTATTTTTGCAACCGTTGCAACTCGCCCATGATATGCAATATATGATCCAGTATAGGGGAGAATTCACAGCATCAAAGGCCCATGTTGAAAAATATATTTTAGGCCGGGCGCGGTGGCTCAAGCCTGTAATCCCAGCACTTTGGGAGGCCGAGGCGGGTGGATCACGAGGTCAAGAGATCGAGACCATCCTGGTCAACATGGTGAAACCCCGTCTCTACTGAAAATACAAAAAATTAGCTGGGCATGGTGGTGCGTGCCTGTAATCCCAGCTACTCAGGAGGCTGAGGCAGGAGAATTGCCTGAACCCAGGAGGCGGAGGTTGCAGTGAGCCGAGATCGTGCCATTGCACTCCAGCCTGGGCAACAACAGCAAAAACTCCGTCTCAAAAAAAAAAAAAAAAAGAAAAGAAAAATATCTTTTAGATGCTTAAAAATAATTTGTTCACGAACCACTGAGAGTGATTTGAAACTCAGAACAGGGAAAATTTTCTAAACTTCATGAGATAGCCTTGGAAAGTTGAATGATACACTTAATTTTTTGTTTTAGCAAATCTGGAAGCATCTTATATGGCTTAATAAATTACAGATTATCCATTAGACCTTTCTCAACTCCATACCACTCTGAACTATATTATTCTTATTATCCTTGACCCTCAAATTTTCTTGCTTTAATGTATCTGCTGGTTTTCTCATGGCCGCCGGAGAATTAATGGTGCATGTTAATACACATACCATGTTGGGTGGTACCACACGTGGCGGGTAGATGGCATTCCTGAGTACATTTAGGTTCAGGTCCTGGCTGTACTTGAAACCAGCTGTTCGATCTTGAGCAAGTTACATAACCTCTCTGTATTTCCGTTTCCGTATCTGTAAAGTAGGGATAATAATATTGTTTACTGGCCAGGTGCGGTGGCTCAAGCCTGTAATCACAGCATTTTTGGAGGCTAAGGCAGGAACAGCGCTTGAGCCCAGGAGTTAAAGACCAGCCTGGGCAACATGGCGAAAACCCATCTCTACAGAAAATACAAAACTTAGCTGGATTCACTGCAGGTGGTGTGCACCTGTAGTCCCAGCTTTACAGGAAGCTGAGGTGGGAGGATGCTTGAGCCCAAAAGGTTGAGGCTGCAGTGAGCAGGTGACCCTGCCACTGCACTCCAGCCTGAGCAACAGAGCCAGACTCTGTCTCTAATTGTAATAATAACAGCATCTACGTCATAGGATTATTGTTAAAAACTAAATTGGGTACTTCATGTAAAATAATATTCAAAAAGTATGGCATATACCTGCTGACATATATTTAGTACTCAATAAATAGTAGTCCTCATACGTATTCTTAACTCTTGACAGTTGAATGTGTTGAACTTCAGTGTGTGTGTATTGTGTGTGTGTGTTTAGTGATTAGATGAGTTGTGTTTTGCTCTGGCTAAAACTGAAGGTAAGTTGCCTTTCTCGTACATCTATCAGCTAGTGGGCAGGGAGGTCCTCGAGCGTGGTATGGCACAGGGGGAGTTATTCCAGGATTAAAATATCTGCTGCGGGGACAATCTACATGCAGACAATTGAACTGGTTTGATACACTTTATGAATTGATATCTGGTAGGCCTTTCCACAGACGTTTTCACCCAAATGTAAAACATCGCCGAGAGGTGAAATGACTAGAGGCTGTGGCCCAATGTCCTTAATGCACTGGTATTCCTCTCCTCCGTCCAGCGCAGAAGGATATGCGTACCTCCTCAGTGTTGCCGGTGAGACAGTTCATCCAGAATACTTCCAGAAACTGGACCTTGTCCATATATCCACGATGAAGGAGTCGCTTTATACTACAACTTCCTCTCTTTTGGAAATGTGTGTCTCCAAACCATTGCAAGTTTTATGGGGCTTTAGTTGTATCTAAGGTTGGCTGCAGGTGGGGAATGGAAGGAGGGAGTTTTCTTTGATCCATCTAATGAATTAATGAATTAACCTTAGGTGGGGTTCAGAAGCCAGGCTCCTTACTGTTGCTGAAGCAGGGCTGATTATGAGCCAGCCTAACTGCTGGAAAAATGGAGCTTCGTGCTAGAATTAGGGACATGTCCCAGTCCATTCATCTTCCCTAATCGAGTTCTTGGGAAATACACACATAGATTAGCTCCTAACAATGACCCCCGGCTGATTGCTTGGAGTACCCTCCGCGGTGCCCACAATGGTACTGACTAGCTCTTTATGTCTTGCACAAAGGAAGCCCCAACTCCCCGTTGTCCTTCTCTGCCCTGCTCCCCGCAGCTCCCCCACCCCATCACCGCCACCCTCACCAGTGGCTGTTGAAGTCATTTCTGCTTTTCTCCCCAGACTCTGAAATAAACAGTAAATAAAAGCTAACCTCACCTGGACTTATTAGGAGGAGCTGGGCAGTTTCAGAGGAATTAACTTTGGAAAACAAGGCCATAAACCCCTTAGCAGCGTGTGGGCAGGAGCTTAAGAAAACGCTGCCAATCTTTGTTTAGCGGTGATTATCGAGATCAAGTTAATATTGGGGAAGTTTGCATAAAAAGCATTCTCGGTCAGAGGGGAAACAACAAATACCAATTAAGTATCCCCATGGCTGCCCTCTGCTCACCACCACCTCAGCACATCAGCCACCTGGTCTATGTAACTGGCAGTCTGGCCTTGTGGGTGCCACCAGGCCATTTGTGGGGCCTGGAAAGGCGGAGGAGGGGGAGAGGAGGAGGCAAAGCCTGGTCTCTCAGGGGACTCTCCAGAGGGTTTGATTTGCCCTGGATGCCAGTGCCCAAAGGCCACTCTCTATAGACCCTGACTTTGTTTCATCTGGGAGCTGACCTGCTTCTACCTCCACCTCTTTGTTGCAGGATTCAGTCTCAGGGAAGGATTAAAGACAGACTGCAAGCTAAGATGGGCTTTGATTCTTTTCAAAAAGATCACACTCTACAATAATAATTACAAACAAGCTGCAGGCAGAAAACACTCGACAAAGAGTCAGTGGCCTGAGTTCTAGTTCTGACCCCTCCACTTAATAGCTTTATCACTTTGAGCCTCAGTTTCCTCTTCTGTAAAATGGGGACCAATGTATCTGTCCTGCTCGCCTCACAGGGTTGTAAAGATCAGATGACATGAAGAATGTGAGAGGATTCTGAAAATTACAAAGTGACATGTTGAGAGGATTGTGTGAGCCCAGGGGTTCCAGACTACAGTAAGCCACCATCACACCACTGCACGCCAGCCTGGGTGACAGAGAGGGACTCCGTCTCTAAAATAAACAAATAATAAATAAATAAATATGATATGTGAACTCTGTAAAGTGCTATTAACTTACATTAGCTTTTTTCTTAAAATTAAAACTAATTTCTGACTTGAAGTAATTTAGTTTTTATCTCCTAGGGTCACATGCTTGCCTTTATTTCAATTTGCCTTTATATAGTTTTATTAAAAATAGATATGCCTCACAGGGAATTAACCATTGAATGATCTTTAAGGAACTGCTTTGTCCTCCACAAATATCCTCCTAACACCAATTTAAAGGTGGGGAATCTGAGGATGTGTGTTTTCCCTCTTTTATTCCTTTGTCTTGTCCTCCAGCCTGGACGTTAAACTTCCCCCAGACCAGCGGCCCTGGCCTTTCCCAGTTTATTTGATGCCCACGACGTGGCCCTCGATGGTGTCCTGCCCTCCAAAGGGACGCGGCAAACGCTTGTCTGAACGCAAGCGGGATGAAGAAGACGCCCCTGCCGCGGAGATCAGGGCGCCTAATGAAAAGGAGATTTTAGTTATGGTGTCCTCTAGGTCCTTGGGCTTTTATAGGAAAGCATTTTAATTCACGGTTCAGGCCACCAGTTCAGGGAAGGCCAAGGGCCCTCCTAGTGTCTCTCCTCAGATTTGAGGGGTGCGATGTTCACAGCGCCATTGTCCATCCGCGCCGCGGGAGGTGAAACACACTCACCCTCGCAAAGCATCTTTCCAAGTGGCCGATCAGTCGCTGTGGGACACGGAAGCCTCCACGGGGTCCAAAGGAGAAAGAACTGCAAGCCGATTACTCCTGAACCCTCGGGGAGGCGCGAGGCCTCCTCGCCGGGAAAAGGTCCTTCCCCAGACAGCTCGGGGCCCTCTCCTCGTCCCGGAGAAGTGTTGGAGGGTGGCGGGAGTTCCCGCAGAACAGGGGCGAGGTGGGGAACTCCAGGCGGGTCTCCTGCGGAGCCTGAGCCCGGCTGCGCACTGGACGCGGGGCTCCTAGCCTCCTGCTGGACGATCGGGCGCTAGAGGTCACCCGACCAGTGGGCACAAATTGCCCTGGGGTAGGCGCTGGAGGGAGGGAGGGAGGGAGGCTGGGGCTCTTAAGTCCGAGGGGACTGGGAGGAGTTAAAACAGATATAGATGGACAAACTAAACGCGAGGCCTGGGAATTGGTACCACCGACCCCAGAACTGAGTGGGAAGAGAAAAGGGAGCAAGCTGGGGGAAATTCAAACTCGGACGAGTGCGGAGCTGGGAAGCCTTCGGCTGGGCTCGGCGCTTCCAGAGGGCACCAGGCCAGCGTGGCGGCCCTGCGGAGGTGAACCAGAGGGGGCGAGGGGCGAGTCTGCAGCTGGGGAGGAGTTTCGTCCAGGAAGGGAGGTGACCCCTAGTGGGTAGTCTGATGTGAGAAGGTAAGCCCGAGGCAGGGGGCGACAAACGCAAGGGGAGAGATGAGCCCAACGGCGTCGGCTCCACTGAGGCAGGACTAGAGGTGACCGCGATCGGGTTCCCGGGCCTTTCAAGCATCCAGTCGCCGATCCCCGGAGTGTGTTTGTAAAGCTTAAAACGGATCAAGAAGTAGGAGGGGAATGTTCCTAGTGCCCGCCTGGGGATGGCCAAGCGAGGACCCTGAGGCTGGGCCGGGCGAGGACCCGCCCCTCGGTGAAGGGAGGGGCCGAGAGAAGAGGCTGGGTTCCAGGCGAGAGGGGAGGAGCCAAGGACCAGTTGGCTCCCTGCCTTCAGAGCCCAGAGCCCCAGCTACTCCGAGCCCGAACTTCCGACTTCTGGGACTAAGGCAGCAGCGGCCTGAGCGCTCGGCCACCCCCAGCGTGCGCAGCCCTGGCGGGCTTCGCCCGCTGAGCTTGACCTAGGGTCGGAACCCGTCGGGTTGCACCGCGGCACTCGGGAAGAGCCGACTTCGAGCCTCTCCTCTCCATCTCCAAAGCGTCCCCCCGCCTCCCCACGCTCCCCATGCACCTGCCGGGCTGCGCGCCTGCCATGGCCGACGGGAGCTTCTCGCTAGCCGGCCACTTGCTCCGCAGCCCGGGCGGTAGCACCTCTCGATTGCACAGCATCGAGGCCATCCTGGGGTTTACCAAGGACGACGGGATCCTCGGCACCTTCCCCGCGGCTGGGAGCGCCCGGAGCTCGAAGGAGCGGGATAGGAGGCTGGGCGCGCGGTCCGCCTGCCCCAAGGCGCCCGAAGGAGGCGCCGAACCCTCCACGCCGCCAGCCCCGGCGCCTGTCCCCGAGTACGAAGGTGAGTGCTCACCCTTGGCTGTGCGAGGCCCTTCGGGCGCCCGAGCTTAGGAGTCTGCCCGACGGGAGCGCCCCTTCCTTAACTTGTATTAAGGCACATGGGCGCGGGGTTGGGGGCTCTGTCTATGGCGGGAGCTTCCAGTTTGCATTCAGAGAAAGTTTAGGACCCATCGCTGCCCTCAACCCGGACCTCCCTGGGCCATCTCGGAGCCCGCAGCCGGACTGGCCAGCGCCCACGGCAATGCGTGGTCGGCCCGGGCCCAAGGGTGCTCCGGGGAGCGTCTCTGACCCTCCCGGGCCTCGTCGCCCCAGCCCCTCGCCCTTACTGCCCCAAGGAGCCCGGGGAGGCACGGCCGAGCCCAGGGCTGCCCGTCGGGCCAGCCACCGGCGAAGCAAAACTGTCAGAGGAGGAACAGCCCAAGAAAAAGCATCGGCGGAACCGCACGACTTTCACCACCTACCAGCTGCATGAGCTGGAGCGCGCGTTCGAGAAGTCCCACTACCCGGACGTGTACAGCCGCGAGGAGCTGGCCGGCAAGGTCAACCTACCCGAAGTCCGGGTCCAGGTAAAGCGCCCAGGTTGAGGAACTGGGATCCGGGAGGGCCTGAGGCCCAAACTGCAGCTAGTGTTTCTCGGAATTCACGGGCATCCACGCATGTATTACTGTCCTTCCTGGACTTGGCACGCCCAGAGTCCCAAGGGAGAGGCACAAATCTTCGATGTTCGCTGTGCACTACCCTTCAGGCAGTCTGTTCCAGTTTGTAATATGGGCTCCCCTTTGGGGGTTTTCCTCTTCTAAACTAAAAAGGGAAGACGGGAATGACTTACAAGATGAAGAGACCAACAGCTCATTAGACAGAGGAAGGGGTTGGGGGCTGCTGAGTGGAAAGAGAATGCAGGTAGCTGCTCCAGGGTGACAGTATGGGGGCCCCAAATGCCACCCTCGTCACTAGCAGCGCATACCGTGTTGAAAACGAAAACCCTGTTTCCTTGCGAAGGGCCTGGCACCTCGAAGTTGAAACTTCGGGTGGATTTGTTTA
>NW_016107370.1:2284662-2342651 GCF_001604975.1 Cebus imitator | reverse complement strand
TAACCACCTCATCTTTTTTTCTGCTTAGTTTAAGAGTTGAAAATAATGAGTAAAAGTCATGGCTTAAAAAATATAATTCCCTAATGTGACTTGGGATTAACCAGCAAGGACAGCTCAATGTCTCCTAATTTGGGGCAGTAAAGCTGCAGTCATTTCATTGAAGGGGTGGAAATTTTAGCGCCTACTTTCAAGAAAGGAAGGATGGGAGTGGGAATGAATACAAGAGAAAGAGGACAGGAAAAGCCTTCCAGTAACCTACAGAATCCAAGCAAAGCAGACTCCAGCTCCCTGGGCACATGAGCCCACCTGCATCCTCCCTCGTTGCTTGTTCAGGGGTTTTGGCTTCTCTACCTTGTGAGATTCTTGAGAACAGTGTCTGTGACTTCTTTGTGACCACAGGCCAGCACAGCACCCAGCATATGGCCATTCTTAACACATGACTATGATGTAATCAGATAGTAGAGATACTAGGCAGGGTCTCCCGCACGCACAGAGGGCAACAGTAGAGCATTGCAATAGCCCAGCTCAATCCTTCTGTCTAGAATCCAGGACGCTGGATCTGAAGGCTAGAGCTGATGTGGTCAGGAATGGAGTAGGACAAGCCGGGAAACCCAGGAGGTGGTGGGACAGGAGCCCTCACCCAAGTCAGTGTTTCATTTCTCTACTGTTGGCAAATATCTAATACTTAAGGGAGACTTGAGCCCTTAGTTATGCAGATGCATCTTTTAGGGGAGGGTACAGGGTACTTACACTTTTGTTGTTTCTCTTTTTCTCCCTAATTGCAGCCTCTCACACACTTGCCCTGCTGTGCTTAGGTACTGGGTTGCTGTTTTTTCAGCTCTCCTAGGGGGTCTTCTGCCCTTATGGACTGAAAACTGCTTTCTCCCTTCTGAGGATGCGATAGTCCCCCCATTTCCCTTCATAAATGTAACACTAAAGCCACGAGTTTGGCTGAAGTTCTTTTGTGTTCTTTACTAAACGCGTTATCTCTGTCTTGCCTGTGAAGGTGGAACTGGTAGTAAATATATAATTACACATTTTCTAGTGTTTTTATCAAATCAGTAACGAAGTTTCTGATTTGGAAGAAAACAGATGTTACTCTTGGCAAGGACTTTCTCTATATAAAGAAGAAGCAAAAAACCTTGTCATTGAGCTAAGGTCTTAGGGTAATGGCAAAATTAACTTTGTAATGTAAAATAGATATAATAGACTTGAAGGATTTTACTCTTTGAAAGTAATAAGAAACAGCAGAAGTAGTAAGCAGATATCAATTAAATAAAAATAAAAATATCAAAGCAGCAATTCAAATATGCTTGGGGCAAAATAAACCCGCTTGCTCCTATCTAGTTATTATAACTAGTAATCCGTGAAAAGAGCTGCATTTCAACAGCCATTCTTGCCAGTTACTCTACTTAACAATATTTATACCTGTGTTTGGAGACAAAGGGTAGATAAAGCACAGAAAGTCTGAGACCAAAATACAGCAATTGAGAGTTGTACCATGCAGAGAAGAAGCAAGTCAAAACTGTTAGGAGGGGCTGCCAGCCGACAGGTCACAGAAAATTGGTGAGATCTCGTTTCAAGATTCCACGAGCCGATTGCAGAGTTAAATTCACTTTTTTCCCCTGAGTTTCTGCTCCGTACTAGGAGTTGGAAACAAATACAACCACAGCCATGGGTGAGATAAACAGAGAAAAGGGTGGGACGCCACGGAGGACTAGGATGGGACAAAGAGACTCAGCAGAAGCGAAATGGAGAGAAGAGGCGAGAGAGAGAGAGAGAGAGAGAGAGAGAGAGAGAGAGAGAAAAGAAAAGAGAATGCGGGTGGGAGGGGTCGGAGGGGGTGGAAGGAAGGAAGATCCGGGCCCCGCTCGGCAGGTGCCTGACAGCTGCACCCCTAGCTTTATTTGAGGGGGAGAGAGTGGAGCCGGCCGGGCTGCACGGGCTCAGGGTCGGGGGCGCAGCTGCAGCCTCCGCTGCCGCCCGACGGCCCCTGCGCTCTCTCCTGCAGGTGTGGTTCCAGAACCGACGGGCTAAGTGGCGGAGGCAGGAGAAGCTGGAAGTGTCCTCCATGAAGCTGCAGGACTCGCCCCTCCTCTCCTTCAGCCGCTCCCCGCCCTCCGCCACGCTGTCGCCCCTTGGGGCGGGCCCGGGCAGCGGAGGCGGGCCGGCGGGGGGCGCGCTGCCGCTGGAGTCCTGGCTCGGGCCGCCGCTGCCGGGCGGGGGCGCCACCGCGCTGCAGAGCCTGCCGGGCTTCGGGCCGCCGGCGCAGAGCCTGCCCGCCAGCTACACGCCGCCGCCGCCGCCCTTCCTCAACTCCCCGCCGCTGGGCCCCGGCCTGCAGCCTCTCGCGCCGCCGCCGCCCTCCTACCCATGCGGGCCGGGCTTCGGGGACAAGTTCCCGCTGGACGAAGCGGACCCGCGCAACAGCAGCATCGCGGCGCTGCGTCTGAAAGCCAAGGAGCACATCCAGGCCATCGGGAAGCCGTGGCAGGCCCTGTAGGGGCACTGGGGACCGTCTAGGGAGCCGACCCCGGGCCGAGCTCACCGTACCCGCATCTTCTCTCCCAGGGACACCCCACTCGGCCACTCTTTCCCCGTCGTCTGCCAGCCAGCAACCCTCCAGGCATAGTTCAGGGCTGGGCGCCTGCTCCCGACGCACGTGGAGAAGGGTGACTTTCAGGCCAGAGGAAAGGTCCTCTGGCCGCCTCCACACATTTCGCGGACCTCAGCCCTGGAGGGCAAGAGGCTGCCGGGCCACGCCGGCCACGCCGCTCCCATCCCCACCGGTCCTGGAGCCCCCAGGCCCAAAGGGCTGAAGCTCCTAAACTTGGCATTCCCAGGAGGCTTGGAGACCCCCAGATAACCATAACAGGGAAGAAGGGGAGGTGGAAAAATAGTTTGAGGAACTTTTGTATAAGTAGTTTCCAAGTATTTGAGAGGAGAATTAAAGACCTGCTTGTTTTGTTTCGAATCTGTTTAAGCACGCCCAGGACTTGGGGTGAGGAGTGAATATGGGGGTATGGGAGGAGGGTGCGCTGATGGGCAGGGTGGGTCAGGGAAAGCGGAGGACTGCGATGAAGCTCAGAGTTCCCTTGTGAAAATTCTGGGGACACTTCGCTGCCGCAGAGAATCGTTCCCATTCGGAAGGCTTCAGGGACCTGGACGCGCGCGAGGCGCCCTTCCCTGGAGCGGGCGGGCGCATGTGGGTCCGGAGTGTATGGAACTAAGGCTCAGCCGCTGGCGCGTTCCTAGTTACCATGCTAGCCCCATAGTCCAGCGGCGGCTGATACTTTGAAGTCTGACTTCAATAGAAAGCGTCAGGACCACCATCCCTAGGGTGAGGGCCCCTGGCGTCCCTGCTCCCCTAAGAGCTCCTCTCAGTTCACCTTGCAGATAGATCTCCGGTTCGGTGCCAGTCCCTGACACCCAGGGTTGATGACTAGCGGTACAAGAACTGAGGCAAAGAGATGCTTTTCCTTTTCGGAGCGGCGAGACTCTATTACTTCCCCAACTCGCCGCACACCAGCAAACCCAGAGTTCGGTAAAAGGTGAGGCTGGTTAGGAGCCGCTCTAGGAGAGCGCCCTGGAGCGCCCTGCTCCACCGCCCCGAGGGTTAATTCGGCTAATTCTTGCAGGCTTGCCCTGGACAGTATCTGCAATTCTTTGGCTCCGGCCCTAGGGCGGGGAAGGAATCCCGAAATCTCAGCCCGCTTCACAAGCTCCTGAGACTCGGGGGAGTCAGGGACTCCCTCCTGAGCGTCCTCGGCATCCACCGTTGACACTGGAGCTGCACCACCTCCAGCAGGTTGCCCGCCAACAGGTCCTCGGCCCCCAGTCCACCCCACAACCCCTGTCCCTAAGCGTGCCTTCCGGATGATGCCGCTAGAGCCTTAATTAGTATCAACTGGCTACTGTCTGTTGGTTCTGAGCAAATTAGTGAAGCTTCCAGTCCCCTTTCCTCGTCTAAATGAACCCTATCTCCCTGGAAGGTGGAAAAGATGAAATAAGATCCCCTGTAAAGGCTTTATGTAAACTACCAAGACCCAGGCATGACGCAATATGCATTGTAATCACGGTTCCCGTTTACCCGAAATATTCCCGGCTGTTCTCCGGTTCCTGAAACCGACTTGGGAAAAGGATGACCACGCCAGGGCTAGGAGTAGGGAACTCTCATCATCCAGTCCTTTCTTTGCGGGTCCTAAGAGGCTATTGTGTAACCAGGGCTGTGTACACCTAGACCTCCAGCTGGTGCCTTGCACGCAGTAGGCTGATCAGCAAAAATTTACTGAATAAATCCTTTTCCCCAAGTGGTAATATCTGCACTTTACCTCACAAGGATGTCTCCCTGGGGTAGATGAATGGAATAGCCCATGTGCTACCACCTCTTAGCAAGAAAAAACCCCACCAGAATGAATGTGTGGTTGGCCTATCGTTTGTTTCACCCTTTCATTCCCTAGGGTTGATTTATTTACAGAACTTCCAACTTCATAGGCTCCAAATGAGTACCACACTTGCTCTGTCCTTCTTCTTACTGCAGTCTTGGGCACCTGTGACCTTGAGCATCCCATCATCAGCCTCTTCACTTCCCTTAGATCATTGCCAAGATTATTCCTTTTGTCCCCTCTGTGCTGTTTTTCAATTATTTCCTTATGAGTTTTTCTGCTACCTCCCCTTCTACTGTTTTCTTATAGTGTTTGGTTTCAGATGAAAATAGATTTTCTTCTAAACCATCATCAAGAGAGTGAGCCATACACGGGTTTCAGAGACAAGCCCTTGGAAAATGATTCAGTAGCTAATGATTATTGAAGGGTGACTATGTGCCAGCACTCTTCTGAGAAGTTTACATCTACTAGGTTAAGTCTCACCACAATCCTACCAGGAAGATACAATTAGCCCCATTTTATAAACGAGGAGGCTGAGGAACAGAGAGGTTGTCCCAGTTTACACTGTTTCTAAGTGTTGGGGCTGAAATAACCAGAAGTGTCCATCATAGTGCGTGTTGGGAAAACATTGGGGATAAGTGCTCCTTATTTCAATTCTAGGACAGCTCATTAGGCCATATTGGGAACTAAGATCCTGAGCAGTGGGCACTAGCTGTGCTTTCAAAGGCCTCCTGAAGAGATCTGCACACAGCATCTGCCCAGGACTCCCCCATCCCCAAGCCCTGCAGGGCAGCTCTGAGGGTGGGAGATTCACGGCCAGCTCAGGAGTGGGGGTGCAGATGGGGCGGGAATCCAGTTCTTAACTCTGGCTGGAGGTGAGCAGCTTGTGATAAAGAGCATTAAAGCCCGGACGACCCTGAAACACTTGGGGCCTCTGCTCAAGCTCATGGCAAGAGAAACCACTTTGCAGAAGCGCCGGCCGATGTTGGGGCACAAGCTTCCAAAACTGGACGGTTGGTTTGTTCTAGGACGGGCATAATAAGCCTTTCAGGGACCCCGAGCGAAGCCTGCATCAATTTCCCGAGAATCACTTTCAGTGGTTCTTGAATCTTCCCTAATGAGGCAGCAGGTTTGGCTCAGGTGATGCCACCAGTGCCCACAGAAGGAAAACAAGAACCACATGGGTCTTAAGAGGTTCCAGAAGAAAAGGCACCGTGCTGCTCCAAGCACAGACCTAGATTGAGGCGAGCGTCGATTGGCTTCGGTCAATTTAAGAGGCCTGGAGATCCTTCTTTCCCAGCCCCGGACGACGTCCCGCCCTAGGAGGAAAGCAAGCAGGTCTGTAGACCGGTATCCTCTTCTGCTCCGGTGAACTGGGTTGCGCGGGGGCCTGGGCGGGACTCCCATACAGCGAGGGCGGGGCGGGGAAGGACGCCGAGGATTGGAGCGCGCCGAGAGAAGGGCGGAGTCAGGCACTGCTCGGGAAGCGGGGCGCTGACCGCCCTTTGAGCCTCAGGGGTTTTCCGCTGACCCCGAGAGCTGGAGACTGCCGGGAGCGGACCTCCTCCGCGACCCAGGCCACCATCAGCCAGCCCTACAGTAGTTTTTGTTTTGTTTTGTCAGAGGCAGGGTCTCGCTCTGACGCCGAGGCTGGAGTGCAGTGGTGCCATCATAGCTCGCTGCAGCCTCGACTTCCTGGGCTCAAGCGATCCTCCCGCCTCGGCCTCCCGAGTAGCTGGGACCACAGGCTCACACCACCATGCCCGGCTAATGTTTTTTGTTTTCTTTTTTCTTTCTTTTGTGTGTGTGTGTGTGTGTGTGTGTGTGTGTGTAGACGGGTGTCTCACTATGTGTACCCACGCTGGCCTCGAACTTCTGACCTTAAGCGACCCTCCCACCTCGAACTCCCAAGCACTGGGATTACAGGCGTGAGCCACCGTGCTGGTTGGAGCATTTTAAGTTTTGCGTTTTTTCCTAGTCTCTGTGCGCAAGGGCGGCCTGTCCATAGTACTCGCCAGGGCTCCGGCTTCCGTTGGCTATGCTCACAGCCCAATTTCTTTCGTGCACGGACGCAGGAGACTGAGGGCTCAGCCTCTCCGAATTGCTCGGGATTGCTCGGCTCCAGAGGCTCGTCGTTAAGAGAGCAGCCGTAGGATCGCGGAGGAGCCCTCGCTCCTTGTCCTGAGGTTCGACTGCGGCCCTGGACGGGTCCAGGCTGTGTATCCCTAGTGGACTTCCTAGTTCTGAAGCCGGTTCTGTCCCCTGCCGGTCCAAGCCCCCACCTGCGCTGCTTAGGAGGGTGATCCGAACTGGTGAGGGTGGGATGGGGTGGAGGGATGGGAAGAGAACCCCCGAGAGGGGTGGGCTTTGGCCAGAGGTCGGCAACTAAACTGGGACCACCCTACTGCATTTATTTATCCTAAATATATAATGTTTGGGGAATGGGAATTGTCAAACTAATGGAGACAATCCCTGCCTGTTCCCAACCCCACCCCAGTTAATTGAGAATCTGGTGAGGGTAAAGAGGGAATGCCAATTCTTCCCTCTCTAGTCCAAATTCACGGGCTACAGAGCCCACGCGCAGGAAGTGGGAGGGCGGGGGCGGCAAGAGAGACCACGACCCCCAACTCAGCTTCCAGAGAGAGCACTCCCCACACGTCGGATCGGCTTACAGTGAGGGCACCCTGGGTGCAGACCCCAGAGGCCTGGAGGCTTTAGTATTTGATGACGTGCCCTCTCCATCATCCACCCCATGCAGTTCAGCCCCTCACCCCAGGCTCCCAGCCCCCACCCCCAGCCTCGCCCAGTCCGCTTCTCCAGCCTCCATTCCAAGAGCACCTTCCCACCAACAGAATTTTATTACATGAATGGAATCCAAGCCTCCAGAAGGCGGACAGAAAAAGACTTTCAGGGAAGATGAAATTAAAAATTAATTTATTAAAAAATACAATTAAAGTAATTAAAAGCTGCACTTCCTCTCTGCTCCGGTGGCCGGAGCTCCGCAGGAGCCCTTAGTGCCTTCTCGCTCTCCTGGGAAAGGCAGACCCCGCAGCGCCAGACGGGCGCACCCGACCCTTGTGGAGGCGGATGGTGCTCTCTGTGAACTTGTCTTCTCTTTTATTGGGGACTAGCTCCAATAATCTGGTCTCCGCTTGTTAACTGTACAATAGTGGGCAGAGTTAATGACTCATTAGTGATTAATGCCTTTACCACGCCTTAATTCCTCGCTGTAAAACTCCTTTGGTAAACTGGATTAAATCATCTAGATCCTTGGCAGGACTCCCCCAGCCCTGGTGGACACGGAGAGACTGCCTGATTCCCCAGCACGCTGAGCCTGATGGCTTTTCAATGGCAGGTGCAGTGGCAGCTCCTCTGCCTGGGAGACAGGAGAGCTGTGGCCCAGTTGTGACTGGGACCTTAAACAGGGTACTGTCAGCAAACCTCACTGGAGCACTAGGTCTCGAAGTTCTCTGCTCCCTCCTTACTTCACCTGAAGGTGAAGGTAGACACCTAAATGTGACAGCTCATTTGAGAAGCGGCTTTCCTCTGCTCTGTGCTTAGTATAAGGGTGTGTGTTCATGTTAGTGGGTTCTAAATGAATTGCATACAAGGATGTCTTCCTGTTCAAAGTTGTCTACAAAATGTTTTCTCCAATCCTAACAGTGGCTGCATTCTGTAATCTCTCCAGGGATCAACATATATTTTAATGTGTGTCTATTTGCATTTCTTTCCCATACCATCTTAATTTCCTGCTGTCTTTATCTAATCTGCAGATTGTTAGAAAGCATGGTGGGCCTAGCCGGCATTACAGCTGAGTGGGTGCCTGTAGTCTCAGCTACTCGGGAGGCTGAGGCAGAATTGCTTGAACAGGGGAGATGGAGGTTGCAGTAAGCCAAGATCGCACCACTCCACCCCAGCCTGGGTGACAGAGCTAGACTCTCTCTCTCTCTCTCTCTCTCTCTCTCTCACACACACACACACACACACACACACACACACACGACCCATGGTGGACCTGTAATGATAAAGTCCCAACACTCAAGCAGCATGGCCTAAGGAGGAGAAATAAGGGCATAACTGCACATAAATTCCCAAATGCCTACTGGTTTTCTCCACCTGAGCATCCCAGAAGCTAACCCAAAATAAATGTGTTCAAATAAAAACTTATTTTTTTGCTCTGTGGGCTCCTAAAATCTCCTTAAAAACCCTTGTTGCTCTTTCAGCACTTATATGCATCCAATGGATATGATGAGAATAGTTCTTTTTTTAGAGTAATTCTTAACCTCCTGAGGCAAGTTGTATCCCAATTTCCTTTCTGCCTTATTTCTCAGCCATATATCTTCCAAAATTTAGCTGATCACTTGGATGTCTTGAATAAAGACATCCCCCTGCCTCCCTTTCTATTAAATTTGATTTCATGGTGAACTACGTGGTCAGGAGTTCGAGACCAGCCTGACCAACATGCTGAAACCCAGTCTCTACTAAAAATACAAAATTAGCTGCGTGTGGAGTCAGGCACCTGTAATCCCAGCTACTCAGGAGGCTAAGGCAGGAGAATTGCTTGAGCCTGGGAGGTGGAGGTTGCAGTGAGCCGAGACTGCACCACTGCACTTCAGCCTGGGTGACAAGAGTGAAATTCCATCTCAAAAAATAAATAAATAAATAAAAATAGTGGCCTATGCTATTAAGAAAAAAACCCTTCTTTTGCCCCTCTCTTGCAGTCTGTTGACTGTGATGCAGGTGCTGGAGTAGCCCCCTTGGCCCATGCCATGAAGCCACACGGTGAGAATGCTGAACAACAGCGTAGAAGAAATCCAGGTTCCTGGCTGGGCACAGTGGCTTGCGCCTGTAATCCCAGCAACTTGGGAGGCCTAGGCAGGCAGATCACTTGAGGTCAGGAGTCCGAGACCAGCCTAGCAGAGATGGTGAAACCCCATCTCTACTAAGAACACAAAAATTAGCCGGGCATGATGGCGGGCACCTGTAATCCCAGCTACTTGGAAAGCTAAGGCAGGAGAATCGCTTGAACCTGGGAGGCAGAGGTTGCACCAATACATTCCAGCCTAGGTGACAGAATGAGGCCTCACCTCAAAAAACAATAAAAAAAAAGAGAGATCCAGGTCCATCACACTGCGGAGCAGCATACTCATGCCGAACTACTGCCCGGGCTCTATTTTGATCCTAATTTTTAGCGTCATGACCAACCATACCTAAATCCAATTCTTTTATTGTTTTTCTTTCAACCCTTATATGCAGTTAAGTACATAGACCCATCAGTTTTATTTCAGAATGTCTCTTGTATTCACCTACCTCTGCTTTTCCTCTTCCTGCCAGTTTTCCAGTTCAGGGCTCTATCATCTCACTCATGCTACATGGCCTCCCGTGGCATGCAGTGCTTCTGTTATGGCACTTCCTACATAGAGGCCCATTTTATGATATTTCTTAATTAATTGAGCCCCCCCCCCCACCGCCCCACCTCTCTCACTCTCTCTCTCTCTTTTAGAGTTTCACTCTGTCACCCGGACCGGAGTACAGTGGTATGATCTTGGCTCGCCACAACTCCATTTCCTGAGTTCAAGCGATTCTGCTGCCTCAGCCTCCTGAGTAGCTGGGATTACAAGCATGTGACACCACACCTGGCTAATTTTTGTATTTTTAGTAGGACGGGGCTCCACCATGTTGGCCAGGCTGGTCTCGAATTCCTGACCTCAAGTGATTTGCCCGTCTTGGACTTCCAAAATGCTAGGATTAGAGGCATGAGCCACTGCCCAGCTCTCTTTCTTTTGCTAAGCTGTGGAGCTTTAAAAATGCAGTCTCCATACTGGTCTCCTTATTCCTCAATCCTTTCCATCTATCTTTCACACTGTAGTCAGAATTAGCTGTCTCAAACAATTCTTCTGCTTAAAAACAATTTATTATGGCCTATGGAAGAAGAGCCAAGCTCCTGAGTATGACATCAGAGCTTTTCCCAAATTTGACCTCATCTATCTTTCCAGGCTTGTGGCTGGCATTCACACTCTACTTTCTTTCTCTCCTCACTCTCTGTTCAAATGACATCAGTGCACTCTGATTTTCACTGAAGCAACACATATTTTTCACTTGGAGGCTTTGAACTTTAGAACTAATAAATGAGTTCAGCTAGATTACAGGAGACAAGATCAATATGCAAAATTCAATTGCATTTCTACCTAATTGCAATGAGCAATCTAAAAATGAAATTAAGGAAACAATTCCAACCACAGTAACACCAAAAAGAATAGAGTAGGAATACATTTAACAAAAAGTTCAAAACTTACACTGTGAACTACGAAACTTTGTTGAAAGAAGTAAAAGATCTAAATAAATACACAAACATCCCATGTTCAAGGATCAGAAGACAACATCATTAAGAGAGTGATAGTCCCAAACTGATCTACAGATTCAACATGATCTCTATTAGAATCCTAGCTGACTTCCCTGTACAAATTAACAGCTGATTCTAAAATCCATGTGGAATTTTAAGGGACCCAGCATATCCAAAAACAACACTGAAAAAGAATCAAGAAGATTCACAGTGCCTGATTTCAAAACTTACTACAAAGCAATAGTAATCAAGATGGTGTGATACTGGTATAAGAATAGTCATACAGATCAATTGAAAGAATGGAATCCATACATAAAGCTTAAACCTCTGTGGCCAACTGATTCTCAAAAAGGGTCCCAATACCATTCGATGAGGAAAGAATGGTCTTTTCCATTCAAACAGCTGGATATACACATGAAAGGAATGAAGCTGGATCCTTACCTCACACCACATACAAAAATTAACTCAAAATAGATCAATTACTTAAATGTAAGAGTCAGGTTGCAAGAAGTGTTGGTGAGAATGTGGAAAAACTGGAACCCTCACACACTGTTGATGGTAATATAAAATAGGCCAACCACCTTGGAAAACATTCTGGCAGTTCTTCCAATGAGTAGCACAGAATTACCACATGACCCAGCAACTCCACTCCCAGGTAAGATACATCCAAGAGAAATGAAAACTGTATGCCCACACAGAAACTTACACATGAATATTTATAATAGCATTATTCATAATAGCCAAAAGGTGGAACAACTCAATGCTCATCATCAGGTGACCTGATGAAATGTGGTATGTCCATATGATGGAATATTATTCTGTCATGAAAAGGAATGAGTACTGATACATGCTACAACACACATAGACTTTGAAAACATTTTGTTAAATGAAAGGAGCCAGTCACCAAAAACCACACACTATATGAATGGAAATTCATATGAAAGTCCAGCATAAGGAAATTTATAGAGACAGAAAGTAGATTCATGGTTGTTTCATGATGAGATACAGTGACATGGGGACAGAAAGGGAATAATAAGTAAAAAAATACGAAGTTTCTTCTTGAAGTGATTAGAATGTTCTAGAATGGACTGTGGGTGATCACACATGGGTGATCGTTGCCCATATGTGTGAACATACTGAAAGCCACTGGATGGTACACTTTGGGCGAATGGTGGGTATGTGAATTATATCTCAATAAAGCTGTTAAAAACAAGACAAAACTAGAATTCCCACCAGGCTCTTGCTGTTTACACACATTGCAGCAGGTACTCACATTGGAAAACTTTTCCTAAATACCATTTTCATCATGTTGCTCCCTTACCAGTTCAGTCCATTTGGAGTCAGTAAAGATGCATTGATTAGCTAGCAGATATTGAGGGTCCACTGGCTTAAGTGCAGTGATAAATACGCCACAAAATCCTGCAGTTCCAAACCTCAATGCCTTTTCTACCTTCAAGGCTCGTCCACAAGACTCATTCATCCATCTTGTCTTCCATTTATCTTCTTAGTAACAGAGATCCTCTGCTTTAAACAGCTGACCATCACAGCATTGAAGGTCATGCTGTTGATCTCTACACTATTGCTTGGTGTGGACAATGCCTTTTTATCCAAAATTAGAGACAAGCCTAAAGTGCTAGCTACCCTGAGAAAAGAATAATCACTTAAATGCACTCTGTAATGTCAAAGACTGGCTAGAGATGATTTTTGGCCAGTGACAGTTAAGTGAGGTGGTGGGGCAGAGGCCAGAGGTCCTGTTGGGAGAACGTATGAGAAGAGAGAGGCTTGGAGGGAAGCTTGGCTTCCTTCCCATTTGCAGAGGTGATCCTTGCTGAAATGCTGGGCTTGTTTTTCCTTCTTTACCTGGGCACACACTATGTTTCCTCTGAAAGATGCTTTTTCTCTTCTTATTGCATCTTTCTGTTCTTCTTTCAAAGCTCATCTCCTCCAGGGGTCTCTCTTTGTTTTTTTTTGTTTGTTTGTTTGTTTTTGAAGCAGGGGATCTCGCTTTGCCACCCAGGCTGGAGTGCAGTGGCGCAATCTCCGCTCATTGCAGCCTCCCAAGTAGCTGGGATTACAGGTGCCCACCACCACGCCTGGCTAATTTTTGTGTGTTTTTAGTAGAGTTGGGGTTTCACCATGTTGGCCAGGCTGGTCTTGAACTCCTGACCTTAAGTGACCCACCTGCCTTGGCCTCCCTAAGTGCTGGGATTACAAGCGTGCACCACTGTGGCTGACTTATCCTTGGTTTTCTTCTATCCTTGACCCACCACCCCTTCCTAGCCCCTTCATCTCCCCCTAAACCCACTTCTTTTTGTTATTGTTGTTTAGAGCAAATGGGTCCTTGGTTAACTTGACTGTCTAATAGTTGAGCAAAAATCTGCTCAAGGCTCAAGTTTTAGCCTGTAAGTCTTTATGCTGAAACGCAAACAGCTGTCTGGGCACTCAAATGGCAGCTCTCTATATTTTTTCTGTACCTTACTTTGTTTCTTTCTGGGATGTGGGGACAATCATCCCAATCTCACAATCATAGGGAGATTATTGGATTTCTTGCTGGGAGATAGTAGGATCCCTAGTTCTGCTACTGACTTGATATGTGGCTTTAAACAGGACTAGACTTCACTCTGGCTAGAGTCCCTTGGCTGGGAAACAAAGGGTGGGGTCTACAGAACCTGTAATATCTCCAGCTACAAAATTCTGATCCAGTGAACAAATTTACTTCAGTAATTTGGCTGAGGCTGCCATCTGATGGCTGTCTTGAGAACTTCATCTGCTGAGTGTGCAGTAGACGCTTCTGTAGAATGTCTGTCTCCCTCTTGCAATCCTCAGCCGTAAAGGCTTCAGCCAGAAAATGACCTTTCCTTCTGAGTTCCCCCGAGTTCTTGAGCTTCATGTAAGTATTTGCTCATGAGAGTTTCAAAGGTGAAGTCAATCACGCTTTGAATAAATTAACTTAGAACTAATTTCTTCCTGATGAGAATGATGGAGCAGCATGAAAACATGGAAGGATACGCTTTCTTAGCCTCTTGATTTTTCTTACGGTGCTCTTAGTGATATAAAAATCCCTGTGGTTGAGTTGATTTTGTCTGGGTGAGAATGTGAGTGGAAAAGGAGGAGCTTTTCATCTAAGGGGAAGCATGAAGATTTTAACAAAATTGTGGAATATAAGATAAACATGCAAAAATGAATTGCATTTGTGTATACTAACAAAGAACATGAGAAACTGAAATTAAAAACACAATATTATTTACTATCATGTCAAATACAATTAAATACTTAGGTATGTACTTAACAAAACATGTACAGAATCTGTATGCTCAAATTACAAAATATTAATGAAAGAAATTGAAAAGACCTAAATAAATGGAGAGACATACCATGCTCAGGAATTGGAAGACTCAACATAATAAGGATGTCAATTTTCCTCAAATTAATCTATAGGTTTAATGCAATTCCCATAAAAATTCCAGCAACACTTTTTCTTGACATAGATAAGCTTAATCTAAAATTTATGCAGAAAGGCATGTACCCTAGAATAACTAAAACTATCTTGACAAATAAGAATAAAATGGGAGGATCACTCTGCCTAATATAGAGCTGCAGTAATCAAGACAATGTGGTATTGGCAGAAGAATGACACATAGGTAAATGGAATCGGACAGGGAACTCAGAACTAGACCTACAGATACACTCACTGAATTTCAGCAAAGTACAAAAGCAAATTAATGGATAAAGGGCAGCCTTTTAAATCAACAGTGCTGGAACAGTGAGCAATAAAATGAATCTCAGCCTAAGTCTCCTTACGCAAAAATTAACTCAAAATGGTGTAAAACTATAAACTTTTAGGAAAAAAATCATAAGCATTAACCCTTGGAATCTGGAGACAGAAAGAATTCTTTTTTTTTTTGGAGACGGAGTTTCACTCTTGTTACCCAGGCTGGAGTGCAATGGCGCGATCTCGGCTCACCGCAACCTCCGCCTCCTGGGTTAAGGCAATTCTCCTGCTTCGGCCTCCTGAGTAGCTGGGATTACAGGCACGCACCACCATGCCCAGCTAATTTTTTGTATTTTTAGTAGAGACGGGGTTTCACCATGTTGACCAGGATGGTCTCGGTCTCTTGACCTCGTGATCCACCCGCCTCGGCCTCCCAAAGTGCTGGGATTACAGGCTTGAGCCACCGCGCCTGGCCCAAGAATTCTTAGACTTGACACCAGAATCATGATCTGTGAAAGGACTGATAAACTGTACATCAAAATTAAAAACCTTTGCTCTGGGAAAGCCCATTTTGAAGACATTGAAGAGACAAGGTTTAGACTGGGAGAATAGGCTTGCAAATCACATCTTCAAGAAAGGACTGGCATCAAAATATACAAAGAACTCTCGAAACTCAACAGTATTTTAAAAAACAATCTAATTAGAAAATAGGTAAGACAGATATTTTACCAAATAGATATTTCACCAAATAGAAATATAGATGATAAATAAGCAGGTAAAAAGATACTCAACAGTATTTGCCATCAGGGAAATGCAAATGAAAATCGCAGTGAGATATGCGCTTTTGTGTAGTTAATTCCTAAGTATTTCATTTTCTTTGGAGTGGTTGAAAATGATATTTTGCTTTTAATCTCAGTTTTTGTATGTTTTTGTTACTATACAGGAATGTGACTAATATTATGTGTGTTTTATCTTGTATCCTTTCAGAATGGCTAAAATCAAAATTAGTGACAACATCAAATGCTGACAAGATATGAGTAACTGGACCACTCATACAGTATGGGTGAGGGTGTAAAATACAGCCATTCCAGAAAACAGCGTGGCAGGTTTTTAAAAATAAAACTAAATGTGTAATTACCATACAACCCTGCAATCACACTCTGGCATTTATCCCAGATAAATTAAAATTTATGTTCACATAAAAACCTTGAATATTCATAGCAGCTTCATTCGTAATAGCCAAAAACTGGCATGGGCCCAGATATCCTTCGACAGGTGAGTGGCTTACCACTTGTAGTACATGCAAACCATGGAATGCTACTTAGCAATAAAAAGACCCAACTATTGATACCTGCAACAATTTCAATGAGCTTCCAGGGAATGATGCTCAGGAAAAAAAAGCCAGTCCCAAAGATGTGTAATCTGTATGATTCCAGTTATATAATATTTTCTAAATGACAAATCTTAGAAGTGGAGGACATAGCAAAGGGGGGTGATGGGATCCAGAGTGAGTGTAGTCAAAATAGGGCCGCACCAGGATCCTGCGGCGTTGACGTTGTTCAGCATCCTCACTGCGGTGGTAGTATAATTTTGCCTAATGTTACCATTGGAAGAAACCAGGCAAAGTATAAAAGGGATCACTCTGTATTATTCTTTTTTTTTTCTTTTCTCAACTTTTGTTTTAGGTTCAGGGGTACATATGTAGGTTTATTAATGGGTAAATTGCATGTCACTAGGGTATGGCATATAATGATTTCCTCACCCAGGTAGTGAGCATAGTAGCCGATGGGTGGTCTTTCAACCCTCACCCTCCATCCATTCTCCCCCCTCAAGCAGGCTCCGGTGCTTACTGTTCTGCTGTTTGTGTCCGTGTGCCCTCAGGGTTTAGCTCCCACTCATAAGTGAGAACATGCAGTATTTGGTTTTCTGTTTCCCTGGTAATTTACTTAGGATAATGGCTTCCAGCTGCATCCGTGTTGCTGTAAAAGACATTATTTCATTTTTTATGATAGCATAGTATTCCATGCTGTCTATGTATCACATTTTCTTTATCCAGTCCACTGTGGATGGGCATTTAGGTTGGTCCCATATCTTTGCTATTGCGAATAGTGCTGCCATGAACATGTGAGTGCACGCGTCTTTTTGGTAGAATGATTTATATTCCCTTGGGTATACATCCAGTAATGGGGTTGCTGGGTTGAACGGTCGAAATTTCAATGAAAAGGGAAAGTGTAACTTAATTTTGCAGAGGTGGTGATGAAACAGAAGGCTTCTCTGAAGAAGGAACACACGAGCCAAGATATAAAGGCAAGGAGGGGCAGCAGGATGTGCAAGGGTCCAAGGCAGCAAATGGCTTGGTGAATCCATGGAACCAGAAGTCCAGTGGGAGTGGAGTCTTGTCACTGAGGCAGAGAAGGTGTCAGGTGAGGCTGGAGGCAGTGGCCAGGTCTGGCCTGGCATTAGACTACTGTAAGGAGCTGACCTTCTGCCTGTGAACAAGGGGAGGTCATGGAAGGTTTCAAGCATGAGAGTTGCCTGAACTCCTGTGGTCTTGGGGCATGTGGGGAATGCCTTGGAAGGCAGCCAGGTGGCACACGGAGAGGCCTTTTCAGCCATGCAGCAGTACAGCAGGAGGATTACTCCAACCTCCCTCAAGAAAAAGATTCAGGTGATGAGGTTCATTTTGAACTCATTGAGAGAACACAAGCAGAGAAATATTGTCTCTCAGCCCTGGACTTAATAAATAAAGGGCTTGTTATGACAGTCAACCTTCTGCCTCAGCAGAAGCTGGAAATTCAGCTGAAAAATCCTGGTTCAGGTCTACCAGAAACTAAATCCAGAGGTCGCTTCACCAGTGGAGTAACCACTTCGGATTTCCTTTTTTGGGTTATGCCCTGGAAACCAACACCCATGGGGTGGGGCTTGGGTTACCCTGACAACCCACCAGGGCCACAGCTGGAATCCTATGGTCACCTGACTTGCACTTCGGCCTGTAACAAACGTTCTTTCAGTTTAAAAAATACCTGGCTTTTTGTTTAGGTGGCAGTGGTTAGGATTGCATCTTTTGCCTTTGGCCAACTCAAACTGAAGAAAGCCAGCTCTCAGGCCTGGAGGAGCAGGGATAAGTCAAACATGAAGCTCAGGACACAGCCCCTCGGCAAATAGAGCAGAGTTAGGAGAGATAGAGGAAAGCCACTGCCCTAGTTCCCCACCAGGACCAGGACTGGACAAAGACATTTATTATTGTCTTCAAACTTGACAAAGAGGCTTTCCATCTAACTCTTTTTTAAACTGTATTTTAACATTTCACCTATCAAAAATCATCCTTCCTTGGTCTCCTGTGTAGCTAGAACTATGATGGTTTGATCCCAGGAGTTTGAGGCTTAGTGAATGATGATAGGGTACCTGTGAATAGCTACTGTACTCCAGCCTGGGCAACATAGTGAGACCCCATCTCTTAAAAAAATCAGATGAAATCACTTGAAGCCTTCATGCAAGTTAAATCTCTCTGTCAAGCTAGTTATCAGGAGGCTACGGAAAACTTCTATTTGCCAAGTTAATCTCTAAATAATGATTGTTCTTTTTCTCCCCCTCCAAGACAGAGTCTCACTCTGTTGCCCAGGCTGGAGTGCAGTGGCGTGATCTCGGCTCACTGCAACCTTCGCCTCCCGGTTCAAGTGATTCTCTTGCCTCAGCCTCCCAAGTAGCGGGGACTACAGGCCTGCACCACCACACCCCACTGATTGTTCATTTTATGAGAACTGTGCTTTCAGTTATCTCACGAACACATAAAGTGCCACAAAAATAGGTGAAACAGAGCAGAGGGAGATCAGATGTGGTTCGGGCCACACAGACTACAGGAGCTCAGCATAATTCTATGTAAGAACTGCTTTTTGGTTCATTTCTAGACACAGTGAGAACTTTTGGCCATTGAATCTCTGAAGCAGATGATCTGCTCCCAAACACTCCGCAAGCTTCCACCCAGGCTCTGCTTGCTGATTGAGAACTGCTCACCAGCAGCACTTCAGAGTGAGTTGCATTTGCCCAGCAGTCTCGCTCTTTTTTAACAGGCTTCCATCCTTATCTCAGTGACCAGCCAGGGGAGGAGTGAATCTTCAAAATCATCTGGAGGAGCAAATATTATATGGGTAAAACCTCTACTAAGACGTTGCACATCTGGGCATGGTGGCTCACCCTGTAATCCCAGCACTTTGGGAGGCTGAGGTGGGTGGATCACCTGAGGTTAGGAGTTCAAAGCCAGCCTGGCCAACATGGTCTCTACTAAAAATACAAAAAGTTAGCTGGATGTGGTGGCAGGTACCTGTAATCCCAGCTAATCAGGAGGCTGAGGCAGGAGAATCACTTGAACCAGGGAGGCAGGGGTTGCAGTGAGCTGAGATCCTACCACTGCACTCCAGCCTGCCTGGGCAACAAGAGCGAAACTTCATCTCAAAACAACAGCAATAAAAAACAAAACAAAAAAACAAATGTTGCACACACAGTAGAGAATCATAAGCATGAACAGGAATTTAAATAATATCATTGAACAAATCATGGGGTAGTCCCCTTTCCCCTGACATACAGAACATTAAACTGGGAGCATAAATTCAAATGCCTAGAGGGAGCAGGCAGATACTATAAACACACAGAGCAGGCAGAAGTGTGCATTAGGGTGTGGTGAGGAGTGTGGCAAAGTCGCAGACGTGTACCCCACTTATAGGGGCAGCACCAGGCAGAATTGATTGTCTTCTGAAAGCAGGCCCAGTAGCAGATCTTCCGATTCTGCGAAAGCTTGCAACCTGGACTTTTCTATGAAATCCCTGGATGTTTCAATGGCTGTGACTAATTCTAATTTTCAAGACACTTTCCAAGCAAACAGCGTATCTACGAACAGCATCAGACCAGCATGCTGCCAGTTCCTGACACCGAATTAAACCTGTTTTTCACGTTATTCGCCTTTCTCTTCTCCTTCCATCCCCAGGAGTTAAGTGGAAAGAAAGGAGCTCCCTCTTCAATCTGGTCTGGGCCCGTTTTTTGATTTTCATTTCTTAATTCAGGTTCAATCCCCAGCCTGTCCATTTGGGCTGTCTCTAGCTGAGGCATTTTGGGAAACTGCCAGGTGGAGGAGAACGCAATCCGAAGCTCTCTATTTCCTTTTCATTTCTGTTTATTTCAGTGGTGGAATCAGAGCAGCAATTATGTTGTTACAGTAACAGCCACTCGTGTTGCAGGGCAAAGAGAGGAGCAAAGGATGAGGGAGCCCAGACAAAAGGGAGGAACAGCCTGTCAACTGTAATCACAGCCTGAGTGCTTTGAGCAAGGGAGATGGACTAGTTCTTGCTCAAAATTCATGGCTTTAAAACTATCCAGAAGGCCTTTACATGAGCCTCTGAGTAGGAAATGGAACCTAGAACATTTCCACTTAATAGCAGTGACTAATTCTTGAGATTGCTGTATTGATAGAAGCAGGGCTGTGTGAGATCATAAGAAATGAACTTCGCACTTGTGTCAGATGCTGTCGGTGTCTATTCCAAATCAAAGCCCCCCTCCTTCCTTACCAAGAGAGTATTGATTTTGTTTAGGGACTTGCCCCTCCTGCAACATGACTCATTGGTAAATCCTAATTGGGCAAGTCCAATCATTGTGGCCTGATTCCCTTCCTTGGTGATGGATTCAGGGCAGACATGTAGCCCAGCTGGTTACTAAGGTGTGAGGCATTTAGAGACCTCTGGGAAAGGATTTATCCCTATTATTATTAATAGGGATAATTAATAAATGTCCCTGTTAATTAGGTGAAGCCTCAAAAGAGATAGTTCTTCTTCCTGTGAATTTTGTCAGATCTGGATGTGACGCCTGGAGTTCCAGCAGCCGTTTTGTGACTATGAGAGAAGTTAGCTTAAGGACAAATTTGACACTGCTGGCAGAGTGGGAAGACAGAAAGACCCTCATCTCTGAAGATATAGTTGAGTCACTGAATTACATTGAACTAAACATGCCTGAGAGTTCTTCCTTCCCTCCCTCCAGAATTCTTTTTTTTTTTTTTTTTTTTTTGGAGACAGAGTCTTGCTCTGTCACCCCAGCTGGAGTGCAGTGGTGCAATCTTGGCTTACTGCAACCTCTGCCTCCTGGGTTCAGGTGATTCTCCTGCCTCAGCCTCCTAAGTAGCTGGGATTACAGGCGCCCCGCCACCACACCCAACTAATTTTTGTATTTTTAGTAGAGATAAGGTTTCACCACATCAGCCAGGCTGGTCTCAAACTCCTGACCTCAAGTGATCTACCTGGCTTGGCCTCCCAAAAAGCTGGGATTACAGGCGTGAACCACTGCACCCAGCCTGTAATTCTTGTATTTCAGATCATAAATTTTTTATCTTTCATGCCAATTTGAGTTGAGGGGTTTCTGTTGCTAACAGCCAGAGGTGTGCTCACTGATACAATGTTTATTCCTAAAGGTCTACACAAATGATCTTTCTAGCTAGAGTCCTGGGGAATCATTCAGTCATCATCATCTTTTAATTAGTTTAGTGAATCCAATCACAGGGAAAACAAAAACAGTGCCATGGGTTCCCTTCTGCCAGGGTCCACATTGCTTACCTTAGTCCAATTTATTTACCAAGTCCCCTTGTTTCTAAGAGGATGTAGATGGTGGAGTGAAATATACCTCTCTCATGTGTTTGTACATAAATGTATGCATAAACATAGGTGTGGTACAGCATGAAGTAGGTTTTTTTTCATGTAAATAGATACTTGGAAATTGTCACATCTTGGGTTTAAGTTTAGTGAAATGGTTTGGCTGTGTCCCCACCCAAATCTTATATTGACTTGTAGCTCCCATAAGCCCCACATATCGTGGGAGGGACCCAGTGGGAGATAATTGAACTATGGGGGCAGTTTCCTCCATACTGTTCTCATGATAGTGAATAAGTCTCACAAGATATCATGGTTTTATATGGGGTTTCCCCTTTCACTTGGCTCTCATTTCTCCCTTGTCTGCCGCTATGTAAGATGTGACTTTTATCTTCTGCCATGATTGTGAGGCCTCACCAGCCACATGGAACTGTGGGTCCATTAAACTTCTTTTCCTTTGTAAATTACCCAGTCTTGGGTATGTCTTCATCGGCAGCATGAAAACGGACTAATACATTTAAAGATTAAAGACGACATCCAATCTATAAAACACAATCTCTATTGCAGCCTTTTGTTTTCAGAGATGGAGGGCAGGTGAAGTCATGAAGACAGAATGTTTGTAAAACTGGTTTCCTGGCACTCAGTACTGAGAATGAGACTCAGGTCAGGGTAATTTCATACTAAACACGGGGTCTATTGTCTAGGTATCTTCTAGTCACATCAGACTTAAGGTTCCAGCTTGGTCCTTTCTCAGATTCAACCTTTGCCATTCAATCATAGCTGACATGGCAAACACTTCTGGTTACCTATCAAACATCCATTTTCTTTTCCTTATTAAGAGAAATTTGTTTTGTTTTGTTTTGTTTTCAGGGGAGCAGGGAGGTGATGTGGTAGCAAGGTCCTCACCAGTAAATGGTATTTTCTAGCTTCCTTTGCTGCTAGAAGTGGTCATGTGATGCAGTTCTGACCAAAACATAGAGGTCGAAGTTTTCTCAGCAAGTTTTGTTTTCATGATGCAGATCTCACCCTTTTCTGTTTCCCTCTCTCTTTTCTAAATGAAACTGGGATGTGTTTGTTGGCTGGAGCTGCAGCCACCATTTTATAGGTAATCTTGAAGGGAAATTTAAGAAAATCACAAAGGTCTTGGCTCCAAATCCTTGGATCACTGCACTGGCCTGCACCTCTGGCCTCTAGACGTCTTGTGATATGAGAGAAAATCACACTTCTACCTGCTTTAAGCCATGGATATGTGGTTTAATTTGGTTTTGTCACATGTATCCAAAAACTATTTCTAATTAATATAGATACAACTGACAGCCAAAGTGCCACATGTTTCCATAGGAGAGGGTGCTGGATTGTCAGTCATTGGTATAAATCAATAGAAGAAATCTCTTCTTTCGAAATATTAAACAAAAATAATTATCATCAGAGTAGATTTTTACATTAAAAAATATACATTAAAAACTCTTAGAGCTAAATAAATTAAGAGGCAAAAAAGGATATTTAAAAATATGAATTATCAAGTTTGTATCACGTCCAAAGTGTGTATGTGTGTGTGTATAATAATTAATTGTATAACACACACACACACACACGCATATATATATAATTATTATTTTTTTTTTTGAGGCAGAGTCTCACTCTGTTGCCCAGCCTGGAGTGCAGTGGCATGATCTCAGCTCACTGCAAATTCTGCCTCCCATATTGCAGCAATTCTCGTGCCTCAGCCTCCCAAGTAGCTGGGATTACAGTCATGTAGCACCATGCCTGGCTAATTTTTGTATTTTTCGTAGAGATGGGGTTTTGCCATGTTGGCCAGGCTATTCTCAAACTGCTGACCTCAGGTGATCTGCCCACCTCAGCCTCTCAAACTGCTGGGGTTACTGGTGTGAGCTACTGCACTTAGCCACCAAAGTATATTTTTAATGTTTAAATATTTCTTTCAAGATGAGCTAAGGAATCCAAACACTCTTGGAAAGAGTAGTATATAATTAGTGGCAGAAAGTAGAAGGATGAAAAATACATTTTCTTCCTTGAGGCTATTAGAGTTTCCTTTGGAGTGTGATGCGTCTTTCGGCATTAATCACATGGCCCTCTAACCCCCCCATGTCGTGATCTACCTCTTCTGTCCATCATATATATGTTCTACAACGCATATATATGTTATATAACATTTGTGAACTAAGTAGAGTGGAAAGAAATGGAGGAGAGGATTCAGTGTCACATCTGGGTCTGATTTAAGGTGATTAATTGAAAAAAAAGCCTTTGGAGGTGGGGCTAGGAGCCTTTTCCATGCGCATGGTGAACACTGATCCTTTGCTGTGAGGATGACAATGGTGCATAATTACACATCTCCCTTGAAGAGTTATTTCATGTTGTCTGAACAAAACAGCTGGTGGCTAAGGAAGTGAATAATGCAACCTCCACATTCTGCTTAGATTACTCCCCAAACATCCAAGCTGGGTTAAGATACTCCATAATGATTAAATATCCCCCAAGTAGGGACTAAAAGGTGAGAATTTTGAGGCTAGAAATTGTACTGCACTGCTGGAAATGCCTGCTTGGTGTGTCACTGAACCTCTAATCATATGCAAAGACTGCCAAATTGCCCAGAGCAATCCACCCTGTGGCACTAAAAAATAAAAGTAAAAAAGACTGCTTTTCAAAGGACAAATCCAAAGGCCATTACTGCTTTCTTCCCTTTTGGATTCTTCCTTCTGATTATCCTGCTTTACTGCAAGGATTTCTAAGGCATCTGCTCTTAAAAGCAATCTTCTCATCTTGCTGTACCGTGGACACGGATTGTGTGCTGTGCAGAACAGCCACCAGGCTCCTGCTTTTCCTGCGTCCCAGGCTAGGGACTAACTGTTCTTTAGAGTGGGAATGGGCAGGAATCAAAGGGAAAACTTTGGGGTGGGGAAGGAGAGGGGCATGTATTATCTGTGGTCAACCGCATCTCTGACACCCTCTCTCCATTTTGATAGGGTCCCATTATTTTAATCCCAAGTTCCCAAAGTAGAATCCTAAAAACTCCATTTCCCAAAAGCCCTTGCAGCTAGGCACAGGGATATGATGTAGCTTCCACCAATCAAACACTCATTCAACACTGATTTGGGAGTCTCAGGGAGCATGCTACTGCAGGCACAGGTGGTAGCAGAGACAGAGGAGAGAGTGGGTGCAGACTCAGGCAGTTCCGCAGCATGCATCTCATCAATACACTTAGAGACAGGGCTGTGGGTACTGAACCTGCAAGTTTAGGCTTGAACCCGGTTCTCTGGTCTTCCCTGACTAATACCTACTCATCAGCTTTCTCCTCTTCTACTTAAACTACACAAGGGTAGCTAAAAATTACCTGACCAAATAGGCACACACATGGGTAATATGATAAAACTTTCTTTGCAAATGTATATTTTTTAATTTTGCAGGGAAGAGCATACCTCTCAAAAAGATTCTAGCCTTGACCTGGGTTTGGCACAGAGGAGCACTGCAAGGGTGAGGAGCTTTGAGCTGTTCTGTCGCAGTCAGAACTCCTGGAAAAAAGTGATGGCTGCGAAAACACGGGTTCACGTAGGTTTACTCTTGTGAAACAGCCTAACAAGTGATAGTATAGAAGGGGTTATTCTAGGAGCATTGTCCTATGTCCAGGAAACCTTTTCTCTTTGCCTGAAATGCCACAGTTAGAGAAAGCGTCCCCTAAGTCTGGAAGATTTTTTTTTTTAGCTCTATGATTGTCCTATTGGAAGGCATATCCTTGAGAGGGCTTACACCTTCATCATCAGTGCATGGAGGCTTTAGCTGACATGGCTCAGGATCATGTTCTTGGGAAAGAGGCTGAAGATAGTCTCATGATTAGAGAACAGGGGCCCCGTAGAGGAAGGTGGTAACACTGAAAACACAGTTCACACATTTTCCCAGGTCTAGCTGTGCATATGCTGTGAATCAACATGGTTTTAAAAGAAATTAGAAAGAACATATCATCTTTTATGCGGTTCTTAGGAAATCAAAACAAGAGCAAGACAAATCTCTTTAAGGTTGCAAATGTGATTTTCCTAAATGAAGAAGTTCCAAACATATGGCAAGAAGCTTCGAAATCTGTTAATGTGCAAATGTCATGATAAAAAAGGAAATGGTAAAAAACAAAAAAAAAAATAGAACTGGTGAGTGTTATCAAACTGCCAGGCCATATTCTCTGAAAATGGAAGGAACTGAATTCATCTTATCCTTTAGCTGTGGAGCTAACTAAATCTGGCACTGAGGACGACTCCTCCCAGACTGGTGATGAAATTTTGAAAAAACAGTGCCACTTGCAAGGCATAAATATACTGAAAGGGAGGTTTAAAATGAGTAATGCAGGGAATCTGGTGACTGTGGATGTCTAGATCCCAGCTCCATTTACTATGTGACTTGGGCAAGGCACTTGATCTCTCTAATCCTCTGTTTTCTCATCTGGTAAATGAAAATGATAATTCTCAGCTTAAAGGACTATTAGGAGATGTCCAGCAATAATATCAGCAACATACCTGGTCATGGAAAGGGTTGAAGATTAGGGAATTCTTAAGTGATGGATAGAGCTAGCCTCCATCTTCAACCTAGCCCACCTGATTCAAATGAGAAAGTAAGGGTGCCTCTGGAAAGGCTCTAAGTCACTGCAAGGATTCAGAGGGAGAGCTTCAGCCTGACTTGGTCAGTGAGCACACAAATATGTCCTGAAGCTGTTTGTTCATCTCTGCCCCACTATCCTCTCACTTGGGATTGAAATAAGAGAACAGCCTGCCCTTTGGACAATGTGTTTAAGCTTTTATTGTGAATGGTAACAGCTTGGGGCCTTGAATCTAAGCAACAGATAGCTTAGATGTAAAAAGCATTCATTGGAAGACTCTTTGACATTTGTTCACAGCAAACAAGTTCAAACCAGAAGATGCTGCTTGAAAATCATGAATTTAGTCAAGAATGAAAGATACAAGAATAGTCAAGTATTTTGCACAACGAAATCTTGTTGATGATCCAGTAGAATTGATGCTTGCCGAATGCAGTCTCTTACACGTTTTGTTTTTCTCCTTGGAGAGAAGCCATCATTGTCATTGCTGGTTCCGCTGAGGGGTTCCTTCCTTCACGTTGAGAACCTGGAGCAGAGAGTCTACCAACTTAAGAAATACTAGAAAGAGTTCAGCAAACAGAGTGAGCTGAAGTCTAATCCTAGAAATAAATCCATTCCTACAAGCCATGAACATTACTTGTGAGCTTGTTAGAAAGGCAAATTCTTGGTTCAACCTAACAGCTGCTAAATCAGAAACTCTGAGGGCGGAGCCCAGCAATCTGTGCTTTCACACGCCCCGCAAGTGATTCTGAGCACGTAAAATTTGAGAACCAGAGCTGTCTCCCGCCAAGAGACGAACTTCTACTTGTTTTTTGAGCTTCTGCATTTTGGAGTCTTTGTTTTATCAGCTTAATGTGCACCCTGATATGATTACTCAGGTATGTTTTAACCAATGTTGGTTAATGTATCATCTCCAGGAACTTATGCCTAGAGTAGCAGCTGGGTGGTAGATTCTGGGAATGTGGAATTTGAATTCTTACTTTGCTCCCTTTGACAGTGCACCATGACACAAATCAAAGCTGGTTTCTGAATTACATAATTATACATTACAAACCTACAAGTGTAAACGGTAGTAGTGTGGGAAACTTGGGAAGAGGATTTAATTTGGATTTCTGCCAATTCTAAATTTATTGTGGTTTGCTTGTAGTGGCTTCTGCTCAAATTAACTAAGACTAAAGAAAGAATGAGTAGTTATAATTTAAAATACTTCTTTGTTTCCGTATAGCACCCTTTACACGCTGAGACGAAAAAACACTTTTTGTTGAGACTAGAGCTTATTACTCTTCCCAAGATTCTCTGGCAATTCAGATTCCTCAACTTCCATATCAGCCATTTGTTTCTAATAAAGGAGCTACTGCTATTCTTGGGCAAATTATTACCTGCTCTGTGGCTCAGTTGTTTTGACTATGTGCTAATGAGCCCAGGGCCTGGGGTTTGATTCCCACGCATGCCAATTAGCACCAACCCAGGCTGCCCTATTAAAGGCTGCCACCTGTCCAAAGAAGCCACCACACATCTTGCCTTATGAGTCACTGGTCATAAAAGGGGCCAGCTAATGTGTGGGGGAAAAAGTCTACATAAGTCCCTCATTGGCTCAAAATATTGAATAAGAGAGGTTTGGCTGAAGGGAATGGAAGCTAAAAGGAAAAAGAGGGTTGTGGAACCTAGGAAGATCAAGGACCTGGGAGACAATAGCAGGGTCCTTTGTTGGGGTTGGGGAGGAGCTGTATTCTAGGTGGGAGCCAGCTTTACTCTGCTCCTTCATGGAAAGAGCCAAGGTCATCAGAAGGTTATGAGTGATTCTTGATTGTATGTTGCTTTTTCTGTATTTGGCACTTCCTTTGGAGCATTTCAAATATTCAGAAACAAGACCTTTCTATTCTCTGTCCTGATTTAATGAGAAAGTGAGAGCAGTCCCTTAAAGGTGAGGAACACATTTACTTTCTTTCCATAACAGCCTTTGTAGCTCACTTCCCTGCCCACTAAATAAAAGGAGAAACCTAAGCTGCAAAGAATAAAGGACTGAGTCCAGTTATAATGGGAGATCAAAGGCCAACTCCACTGAAGCTCAGGACGACACACAACCACCTCCAGGATCATGGATGAGGCCATGGAGCCGATCTGAACAGAGATTCACGTTGCAGAACCCATGGGGAAAAGGTTCCATTAATTGCAGAATAGAATTAAAAGATTTGTGAGAAGGGCACAGTTAAAAGGATTGAGGTTAACCTTGAACATCGCTGGGTATAATTGCTCTGAAAGTTCTGGAGCTGTTTCCATGATAGGGTAATCTAGTTTCAGTGCACATTACACACATCGTTTATGAATTAAGTAAATATCTTTGTCATCAAAACATAGGAAATGCTCAGAGTTTCTAACTACATCTCCAAGAGGGTTGGCAACAGTGCTTGATGTTTTATTACTAAGATGGGAGAGGAGAGCATCTGCAGATAGCTTTTAGTTTTAAGAACAGTCCTTCAGCCTCTGAAAACTCCTGATGCTAATTCTGGCAATGCTTGGCCAAGTTATTAAGCTCCTCTCTAACGCTCCCATAACTCTAAGATATGGGAGATATATGGGCTTCTAATAGAACTATTCTCTTGGCAATGCTTCCTTTTGAATAAGATCATTGTAGGTTGTTTTCAATTTTCATAACAACATATTTTCATCGAGGTGAAATTTCCAGTGCAAGAGAAGCGATGAAATATTTTGGTCTCTACAAAGACTGACAGTGGAATTTGTTTTCATGTTACCAGGAAATATAGCCAAAAGGATAGTACCAATGTGTGCAATAACTAACTATTCAACTGGAGGTGGAATGAAATGAGACCGGCTTTGTAAACCTGTACAAAGAGAAACAACGCATAAAAAGAATAGAAAAGCGAAGCCTGATTACGTTTTATAATCTTTTTGATGACCTTTTTCAGTTCACTTGGGTTAAGTACTGCTCCCTTTAAGCAGTCACTTCACGGCCTCCCACTCAACCCATCCTGCTATACTGCCACTCAGAGCCCTTTGTGGAGCTGTTTTTTTGCAATTGCCTTTGAAGCTTACAGAATAGTCTTTGGAATATGGTGGAAAATTTGGGATCCTTAAGGAAAGAGTTGAATTTTCCAAAAGATTTCAAAGATATGCAGAGCCAGATTGAGGAAATAATAAACTGGACACTGCTGTTTGTTTCAAAAATGAGACAGTTTAGAATAGCAACATGATTGTGTGTTAGGAGAGGGGACTACTTAATGGAGGAGCTGTGAGGGCAAGTCAGTTTCAAGGTCTGTAAAAATTATTTTCAAGGGTTTTGTGGTGGCGATTTTGTTATTCTTTAGACAAATGAAAAGGGTTCTGCTGTTGGATATCCACCTACAGGAACTCCAGCAAAGCACTTGACTGTGAAAAAGGCATGGCCAGCTAGAATCTGAAAAGTCACCCGCAAGTTCCCAGAGCCCTCGGAGTATGGGATCCATCTAGAAAGAAGGAGGCTGAAGACATGACACCTGTGACACAGGTATGGACCAGACAATCACCTAGGGTTTTGTCCAAAGTTGGTATTTATTTCTGAATTGGTTTATTTAATCCTAGATTTTTTTTCCTAAATAAAAGCTACAAAGACATTCCCTCTAGGTGCTTAGGGCAACGGATGAACTTTAGTTTCCATTTAGCATAGAAATCCACATTCGGGAGGCCGAGGCTGGGGGAAATCACTTGAGCCCAGGAGTTTGAGACCAGCCTGGGCAACATAGCCATTCTTTGNAAAAAAAAAAAAGAAGAAGAAAGAGAAAGAAAGAGAGAGAAAGAAAGACAGACAAACGGATAAGCACATAGGCAGACCTTGCCAGAAAGAAAAGAAAGAAGAGAAAACAAAAGAAAAGAAAGAGAAACAAAGACCACAATAGGCCCAAAAGGCAGTGAAATAGAAAGCCTCCCTCCAGAAAGCCAACTGAGGCTTGGCAAAGGCAGCTCTGAGCCTCTAAAGGGGCTGTCAGTCTTCACCATGAAAGAGTGAAGAAGGAAGCTCTTCAAGCACTGTGAGTGGAAAGCAACATTATTTATTGTGTGAAGCAGCAAGAAGCAAGGCCTTCAGCCTGCATCCTTTATATTAAGATCAGTGAGGACCATTTCTGGAGGCTGTCTTGCATGGTACAGACTGAGGCAGATTGAGCACAGGATCTTACCCTGATTTTATCAATGAAAAGCCATGGGACTAGTTTCCTTCCTTCTAAAATGGAGGTAATAATAGAATCTTCCTTCTAAAATTGCTGTGAGCATAAACCAAGAAAATGGAGGTAAACTGCTTAGCCCGATAACTGGATTATAGTAAATATTCAACAAAACTAGCCGTTATTGTTATTGCCATTATTTTGTAGTTTATTATACATTTCGTGGAATCTTAAAAGTTAGTGATAATCACCTCATTTTCAGTTGCCTTACTTTCTTCCTATAAATTTTATTCTCTCTCGTACCTCGTTCACTGTCTTTGTAACTAAGCATTGCCAGTTTGGTATAATTATTTTTCCCTATCCTCTATAAAAGCATATACAGGATGAATTTGTTGACCTCAGACCTTAAAATATTAGGATGAAACCTGAACTTGGTACTTCTGTAACAAATATGAAGATGTGCTACTTTGTGTCAAAGGCAGAAAACAAGAATCCTCCCTTCTAAATATAGGAATGTCCACTAATGTTCACCAGAAATAAATGTAGAATCTGTAGGTCCACAGGGATTTACTCAAATAGTTTGCAGACTCGCTATCAAAATGTTCTGGAGGGCCTGGCTGTTAAAAATATATATATCCCATCCGTGCATAATGGCAAATAGACAAATTGCTGGAAAAAAAAAAAAAAAAAAAAAACCTCCTAAATTGGAGTTTGGAATCAATACCCTTTTGACTATTAGGCCAAAAAGAAGAGAACATAGAAATTTTCTATTGGCTTAGCATGTATTGGTGTTAGCCTAATGTAGCAGCTGTAAAGGTTTATATCACAAGCAATTTTATTCTTCCTTATTTAAACTTGCCCTCTTTCACCTCTCCCCAAATACCTCCCACCCCATCTCGCATGTATCTTTCTTTTACCTTTGCGTTTTGAACCTACATCTTTGAAGTTGCTGCTATCCCCTGAATCCCACGAAGGCTGGTGATGGCCCAGGGCCTCGGGTTGAGGTGGCTGGTGGCTTCTATTCTCCTTGGCTTCTATGAGACCCAGCAAATTCCTTGCAGCTTCTTCCCACCTGATGTACTTTCTCAGCTGCTGCTTGAGGCTCCCTCTTTCAGAAATAGAAGACTCTCCTGTGCTCTTTTTCCCCATTAAGTGCCCTGCAAAATCCAAATCAAAAATACTCAGAATGCCACACGTTTAACCAAAGGGAATGAATGAATGAGAAATTTGAAAGGACACCAATTGTGTTTGTGCTGCTTCCTTCTAAATGCAGAATAAATCACATTTTATTATTAAGAGTTAGTTCATAAACGACAGATAGATTTTGCTCGCTGTTCAAAATGTGCAATGAGCTAGACAGAATTCAGAACTGCAGCTCAGGAACCCTGGGTTTGGTTCCAGCACCTCTACTAACTAGTTAGGTGACCTCTGCCAAGTCATTTAGCACCCCTAGTCTCCAATTTTCTCAACTATGAAATGAACAGGGTAGACTAGATTAAATCTAAGGAGGCTTCCATATCTAAAATTCTATCATCAATTCTGTGTGCTCCAAATTCTATTCCCAACTGAAAGACGGAGTTGAAACATCTTCCCCAGCCAATTTTGAATTGCTGCTGAAAATAAAAGTCTCCATGCTTTTCTTTGTGTGATTTTTACAAAATATTGCTTTCCTTTTATCTGTAGTAAAAAAGTACCAAAGGAATTTTTCATTTAAACTTTCTCAGAATTTTTGTTGAGATTGAACCTAGGAAACTACCCAGATTTACTGTTTGTTAAGAGTGTAGCAAAAAACAAGTGGAAAACAAGCCCTAAGTAACACTTTCCAGCGCATAAATGCAGAATTTTCTCTTGAGCGTCTGAAAGTCTATCAATGGCTCCAGGGATGTGTACCTGCCATGTAAATAAAATTTTTAAAAACTGCTGTTAAGGAGGCCAAACTGCTAAAAACATGAAAATTTACGTATACAAGAGAGGATAACTTGGAGTCAGAAGTGAGTACAGAATTCAAGGTCTGCATTCTTAACACTTTGGATGCTTGCTTATTATTCTCATGTTATCTACTTTTTCCTATCTCTCTGTAATTGGGCTTTGCAGTGCTTTGAAATTTCTAACATCAACAAAACTATGGTGCTTTTGATCTAAAGCGCACAAGGAAAAAGGTCTTTGTGGTCCCAATGCTACTGGCATTAGAAGTATTTAAGGCAGACATCACATTTGAAAGATCTTCAGTCTTAAAATGGAAAGAGGTCCCTTCCCAGAAGTTCTATCTACCAACAGGGAAGCCCTCACTGTAACTGTATTGCTTTTATGTGTATTACGATTTGCAGTTTATGGGATGTTTAAATGTGCTTGATTTCATTTGATCCATATGCTAATTGGTTTTGTGAAAACGAGGCTTGCCAGAGGTCACACAGATGTAAGCAACTATTTTAGGATTCAAATCCGCTCACAATCTAGATTACATTATTATACTGCTTGTCAATGTCTTTTGACTTGCTAAGAAATGTAAGGTAGCTAAAATCATTCTGGGATCTGGAAATAAGGATAAGGTCTACAAAAGGCTTCCTGATGTCATAAAAATAGGGATTATATGTCAATATATCATGATGTATTATGTGAGAAAAATGAATTATTTGAGTATTAAGGAGCATTAAAATGAGATTCTACTGCATTGCAGTGTGAGCACTTGCCAAATCGCTTATGACACGAGACTTCACACAATTTCTGGATCCTAACTGGGGATACTGTCCCAAGTGAAGTCCTGGAATCCTGAATGAGTGGCTTCTCATTTATCAGCTTGGTCATGTGGTACTCAGCCACTCAATAGCCTTGCATTCAGCCATAACAGTGATTATGTTGTGCAACTTCCTAGGAAGGAGCGATGCATTTGGCTTTATTTATATGGAGGAAATTGAATCATGATGCTTGGAAGCAGGATTAGAACCCTGATACTCCCAGTAATGACCTAGATCACCTTGCCCTCCTAACTGCCTGTCATCTGGTTAGAATGCTGGAAACAAGAAAGGAGTTATTGCTAGTGAGGCAGAGGAGTGGTGGAAATATCACACATAACAACCTCATATTTGTCATGCCTGAATAATTTTGTGGGCTCTTCTAAAATGGGAAGAGAAAGTCATTCTCCATTCTGTGATTGTACTAAATTTCAGTACTTGCATATATGGGGAATGTGTGGGGATCAGTTCTTCACCTCTAGATCCCTAGACTGGTTGTTAAGGAAAGCATGCTGTCTAGAATGTCCCAGGGAAGCACATGTTCCCTGGACCCTATTTCACTTTTGAGCTGGGCTCTGTCAACCAAATCATCATCTCCATGACAACGTGGAGATGATGCCCACTTCCACCTCCTCTCTTAATATCATTTGTCAAGTGCCCGTATCATAATAATGGAAATCTCACCATAGACAAAAGATAGGCACTTGGGAAAAAAAAAAAAAAAAAAACCTTGCTCAGAGAAAAAAAGGGCTTTTGTTCTTTTTATCAATCATTTAAAGATACTAGTAAAGGGCAGGTTTGAAACATAAATGAATAAGGCATGGATGAAAGTGTTGAGTACTCCTAAGAACTAGTTTTTCTGGACCCACACTTAAATTCTATTTCACAGTTCCCAGGGCCATAACAAGCCATTCTGCAACTGAATACTGGTATTTCCAAATTCAACCTTCTGGGGCATGCCTCACATCCAAGTTAGAACCACAGTTAGGAGCATTTCATGGGTGCACATGGAATAGTTGCCAGTGGAAGTGTTGACATATATTTTCATCACGCAAACCAAACGTTTCCATGAACATCAAGCCAGATAAAAATCTGTTAACTTTTCAAGCTGTTAACCTGTTTTCCATTGCTGCACCGTGCTTCTCTCAGCTGGAAGAAGCAATTCACTTAACAAGCCTGTAAATGTATGCTGACAGCATACTCATGGACAGCAATATGTAGCTTTAGTTTTATATAATTAAAACTAAACTGCATGTCTTTGGTGATAGGGGAGGATAAGCGTTTTCTTGGGATAATTGAAGGCTAAATTTAAAATCTAACATCACTCATCCTTGTAAATGTTCACATTCCAACAGAGGGCATGGTACTCAAAGCAAACTTTTTCTCAACCACAAGTTAATTTTAGGCCAAAATGTGAGTTTCTACTTCACCTCCCTCTTTCCCTTGCTCCTTCTCAACTCTGCACAGCTATCAAAGGGAAGAAAAGAGGTGCATTTGAGAATAAATATGACAGTGGTATTTGAGGTCACCACTGGTTGATACACTTTTGGGTTAAAAATCCTCAAGTACCGCTATGAAGGGCAATTAAATGGCAGACGCACTAAATACCTGGAGGTAGATGTTCTCCAGAACTATAAAAAATCAAGATTGGCCTGACTGGCACCAGAAATAACATGATGTTGGCTTCCAGTTAACTCGATTGTCCTCTTTTGGGACTACAAGAGTTACCTAATAATAAGCTTTATTAGTACAATAATATAGATGAGTAAAAAGAGATTGGAAATCCAAACGTTTCATTCCACATTTCCAGCTCCATTGGCAGGTGGCTGGGCCAGATAATGGCCACTTGATCTAAGCTCCCAGAAGCTCTCTTTAAGAAGCATAATTCTAAGTGCGGATTCTTCAACACCTGCTAAGCATCCTTCATTCTTGAAATGGAGAGTTTTTCAGCTTCAGCCATTCCAGTCTCTCCTCTACACACCGGGAACTGGGTTCCTCCCATTCCTCAGCGATCACACATCCTCAGCCCGGAACTCTCCAGACGGCAAATGATTATTTCAGCAACAGTGAAAACCACTCTGTTGCAACCCAGAGATCTCGACTTCCCTCTCAAAGCACACACAACACAGAAGAGCTCAGGAAGCAACAGTTCCAGTCCCACCCCTTTCCCCAAATTCTTGGTCTTCTATCAAGATTTGTGAATCAGCCAATATGTGAATTAGCAAGTACCTGTTCAACGCACCATTCCCCGGCCCCCCTTCTAAGTAGACGGCTAAGGAAACAAACACACACACACACACACACGCACACACACACACGCACACACACACACACACACCCTTAAATCTCTTCAGGGATTAACCAGCTTCCCAGGGAGCTGGTTGGGGTTGTTGTAGTTGGCTATTGTGGGGCGGGTGGGATCAGGAAGTGAGGAAGCTGGACGCTCTGCATTTGCTGGAAGCTGTGCTTGGCAAGGCGGAGAGCCCCAAGGTAATGCTGGATGAGCCGAGGCTGCTGGGCGCTTCCTGCCTCCCAGCTGCACAAAAGCCCTGAGTGCCCGAGGTGCGGCATCCTGACCCCACCTGGAGGCGCCCTCAACACCCGCAGCGAGGAGGTCCTCTCCACCCGGGTTCTGGGGGCCATGGCAAGGGAGCCTCCAAGCCCATGCCTAGAGAGCAGGACTTGTTGCAGAGGGAATGGGAAAGAGCTAAGGGAAAGGTCGAAGTCCTGAGACTAGAGGGGAGGAGAAAGAGCCGAGCTCAGAAGGGCAGAGAGATCGGGATGAGCTTGGAGAGCAGGTGAGATTCCCCAAGTGCAGACCCTGCTGGCTGGGAAGAGGGAGGGCAAAAGGGCAGGGAAAAGAATATCGCTGCAAAGCGAAGAGAGGGACTGAGAAAACTCCAGAGAGCCACAAACAGGCGGGATTCAGTCACTGCTCGCTGAACAGATGTAAAACGCGAGGCAGGAGCGCTGCGCCCTCGGTCCCCACACCTGTGGCTTTGCGGGGCGTGTGGGCGCAGCTTAGATTTCAGCCCACACGAGTTGGAGTTGAGGCCACCCACCGAGCTGGACCAAGGATCTGAGATGCTCTCGAGGGACAAAGCTCCCCAAGAGTATTCAAGGAGAGTAGCGTGCCAGACTGGTTGAGACTAGGCGGACAAAAGGGGATGTAGGATGGGCGCAGAGGACGAGGATCTGCACTGTGGTTGGGTGTTTGTTTCCCCTGGGGAAGACAGGGAGACAGATGGGAAGCGAGTGGGAAAGGATCAGGGAACCAGCCTGCGGCTGGTGTGGGACTGATGGGCTGCCTAGAATGGGGAAAGGTGGGGTGGAGTTTTAGGAGAACCAGGAAGGCGTTTCGGTAGAAGGGTTACAGCAAACCTAGCCCCCAAAGCAGGGCCCGGGAAACGCAAAGAAATGGGGAGACAGTTCCCCTCCGGCTGGCTGAGCCCGAGGAGGACAAGCGCGCGCGGCTCCCACGGCCAGGACACTCACCCACCGCCCAGTGGTTGCCGCGCGGGTACATCTTGGTCAGCACGGTCCCTCCGCCAGCCGGCATCGGGACCGCGGGCCCCTGGGGCGCCTGGCAGAGGACCAGCGCCAGCAGGACCAGCGGGAGCTCGCGGCAGCGCATGGTCCCGGTGGGAAGCCCTTGGAGCGTGGCGGAGAGGCTGGGCGAGGCTGGGAAGTGCGCCCTCCCGGCCGAGAGGCGACAGGTGACCCGGACCTCAGAGGCGCTCCGCTGCCGCAGCCGCTGGTGCTACTGCTGCGGCCTCCACCAGAGCCCCGACTTTATATGGAAGCCCGGGCGGGGGGGGGGCGCTGGGGGGTTCTTCCACCACGGACCCGACCGCTCTGACGTCTCCCTATAACTAGCCGGGGCGCTGGGACGCCCGGTCCGGAAAACCATCCATCTCCCCGCCGACTGATGAAAAGGCTGAGTGTACATTGCCCCCCTCTTTTTCCCTCATAGCCCAGTCCGCCTTCCTCACATCGGATTAATTCCTCCGGTCCTCGACGCCTTCCATCCAGCACAATTTAGTCAACTCCTCCCTCTCTAGCCTCGCTGGCGCCTCCAGTGTTAGCTGCCTGGGGATTCCTCGAGGGGGCGACCCCGCTGCCTGATCTAGGGCGGAGAGGGGGTGTAGTTGCAGAAGGGTGCGCTCTAAAGATGGATGCCCTGTGATGGATGGGCTTTGCTGGAGGGATGTGGCATCGCCATTGAAAGGGACTTTTGCTTCTCCAGACCTTCCTTCTGGTAGGTCACTTCCTTGCTGTCCCAACCCATAGATAGGGCTTGGACTTAGATAGGGCTCCAGACCTTGCCTCCTTCTTGCAGGTCTTTTTTTTTTCTCTCTCTCTCTCCTCTCTCCTCTCTCTCTCTCTCTCTCTCTTTCTCTCTCTCTCTCTCCTCTCTCACCCAGTAACCTTAACCCATCCAGTATTCCCAGGCAGCCCTGCCCACCTGTATGGCAAGACAAAAGATGATGGAGAAGATACCTGGTCCTTTTCACAAGCTTGCAGCTTCCAGGGGACAGAGAAAGAAACTGCCTGTATGCCAGGTTCCGTAGGCTGCATCTACCAGAAAGGTCAAACTGTCCCTAACTGCCACATACACACCTCTCTAATGTTGCTCAACGTCCCTCTGCTGCTACTGTTCTCAGATCTAAAGAATGGTCACCAGCCCAATCCCTGAGGTTCTAAATACCATGGATACAAAGGGGATCGGCACCATAGCAATGCAACAATAAATAGAAGCTGGTAGGATGCTGTTGCCCACGTCCTGGCTGCCAGAGCTGGTCGTGTGGTTGGAATAGGTGAAGTCTATTTCTTCCCAAATGCTGGTTAATTGCCTCCCTGGTGGGTCTTTAGCATCCCATGTCAACATGGTATTGATAATGATGAAGTCGAAAACATACGCTTGTGTCTGAGTATCTGCTGATTCCTTCCTTCCTTCCTTTCCTTCTTTCTTTTTTTTTTTTTCTGATAGAGTCTCACTCTGTTACCCAGACTAGAGTGCAATGGCACAATCTCGGCTCACTGCAACCTCTGCCTCCCTGGCTCAAGCGATTCTCCTGTCTCAGCCTGTAGAGTATCTTAGATTACAGTCGTGCATCACCACATCCAGCTAATTTTTGTACTTTTAGTAGTATTTATATTTAGGGGTTTCACCATGGTGGCCAGGCTGGTCTTGAACTCCTGACCTCAAGTAAGCTTTGGCCTCCCAAAGTACTGGGATTACAGGCATGATCCTGGCCTTCAATATATTCATAAGTGATTATACATGCACATTGCATGATTGAGTATTCTTGGATTTGATGAGTATTTTCATGTATACATCTGGGTCTGAAAGAAAAAAGTTAATTTTAAGATCATTAATACTATAGTAGCCAACAAAATACAGTAATACTATCCTCAGGGAGTGATCCAAGCAAAAATCAAAAGGTGCACAGATTGGCCTGGGCTCCATCCCTCCTGGGTTCCCAGCCTCTCTGCATTCTGTCCCCAGGCTCTTTCAGTAGGCGAGTGTTCCCCTGGCAGGTAACTGATCATCCCTAGGCTTGCTCCCTCTTACACAGCGAGCTTGCTTCAGCACAGGGACCTGGTATTGTTCCTCTGTGTGTCTGCAGAGCACCTGGATCATCGAATGAACAATAAAACTAAGAAGTGCCCAGACCTAAGAAATGCTGTCTGCAACCCTAGATCTTTGGAGACATACTAAACCCTTACCTCTCCAAATTAAGTTGTAGAAAAATGCTCTTTCTGTTTAGTTTAACCAGGATTATTTTAGAATATTTCAAATGAAATATCCGCCTCCCCCATCCCCATGAAACTAAGGGGAAACCACTGTAAAGACATTCATTCCAATGTTGAAATAGTTCTTTAGAAAGCACAACATGGCCGGACATGGTGTCTCACGCCTGTAATCCCAGCACTTTGGCAGGCAGAGGTGGGTGGATCACGAGGTCAGGAGTTTGAGACCAGTCTGGTCAACATAGTGAAACCCTGTCTCTACTAAAAATACAAAAAATTAGTCAGATGTGGTGATATGCACCTGTAATTCCAGCTTCTCAGGAGGCTGAGGCAAGAGAATCACGTGAGCCCTGGAGGCGAAGGTTGCAGTGAGCCGAAATCACGCCATTGCACTCCAGCCCAGGCGACAGTGCAAGACTCCATCTAAAAAAAAAAAAAAAAAGAAAAGAAAGCACAACACTTCTGCTAATACAGGCAACACTGTTTCATGTGTCCATTACAGACCAGGATATGACTAGGCCCCTCCGTTCACCTTAGCTCTTGCTCTAAGGCCACCCCAGCCCACAAGTTTCTACCTTGGCCTCCCAAAGTGCTCAGCTGGGCCACATGACTTGCTGCGGCACCCTATAAGGGCAGTACTCATGTCATCTTGCTCGAGACTGCATCCACAGTGCCTGGTCCAGTCTTAGGCACAAAGATGTGACTCAGGAGATTTGAATGAATACACCGTCCTCCAGGAATAAGAGGCTGAGTCCAAACTCCTAAGCAGAAAAGACAGTGGACTGTTTCCAGTTAGAGAATGGAACCTTTGCATGTTTGATTCAGCTGATATGAATAAGCCCCAGTAGATCCTGACTGGGTGCCCTCTCACAGACCTCTTAAAATCCTTACCACGGACAGCCAGGTAAATATGATTAACCCCACTGACGTAGCCAGGGGAAAGCTAAACTGTTATGAGAAAGAGACCTTGCAATGCAATGACCCATTCAAAAAAGAAGTCAGTTTCTCTTTTCTGTGCAGGGCAGGTGTTCCAGGTTGGCAGGCAGCTTGGCTCCACATTGATATTCAGAAACCTGGGTTCATACCACCTTGAGTCTCTGTCATTCTCTAGAGCAGCACTACTCCATGGGCTGGCCTGCAGGGAGAGAAGGAGCTTACATCAGAATGTAAGTCAATGCGCTGCTTCCTTCATCAAGAGCATCTTACTGTGAAAAAAAAATGTATCAGCCGTACTAAACAATGTGCATAGGGATGTCATTGATTTCTGTCCTAGCACAAGATCTTTACCTCACTGTAGATGGGGAAAAAACAGTTTGGGGATGAGCGGCTGATCTATGGACCACATGTGATGAGCACTTTCCCAGAGCACTTTCCTCTCTGCATGGCGTGGGTGGGAGGGGCTAAGAAGGGGAAGGTGAAAGAGGCACGCTCACTGTCTTAATATACCAGCCAGAATGAAGCATTTATCGCTTCTGCTCGTGTTTCATTAGTAAAAAAATCAGCCACATGGTCATAGCTAACTGCAAGAGAGATTAGGGGGTTACAGTTGGAATAGTCAGTTATACCTGGCTCTGATTGCATCTCTGTGGAAGAAGGAGTCCACAGAGTTTGATGATACCTAAGAAACTCTCCCAGAACCAATCTAGAGCCTGATAGTCCATGATTTATGTGGTGTCCTTTTAGCTCAGTGACCCCAGACATTTCATCACCGAGTGCATTTGTAAAATTATTTTATTCCATGGAGCTCAGGGGGATTTTGTTATTTGGGGGTTGGCTTTTGTTTCGAGAAAGGGTCTGCCTCTGTTGCCCAGGCTGGAGTGCAGTGGTGCAATCACAGTTCACTGCAGGCTTGACTTCCCAGATTCAAGTGATTCTCCCACCTCAGCCTTCCGAGTAGCTGACACTACAGTTGCATGCCACCACAGCTGGCTAAGTTTTGTATTTTTTGTAGAAACGGGGTTTCAGAGTGCTGCCCAGGCTGGTCTTGAACTCCTGGGCTCAAGCTATCCTCCCACCTTGGCCCCGAATAATGCTGGGATTACAGGCGTGAGCTACCTTGCATGGCTGAGTTCAGGTTGTGTTGAGCTTTTAACTGTGAAACAGATGATATGTATTTAGACTTCTTATTTTTATTCATCAAAGACATAAGAAACCATCAATCAATCAAGATTCTAATCAGATTGAAATAAGGAGCATCACCACAGAAAGTCGATGTAACTCCAACCTAAATCAATGAAACGCTGTATTTCAGTTTCTTCGTGGCTTTTTAAAATATGGAAAATAGCTCATGCATCTCTACCATTTCTCTTAGGGGATTCCAGGCTGAGAGTCTCTACTTATGTTTAGTGGCTATTTTTGCCAAATGACAATAGTTCAGTGAGGGGAAATACCTTAAGCTGTGACTGGCCATTTCTATGTGGAGCCAGTGAAGGCTTTGAGGGCTGGTCTTGCTGCAGTGAGATGCTCCAAGATTCCCAGGTCCAGGCTGGATGGAAGAAGCAGAGAAATAAGGAGAAGGACGGAGAACAGGGAGGCAGTGGTGAGGAGTTGAGGAGTCAGGCTGGCCTGGGCTCCACTTCCTCCTCTGACATTTAGGAACTGTGATTGGCACCTCACTTAGCATGGGCATGTCAGTTTCTTCATCTGTAAATTGACTTGATAATGCTTTCCTCCCTAGGTGTTAGGGCAGTTAAATGAGATCATGCATATCTATTGTCCAGCAGCTACTTATTCTGTAATAATAATGGACAACTGTAATTGCAGCAAGCTAATTTCTGTGTTAGATTGTGATTTTCAAGATAACATCATTTTCTTGTTCAAAGCCTATCCCACTGTTGTGCTATTTAAGTCTCCTGAGAAGGTGATTTTACAAATAACAGCTGCTGCTTAGTGAGCATTTATTATGTGCCAGAGACTGCATGTGACTTCACGTGCATTTGCTCATGTGCTCTTCACAGCTGTCCTATGAAATCCGTGTTGTTTACCCCATTTTATAAATGAGGAAACTGAGGCTCAGAAGGTTAAATAACTTGCCCAGCACCCAGATGGTAACTGACAGACAGAGCCAAGAGGTGACCTCAGAGCCATCTGATTCACACATCTAGTGACAACAAATTTCTTTGTAGTTCCATGGTTTTTCCAGAGTCTGACAAATGGCACCACCCAGCAGGCATAAAAGGGAGATTAAAAGATAATTTTAGAACAGATACCAGGGACAGTTCTTAGAGGCCTTTAAGTGAAACCTCACTGGGGTTTCCTCTCTTTGCTTGTTTCCTGTTCTCCACCCACCAGCCCACCCCGTCTCTAGACCTGTGCCTTCCAACTTATACACAGAAGCAGGTAGAAATGGTGCAAAAAGAAAATTTGCTGTGGGGAGAATAATAGACTCATAGTTTTGGCTACAGCAGAAATGGCCAGCGTCCCAAAATATAACCCACAATGTTTGAAACTGAAAATATATTTCTGAGATTCAACTACTTGAAAATCTTACTGCACGGTCCTGCTTGAAATTCGGCTCTTCCCAGCGTGTCGCTGATTCCCTTCCACAGTCTTCTGTGTTGCCAGACAGATTGGAAGGGGCGATTGCCTCCACTCAGGCTTTCCAGTTTATCTAATTTAAGGTTTCTCAACCTCAATGCCGTTCATATTTTGGGCCAGATAATTCTTTGCGGTGGGGCCGTCCGGTGCATGGCAGGATGTTAGCAGTGTCCCTGGTCCCTACCCATTAGATGCCAGTAGAACGTCTCGGTTGTGACAACCAGAATATCTCTAGACATTGCCATTGTCCCTTTCTGGGGGTAGAAGTGGAGCCGCCCCGGCTGAGACCCAGTCATCTAATCTGACCACCCATTTTCCGTAACTGCATCTTTGCCCATGCTCCTGGTATTCTTGAACATCTCCAGTGCTGGGGAACTCGCTTAGTCTCGTCTTCTGAGAACATCGAATTTAGAACACTCTTCCTTATCTTGAACCTAAATATGTCTCCCTAGCTCTTCCCTGTCACATGGTCCTATTCTGCACTGCCCTCTGGTCCCTGAGTTTTTGAGACACCATCATGCCCACCCTGTCTTCTCTGTGCTACGCTTCCCTGGGCCGTCAACAGCTCCTCACATGTGATGATCGTTCCTCCCTTCTCCACCCTGGCTGATCCATTTGAGCATCCGTCAGTGTGCCTATTTCTCCTTTAAAGTTGAGAAAGTGAGAGACAGGGGTGTCAAGAATGGCCACAAAGGAGCCACTTCCTTGGATCACCTCCAGAGGAAACCAAGCATCAGTCAAGGGACTTGGTGAGGATGGGGTACTATTTTCTAGAACTTTCCACGGGCATATTCCTAGGCCTCTTGGCCAAGAGACCCAGTCCTGGGACAATGAAAGCCACTGTGTGCTCTGGGTCAACCCTGCCTGGGAGGCTCCGGATGTTATACCCACTCCTCAGACAACACAGAGGTGAGGAGTAAGGCAGGAGGGGGCCAGAGAGAGTAGGTGATGGCTCAAGGGGTGGGGCTGGCGGGGTTCTGGGGCTGAGCAGCTCTTGTGCTTTCTTCTAAGAATCCATCTGCAGAGGCTATGCCCCTCATCCTGGCTTTCTAACTGTCTTTGTCAGGGCAAAGTTTAAAACGACTATACACATTGGCCAGGCGCAGTGGCTCACACCTGTAATCCCAGCACTTTCGGAGGCTGAGATGGGCAGATCACATGAACCGGGAGGCGGAGTTTGCAGTGAGCCAAGATCGCGCCGCTGTACCCCAGCCTGGGCGACAGAGCGAGACTTCATCTCAAAGAAAAAAAAAAGACTTTAAGTATGAAACAACTTTATATCTCTACATAAAGAGCTGACTGCACAAAGGTAAAGTGATTATCCCCGAATCATCACTTCCACCCTCCCACCCCCACTCCTACCCCACCCCCAGCTAGCTGGCTTCTCCCAGCCAAAGTCTCTCAACTTCAGCCAAGTAAAGTTGCAATGAAGTTCAGTAACAAGTTCCTAAGGAAAAAATTATTTAGAAAAGTCTCTGAAATGCCATTAGTTTAATCTGATTTGACTTATCAAATCAAGATCCATCCATCCATCCCTCTTGTTCTCTTCTTGATGGCGCCCAGCATTGCAACACCCAGGTTTTCAGACCCATAGATTACATTATAGCAGAAACAAGGGTATCTGGAAGGGCCTGTAATAGGCAAAGCCTCCTTGCACAGTCTCCTGGGAAGGCCCAAGAAGGGATGGGCCCTGATGGTGAAGCGGTGTCATGCATATGAATGGTTATTTGCAGCCTGCCCACCATGGTGACAGAAAGACTAAAGCCAACTCAGATTAGTTATCAGAAAGCCTCTTAAGACGATCATGGCATCAAATATTATAATACCATGACCATCCTTCCCACCAAATTGGTATTTTAATTCAAGTTCATTTTTCAATGTTTAAATTTTTTTGTAGAGACAGGGGCTTGCTATGTTGCCCAGGCTGGTCTGTAACTCCTGGGCTCGAGAGATCCTCCTGCCTTCACCTCCCAAGGGAAGGTGGGCTTACAAACATGAGCCACTGCACCTGGCCCAAGTTGAAACTAGTGTTGGCCCTCTTAAGGTGCAGAGTAGTGCAGTCCACTTCAGATGTTATTGAAGACAAAGGAGGGACACTCTAGGTATCCAGAGGCAGTGAGAGGAGTATTGCCTCAAAAGTTGGGAGACTTTATGCGACCTTTGGTAAGTCACCCTCTGGTAGTAAATATCATTAATGATAAGGTTTTTGTATTAATATCTTATTAAATTCTTATTGATGAGTAGATGGTTTTATTGTCTCTTTCTTGGGATAGGAGAGTCTTGGAAAACATAACCACTTGTCCATGGCCAAGCAGCTGGCTGCTGTTAGAACCCCAGCAGTATAGTGCAGACTCTCCTTTCTAAGTACCACCCTTCATGGCTAACCCAGGAGGAGCAACTTGTACATGGAGGCCCTAGAGCTTCACTTCTCTAATTCCATGGCATTACCTCTCTGTGTGAGTCAGGGTTCCCCAGAGAAACAGAACCTGCTGGATGTGTGTGCCTGTATATATATAAATCAATGAGAGAGGAAGAAAGAGACAGACAGAAATTTCTTGTAAAGAATTTGCTCAAGTGATTATGGAGGTTGACAAGTCCAAAATGTGCAGGCTAGGCACACATAGGAGACCAGGGAAGAGTCACAGTTCAAGTCCAAAGGCAATCTGCTGGCAGAATTTCTTCTTGCTCGGACAGGTCAGTCTTTTTCTCTGAAAGCCTTCAACTGATAGGATGAGGCGCACCCAAATTATGGAGGATAATCTGCTTTACTCAAAGTTTACTAATTTAATTGTTAATCATCTAAAAAAAACATCTTCAAAGAAACATCTAGAATAATGTTTGATCTGCATACTGTGGCCTTGCCAAGTTGACACATAAAATTCACCATCACACTGTCTCTTCCTACTGTTGAATTGGGGCAGTCACTGTCAATGCTGCCGCAGCCCCTAGAGCGTTCTGCATTTCTACTAGGTGATAGGAAAACCCCATGTTCCCTGGGGTGCTGCTTAAACAAAATTGGAATTTTCTGGAAGGAATCTGGCGAGGGACAAAGGAAGCAAACAGGAAAACATGAAAATGGAGATGTAGACAGACTTTTAAAAAATATAAATAAACTTTATTGAGGTAAATTTACATATTAAAATGTACCCATTTTAAGGGTTTACTTTGTCGAGTTTTGACAAATGTATACAAACACCACAATCCAGATACTGAACATTCCTGCCATCTCTAATAATTCCCCCCAAGTTTAGTAAATCACTGGTAAGCTTTCTGTTACTCTAGGTCTGTTTTGTCTGTTTAGGGTTTCTCATAGATGGTCCTCTAATGTATGCAGCCTTTTGTATACGGTGTCTTTTATTTATTTATTTATTTTTTGAGACGGAGTTTCACTCTTGTTACCCAGGCTGGAGTGCGATGGCACGATCTCAGCTCACCGCAACCTCCGCCTCCTGGGTTCAGGCAATTCTCCTGCCTCAGCCTCCTGAGTGGCTGGGATTACAGGCACGCGCCACCATGCCCAGCTAATTTTTTGTAGTTTTAGTAGAGATGGGGTTTCACCTTGTTGACCAGGATGGTCTCGATCTCTTGACCTCGTGATCCACCCGCCTTGGCCTCCCAAAGTGCTATGCTTTTGAGATTCAGACCAGCAGTGGCATGCATCAGATACCTGTTCCTTTCTGCAGGTGTTCTGTTGTGCAGCTATCCCTCAGTTTGTTTGCTCATTCACCAGTTGATGGACATTTGGGTGTTTCCAGTTTTTTGGGTTTTGCAGGGTTTTTAAATTTTGCTTTTTGTTTGCTGGCTAGAATCTTTTCCTGATTTAAAAAAAAAAAAAAAAAGGCCAATGTTCTGTGTTTGGAGAAGCCATCATGTTGTTTCTCCATGTTTGAGTGTGCCTCTAATTCTGACTTTATGTGCTGCACAGAAATGCCTGTTGGACCCTTATTCTGGTGAATGCTCAAACTCCTCCATGGGTTCTTGCCCTGGCAAAGGAGTTTTCCAGAACCTGCTCCAACAGATTCATGATTTCAATTCATGAACAATGGGGAGAGGCACATCTTATCCCCCTCCTGGCTCACGCTTTAGCTAGAATTGTCAGCTGCACCAATCAAGACACTGCAGGAATCAGGTTGCTTAGTTGAAGAGAAGAGAGAAAGGGTGGTAGATATCATTTGAGGAGTGGTGAACTCTGCAGGTAAGATCGGCCCTAGAGAAAATAAAGAAAGCATTTACTTTCAACATGCTTCTCCCCTATATCATCTGGGAATTTATTTGGCTATAACAAAAACCTTAACAGTGGCTTAAACAAATGGGGCTTATCTGTTACATGTAACACGAACACAGTGGTGGACAGATACTAGCAATGATTTCCCATTTCAACAATGCAAGGCTGACGTCTCTGTGTATTTCTTGGCCTTTCTCTCAAGATTGCAAGATGGCTGCTAGAGCTCGGTGGAATGTCTACAGTCAAGGCAGGAAGAAGGTGGAACGGCAGTGCCATCTGCAGTGCTTACCCAATACCCACTTTTCCTTTCTTCCTTGCAGAGAGCCCCAGGTCCAGGTTCAGGCAGTGGACCACGGATCAATTCAATTATGGTAGTCCTGTGTCCTGCTTTCCCAGTCTGCTCCTGGGCAGCAGTGGCCATGTGACCTAGCTTTGTCCAGTGAGACTTAGGTGGAAGTCAGCCTGCAGTGGGTTCTGGGAACGTTTTTGCCTTTGTGATCAAGGGAACAGATGTAGATGGCACTGCCGTTCCACCTTCTTCCTGCCTTGACTGTAGACATTCCACCGAGCTCTAGCAGCCATCTTGCAATCTTGAGAGAAAGGCCAAGAAATACACAGAGACGTCAGCCTTGCATTGTTGAAATGGGAAATCATTGCTAGTATCTGTCCACCACTGTGTTCGTGTTACATGTAACAGATAAGCCCCTATTTCTTTAAGCCACTGTTAAGGTTTTTGTTATAGCCATGTAAATTCTCAGTTGATAGAGGGGACGAGCATATTGAAAGTAAATGTTACCTTTCTTTCTCTAGGGCCGATCTTACCTGCAGAGCTGTCCACTCCTCCAATCTGCTAGGACTCTTCTAGGTTTTTTTTTCAGATTCCCTCTTCTGCAGTTTATTTCTCAAGGAACGTGGGTTGATAATCCCTGCCCCTTCTCTGCCATTTACTGTGTGACCTTGGGAAAAACACTTAACCTCTCTGTGGTTAAGTGTTTTCTCATCTGTACAATGTGACTAATAATATCTGGTTGTTGCAAAGATTTTTCAGAGCTAAATAAAGTTCTTAGAACAGAGTCTAGCATATCAATAGGAACTTGGTAAGTGGTGGTGGCGTTGATGATGATGATGATAGAATGATGACGTGCAAGGCACTGAATCACCTCGTAGCCATATTAGGATACAAACTTTACCCGAATTTCCATTTTTTCCTTCAGCAAAACTCTATAACTCTGACCTAGGATGGCAGGTCTATTACGCTGACCTGCTTCTTCAGCTGCAAAATCTCCTTAAAGACACAATTTGCTAAATTCTTAAGTCAACCTTCCAAGGCGTGTGGAAGGAATGACAGGTGTCCCTTCAGCTTGTCCACCCACCTCAGCCTCCCTGTTTGTGTTCTCTGATTCCTCAGACCTTCAGGTGTGACCAAGCCTGACCGTGTGATATTTTCCTTTTCCATGTTAACATTTTACCTTATTGAGTTCTGACCAAGGTTCTCAAATATTCAGGCCCTTTGGTAATTTTCACTTTAATTTATCTCTTGTATTTGCCATTTCTTACTCATTTTGCATTATCTGAAAATGTAATCTAAGTCAAATTGACTTTCCCCTCCAGGTTGTTAATGAAGACTGCATATTGGATAATACAGTTTCCGGTACTGAGCTCTGCTAAATCCTTCTTGATTTTTATTCACATTCAGATCTAATTTAAGATGCCACCAATTATTACTCGTACTGACCATTTGTCAACAAAACCCAGAACTATGCTACCATCAAATCTTCCAGGCCCCACCCCTTTAATTGATTATGAATTGCTTTGGTCAGAGGTTTCACATCAAGTAAACGTTTTAATGATTTCCCCTGAATTCCCCTGTGGGGTTTCAAGTTCATAATTGTGTTCAAAAATGGCTGTGCCTGTGTTGGGGAGAATAACTGGAGGCTTTTGAATCTGCCTGGCTTGTTGCTCATTAGATTCTCTTTCGTCATGTGCGTAGAGATCAATTTTCTTATTAAATTTCTTAACTTCTTACCTGGAAGGGCTGGCAGACCAAGAGAATATTCATTTCCTGCGTCATCATGTTGATGAATGTTCTGTGTCTCTGTGTCTGGGATCCTGCCAAATCCCAAGATTTCTGCTGCCTCCTCGATTTGCACCACAGCTTTCATACCTGAAAGCCTGAATCGCCCCCCACTTCCCTTGGGGCACTGAATTTTAAATACTCCAGTGGTGCTAATTTTGTCCACATACCTGGCCCCCACCCCTTCCCCGCCCCTGCCAGGACATTTAGCAATGCCTGGAGATGTGTGGTTGTCACAGCTCAAGTGGAGGGGACAGTGCTGCTGGCATCGAGTGGGCAGAGACCAGGGTGGTTGCTAATCACCTTACAATGAACTGCACAGCACAGCACCCACAACTGAGGACTTTCTGGCCCAGAATATCAACGTTGCTGAGGTTGAGAAACTGCCAAATTTAAGCTCTTCCCAAAGCCACCCCTTTCCCTCCCCTATCACCACCGCCAAGAAAGAGGAAATAGCCTGATTGAGACATGGAGAACTGCCGCCAACTGGCTGTTGACTTTACCTCTCTGGCCAGGGTTCCCTCATTGTTCAGGCCGAATGGGGATGAGAATTGAACTAGAGGTACTACATTTCTAAATCCCATTTATGTTTTCCCCCTCTCCCTCTCGTCTTCCCTCCCTCCCTTCTCTCCTTCTTTCCTTCACTCCATCCATCTTTTCTCCTTCCTCCCTTCTTTCCCCCACTTTTCTCCCTCCTTCCTCCTTTCTTCAGCAAATATTTACTGGGCTCCAACTGTGGACCAAGCACTTCCATAGACACTGTAGATGCAGAAATTAACAAAACAGAAAATTCCCACCCATACGGAGCTGATGTTCTAGCTGGACAGTGAGATCATTTGCGAGGGGGGAAATTTCAGAGACCAGTGGGTGCTGGTGTTGAAGGACTACTCCTTATTTCAGCTAAAGACGGGGTCCTTATCCCACGGCCACGAAAACACAGGCTTGCAGACAATTTGAAGTGTGAGTAAAGTAGGGTTTTATTTGGTAAAAAGGAAAAGAAGGGGGAACAGGGACTCTCTACAAGGCCAGAGTTCCCTGCTGCTGCACTTCCTGCCTCAAGTTTTGAATCCCCGGGAGATCTTCCCCACAGAAGAGGAGGGGCCAGGTTTCTCCAGGCTGCAAAGTGGTCATCTTCCCGAAGCTCCACCCCGGTGCGCAGGCCTGCTGGAGTTTTGCCAGGGACCCCTTATCCCCGCTAAAGAAGTACATCTAACTGCTGTTAAAATAAGGATAAGGATAAAGACCAATCCTTTATTTTTCTCAAGATGGAGTCTTGCTCTGTTGCCCCAGCTGGAGTGCAATGGCGTCATCTTGGCTCACTGTAACCTCCGCCTCCTGATTCTCCTGCCTCATCCTCCTGCGTAGCTGGGATTACAGGTGCACACTACCCTACCTGGCTAATTTTTTTGTATTTTTAGTAGAGATGGGGTTTCACCATGTTGGTCAGGCTGGTCTCGAACACCTGACCTCATGATTCACCGGCCTTGGCCTTCCAAAGATGAAGACCAATCTTAGCTGCTTCCTGCTGACAGGGGGTGCTGTTCTGGGGAAATGGTAGTCACATCTCAGAGACCTATTTAAGGTCTCCCAGCAGAAGGGGCCATCGTCATAGGCTCCGGTTGCATGATCATTCAGAGTTTGATGGCCTGAAGGCAAGAACGGATGAAACAGGTTATTAGAAAATATGTATCAAAATGAAACAAGGGGGAAGTAAGGACAGGTCAAAAATCCCAAGGCCTTTTACCAATTTGCACAGGGAGATGGGGACTAAAAGTCTGACGGACAAAAAAAAAAAACTTGACCCTTTTGCCAGCATGTTGGGCTTCTGGGTTTCCTCTCCCTGAGCCCAATCTTAAGTGAACCAGTTTAAGGTCTGGGAAATTAACTCTTTCCAGTTTGGAGGATGCATCCGAGGGGAGTGTTCTGTCATACAGAGACACAATTACCTATCAGTGAAGAGCAGACAGAGGAGAAGAAAGAAAAGAAGGTATCTTTTAAAGGAGTCCCAGGGGTTCAGGATGAAGTCAAAAGGGGTACAGAATGAAGATGAATGGCTACCCATCTAGAAAGAGGGGAGCAGGCATCCCTGGTTCCCTTCTCTTCCTAGCAGATACCCGGGGTCTGAGGGAGAGAGGGAAGAGCATCCGCTTTCCTCTTCCGTCCCTGCATTCCCAAGTCCCAGCGACGTTGGCAGGCACCGCCACGTGTGCCAAAGCGGCTTTCACCCATGAAGCAGGGGCCTGGGGGGTGGGAGCCATCCACTCTTACCTGCTTACACCTCATCTCCCCTGCTGTCAGTAGCTTTGAATTCCCCAGAACTCATTTATGCCATGGATACTAACATGGCCTTTATCCATGAAACAAGAAGCTCGGGTTTGTCTTAATTGGCGGGAATCAGCCACATTCATCCGCAGTGTGCCTTTTAACCTCTGTTGTCATCTGCCTCTGGATTGCTTAGATCCAGCTTTCTTCCCTATGGGTTGGACCTGAAGGTTGAAATTGAGTTTGGGACAAAAATATATCCCAGGGGGTATTGCATGGACTTTTTATCATAAGCCAAATGCTAAGATAAAACTGTGGAACTGAGTCCTCCTTCAGTAAGAAAGGGAAAAAGATGTCCTGATAACAGGACACACCCAGATAACAGGTGGCTATGGTTATGCTTGCTGGGATTTGAGTGCATTGTGCTGGGCTTTGATTAGCTCCCTTTCTCAAAAAGGAAACCTCTGAATGATGGGCATCCTATTTATTCCCATTACCAGACAGGATTTACAGAATAATTGCTCAAAACTAGAATTTTTTTTTTAAATTTTAGATGGAGCCTCACTGCTTTGCCCAGGCTGGAGTACACTGGCCTGATTCTAGCTCTCTGCAACCTCTGCCTCCCAGGTTCAAACGATACTGCTGCTTCAGCCTCCTGAGTAGCTGGGACTACAGGCACATACCACAACACCTGGCTAATTTTTTGTGTTTTTGGTAGAGATGGGGTTTTGCCATGTTAGCCAGGCTGGTCTCAAACTCCTGATCTCAAGTGATTTACCTGCCTTGGCTTCCCAAAGTGCTAGTGCGGGGACTATAGGCATGAGCCACCACGCCTGGCCAGAGCTAGAATATTGATCCAGAATTTTATGTTTTCCATCCCTCTTGTTCTTTCCAAGCTGTAGCTAGAGGTTGCTGGTAGGTTCACAGGGAGAAGCAAGGTTAGTCTAAAATGTAGGCAAAATCTTAAAAATAACTAGTGAGTTTAGAATTTAATGACAAGAATATGATAAGTTTTGAAACATAATTTCTCTCTCTCCAGTCCTCATTTTTGTTTAAAAAACAAATCATCATAGGACTGACTTTTATACTTGGCTTGATAGTTTGCATAAAGTGCAGCAAGAATAATTATGCCTCTACAAGCTTTTTGGATTGGCTTTGATGGAACTCTGTTCCCCAAGGAATCTCAGATAAGACCTTTTAAAGCAGAGTCCAACCTGTGAGTTGAGTGATCCTCTCCTCCCAAGGTCCCAAGATAAACTTGGAGCTTCTGGACCTGTTAGAAAGTGATGTTCTTTACTGACCACAGATCAGGAACCCTGGACAGGACTGTGTTGGCAAGGGTATGAGGCCAGTTTCCCCACTGGCCTTTTATCAGCTCTGCAAGTAGAGATTGACTCCTTAAAGGGAAGCATACCCTTTCAGTCAAAGCCTTGGTAAAATAAACACTTTCTCCAATTTTTGTCCTGTTGCAAAAGAAAAATGGATTCTCATTGCACTGATGCAAACAAATATATTGCCATAAGAATGCTCACAGATAGTTTCCAAATTTTAGAGGAACCAAGCAGAGAAAAACAAACATGCTCCAAATGTTGTTCATAGGCATATATCTTACTCAATTATTAAAGGTCATAAAGAGTTCAAAATAAGTTTCCTTGACTCTGAAAAACAAAACAAGGATCAGCAATAATCCAAGCAAACGTCAAAAGGTTGCTTTAGCTTTCTGAGTTCAGTCTGTTTAGTTAACTCTTGTTTTGCTTGATGTTCATGAACACTTCAGCTCTTTATAAGTCCTGTACATTTTCCTTTATTCCTATGTTACAATATCTAAAGTTATTAGAAGCCTATATTTGAGAGCACATGTTAAAATCCTACAGCTTGTAAAAGACCATCTTTTGAAAAGGATTCAAACAAGACAACAATTATCTATGAACAGCAAAATGTCCAGGTAGTTACAGTTAGAAACACAATTGACAAAGAAGTTTGGTAATCTCTGTAGTTTACAATAACTTAATGTGACAACCCTAATTATGATTGGTAGCATATACTTAGACATAAGAATTTTAGAAATCCCATACAATTTTTGGAACATATTTTTTTTACCAAAATATAACCTAAAGAAGACTGAACATCATTTTGGCAATACCATGTACCTAAAAATGTCACATAATTCTGTTTACCTCTCTTTTCTGGATGTATGGGGGGCCCTCTAATTCATCCAAAAAGCCATGTCTGCAGAAGAACCTCTAATTCCCCTTTTTTATTTTTTTGAGACAGAGTCTTGCTCTGTTGCTCAGGTTGGAGTGCAGTGGCATGATCTTGGGCTCACCACAACCTCTGTCTCCTGGGTTTGAGCAATTCTTGTGCCTCAGCCTCCTGAGTAGCTGGGATTACAGGGGTGTGTCACCAGGCCCAGTTAATTTTTTTTTTTTTTTTTTTTTTGAGACGGAGTGTTGCTCTGTCGCCCTGGCTGAAATGCAATGGCACGATCTCAGCTCACTGCAACCCCCACCTCCTGGGATTACAGGCATGAGCCACGGTGTCTGGCCATGAGCATTCTTATATATGATCTTTGTACACGTTTGTGAATATCTCTGTGTGCCATAGTCCTAAGAATGGAATTGCTGTGTCTAAATATGTGCACATTTAGAATTTTGCTGATCATTTCCAAATTGCCCAGAGGCCACCTTTAAAATGGTGCCATGTGACTGCACATGGTGGCATCTCACTTGTTTCACTTTTGCCTGAAATATTTGATCTTTCACCACATACTGACTTCTCAGGCAAAGTAGATGGTTAATGACTGTTAGTCAATTAGTGTGTTGGGTTCATTGCGGCTGGGAAGGCTCTCTGGAGTACCTGCCAGTATTGATATTTTTGAATTGAAGTTGACTGTTAGTCCTTATGAACAGAGTGGATTTGATAAGCCTGGCTTCAGCTCAGGTTAGAGGGTGTCCCAATCACTTTCATAATTGATAAATACAGGCATGAATTTTATCACAATTCAGATTCTAATTCTCCCATAATGTATTGAGCTTTTATTCTTTATTTGAGGCATAAATACCCTAACAAAACATGTTGAATTAACAGCAAAGTTGGTCATGGAGAAATTCTTTCCTTTGAGCCCCCAAAATCACCTTTTAGCTTTCTTGAATGCTAAAGAAACCAGATAAACCCAATTTTGAACAACTGAAAAGTGATTTGTTAATACCAAGGAATATTCCCTTATTTGAAGGAAGATACTTGCTGATTTCGTTTGTTTTCCAACCTCAGACAAAATGATCCAGGGATGGGCTTGGGGACAGGAAGTCATTAATGCCAGTAATCTCATTGCTTTGCCATTAAAGTCATATGTATGGGAATGACAAGAACAAAAGATGGAAATTGCCACACAGTTATCATCATTCGGCTTATAACATGGTGGCTCCAGTGACTTCCAAGGACAGGGCTGATAAGGTCTGAAAATACTCACATCAGGCACTAGAGGACATGGCTGTCTACACATGCTTGATGCAATTGAGGCAAATCTAGAAAATGGCGTTAAAAAACATACTGCCTTGAAGTCTTCTTTTTCCTTCTGCATGTGTAGACTTGTTGCCTGATTTCCCAAAAGTTTGTACTTTCTATGGAGTGTTAGATTAAGTTATGTTTTTATTTGTAGTAGAATTTGTTGTCCCTTTAAACAAGAAATGAGTGGGACAGGCGCAGTGGCTCACGCCTGTAATCCCAGCAGTTTGGGAGTCCGAGGCGGGCAGATCACGAGGTCAGGAGTTCAAGACCAGTCTGACCAACATGGTGAAACCCCATCTCTACTAAAAAAAAAAAAAAAAAAAAAGCAAAGAGCCAAGATCGTGCCACTGCCCTCCAGCCTGGGCAACAAAGCGAGACTCCAAAAAAAAAAAAAAAAAAAAAAAAAAAAAAAAAAAAACCAAAAAGAAATGAGCAAACAGGAAACTTGCTACCCAACTTGGCACTTCCCCAAATTGAGGATCTTCCCTAACCCAGGTGCCACTGTCATCTACCCCCAGCATGTTCTGCTTGGCTTGCATTTTCTGAGATGGTTCCCTCTGCTTGGATACCCTACTTTGATCTTCCCACCATTCCCTGCCATCAATTCTGCCCCATCCTCGGGAAATTGACACACCTCCGTGGGAACCTGAGTCTTTGAGCTGCATACAATAGAACCTTCTCTAGGCGTGGCCTCTTTTGGAACTGTCCAGCCCCCTGCCACCTTTGGCCACAGCCCTTTATTCCAGGGAAGCTGGTCTCCCTCTTTAATCCTTGCTGTTCTGCTGGCCAGGAATTTCCTTTCCACCAGCTCTGGTTATGCACACCCTACTCTTCAAGGCTCAGCCCATGTATCATGCCTCCAGGTGGTCCCCAGCCAGCCCAGCCGTGGGCTCTGCTTCCAATGCTTGTTCTGACCCCTTCGAAGTTGAGGCAGTCATCATCTTCTGTTCATTGGTACTCAGTCTCCTCATCCAGACTGTATGTGGCTCAAGGGCAGAGACCAAGTCTCAACCTGGAGGCTATTTAATTAGCAATTGGCCTGGCAAGGAGGTTTCTTTGCCCAAGCCAAATAAGCACAGAAATGCTTTAAAGCCAAGCTACCACTTCAGTAACTAGCAGAATGATAGTCCCTTGCTGAGCGTAGTCAAAGTCTTCCATCTGCTCATGGGAACCAAAACCTGGTTCTGGCCAACATCACAAACCTGCGCAGTCTTGTCTTCGGCCCAGCCTTCGTTGTTTTTGCTCCTGGCTTTCCTTTCCTCTTCTTTCTCCCACTTTGATCCTCTCAGTGTCCTCAGGTTCTCTTTGCTTGTTCTCTTATGTGAGTAGAAATCCTATGATTTATGTTGATCCGTGAACCTTTTACACCTAAAGCAAAACACATTTGCGCGCATGGACTCATAATAGCTGCTCTTTACTGACAGTTTGCAAACATGACTACAGAAAAGACAATGGCTCTTTTAATCCTTGAAAAACCCCTATAAGGAAGGTATAGATCTCAGTCCCCAGTTTACAGATTAAGAAGATGAGAATCTGGGAGTGAGGGAAACCACTTAAGAAGCAAACAGGGGAGCTGAGATTGATCTCAGGTCCCACTGAACTTCAAAGCCTACACTCCAAACTTCCAGTTGGCATCTTCCCCCTCAGTTTAACCTGTTGCACTTTAGACCTCATCTCATTATGGTGTTTTCAGTGTATTATGCATAAAGTTTTGTGATTTGGGTATAATTATGGTTTACAGATATTTCCCTTGGCTACAGACATCTTAGGCATTGGCCCAGAGAGAGATTATCTTTTTATGGGAAAGGAAAGCGATCCCTAAAATTGTTAGTGGCATAAAGAGCTTCCTGACACTGTTAGTGGCTAAGGTTTGGAAGATACCTCAAAATCCCATGCATTGCCAGACCCTCTTGCAGACAGACCCCGACCCATGAAGAAGCCCGTCTATGACTAGGAAAGCTCTCCTCCTGGGATGATGGGGGAGCCTGGGATTCTTTCCATGACCCCTCTCAGTGCCTGGGACCTCTATGTTCCCCCATGCTTTCTACTTTCATACTTTCTATGTAGTATCAACTCCCATAAGAACTAGACCACTCATACTTTTTAATTTTTTTTTATTGAGACAGAGTTTCACTCCTGTCACCCGGGCTGGAGTGCAGAGGCACAATCTTGGCTCACTGTAACCTCTGCCTCCTGGGCTCAAGTGATACTCCTGCCTTGGCCTCCCATGTAGCTGGGAGGACCCCACCATTAGAACTCCCCAGGCAACTGGTTCAGAAATTAGGCCCCTGTCTCATCTTAAACTGAAACCTCCTTTCCATTTGCCCCCAAGATTCCTGGGTTGTGTGTGTGTGTGTGTGTGTGTGTGTGTGTGTGTGTGTGTCTGTGTGTCTGTGTGTGTCTGTGTGTTTCCACATTTAATGATTATTCCTATAGTTCCTAATATACAAACACATTCTCTCCCCATCATTCCCTCTCTGCCTCTTGTCTTATCTTAAAATCCCTTTGGCTAGGCATTTCTAAAAGGGCAGAGTGTCCTGGCAGTGCAGCCTGTTCATCACCCTAAGAGCCTTGGCACTTCCCCTGGGTCTCCCACAGCAACAAGTGGAGAGTAGAGTACAGGAATGGAGCAGAAGCTCAGGAAGCCGCCACTGGCAGTGTGGCTGTCCACCAGCGCAGGGAAAAGCAGGTCTCTGTTTGCTGCTGGCACATGAACATAAAGCTCACACACACAGCCCTGGAAGTTCAAAGGGAAGCAGGAAAAAGCCAGCCAGGAACACACACCTCATTTAGCTGGCTTCGAGCATACTAGGTTGTTGTCCTGCCCCTTGGACACTGCCCAGGCCAGGTGAGTCAGTCTTTGCTCCAAGCTATTTTAGTTACCGCATCCATGAGACACCCCCACTTCTGCTGGCGTCTTTGGAGGATAGATTTCTGGGTATCGATTACCAGCCTTGCAGCGAATAACTCCCATTTCTTTTCTGTCTATAAACACCATCTGTTTGGGAGAAAATGGTAACAGGAAAAGGAGATGGTACTAAGTAATTAGACAGAATCAAGCTGTGTGTGTGTGTGTGTGTGTGTGTGTGTGTGTGTGTGTGCATGTGTGTGCATGTGTGTGCATGCGTGCGTGCGTGCGCACGCATGTGCCTGTGTGTGTGAGTGAGGGCGGGGGGATCTACTTCAGTTACGTGGCAGCTCCAAAATGAGGAAGCTAGGATAGGGTTTTTCCAAGCAACTTGAAGTCTACCAGTGAGGCGGAGGTGGGGAAAAGCAATGGCATTGAATAACCCTCATCATGACCTCAAGCATGGTCTGTAATGAAATAGAATAATGATTTTATGTTGGCAGTATGTGGGAGATATCTCCACATGTGTCTCTCTCCTTCCAAATTCATCAGCCTCCTGCTGCTGTATGGAAGGGATATATCTCAGGGTGAGGCGGGGTGGGGGGGCTTTGGGGACACTCCCTGTCTATATACCCACGGTTGTCAGTCAAGATGCAATGGTGGCATCTGAACATATACTCTGCCATCATATTTCCTCAGGAAACTGTACTTGGAATCTGTGCCCCGGGGCTCTGTCCTCAGCACCGTGCTTTACAGCAATGTGATCAACAGCTCCATGATGAAAGCAAGCATGCGCATAGCAAAAACGCAAATGGCCGGGTGCAGTGGCTCATGCCTGTAATCCCAGCACTTTGAGAGGCTGAAGTGGGTGGATCACTTGAGGTCAGGAGTTCAAGAACAGCCTGGGCAACATGGCAAAACCCCGTCTCTACAAAAAAAAAAATACAAAAATTAGCTGGTGTGGCGGTGGGCGCCTACAGTCCCAGCTACATGGGAGGCTGAGGCAGGAGTATCACTTGAGCCCAGGAGGTGCAGGTTGCAGTGAGCCAAGATCATGCCACTACACTCCAGCCTGGGTGACAGGAGTGAAACTCTGTCTCAGAAATAAAAAATAAAAAGTACAGGCCGGGCGCGGTGGCTCAAGCCTGTAATCCCAGCACTGTGGGAGGCCGAGGCGGGTGGATCACGAGGTCAAGAGATCGAGACCATCCTGGTCAACATGGTGAAACC
>NW_016107370.1:2268802-2283753 GCF_001604975.1 Cebus imitator | reverse complement strand
CCCAGTTAATTTTTGTATTTTTTTTTTTTTTTTTTTTAGTTGAGACAGGGTTTCACCTGGTTGGCCAAGCTGGTCTCGAACTCCTGACCTCAGGTGATCCACCCACCTCGGCCTCCCAAAGTGCTGAGATTACAGGTGTGAGCCACCACACCTGGCCCTCTACTGCCTTTGCTGCATATCTCAAAGGGTTGGAAAGAGGAACAAATAAACCGAACTATTAAATTGGTGCAAAAGTAATTGTGGTTTTTGCCTTTAATGTTAAAAACCATCGTGTCATGTCCAGCTCTCAGCATCACATCTTAGGAGCTGCATGGCAGAAAGAGGAAGAAGTGACAAAGGCAGGGAGGGCTTCGGTGTCCCGTGAGCCTCCATGTTTCACGAGCCCCGCAGAGTAGCAGGAAATCCGTGGGCTCAGTCAGTCTCGGTTATGTGACTTTGCTACTTTCCCAGTCTTCTAACCTTGGGTGACGTCACTTACGTTCCCTGGGCCTCCGTTTCTCTATCTGTGCTGTGGATAATCACAGAAAATTTGAAGATTATATCAAGCCGTGTGTAAGCACCAGACCATATGTAACAGGTATTCAAGAACTGCCAGAGTCTTTTCTTTCTCAAAGAACTGAGGATGTTTTACCAGGAGTGGGGATGTCTGAAGAAGGATCAGATTGTTGTTTCCAAACATTGATTTGAAGGGCTGTCATGTAGAAGTGAGTAGACTTCTAATGTGTTGCTTTAGAAGCTAAACACAGTGAGTAAGAGCCACCAGGCTTCTCTCGGCACGAGCAGAGCACCTTCCACGCGTGTTTGCAGGACACACTGCCCCATGGAGTGAACACCTGTTATTGCCAGGTGTTAAAGCAGAGCTTGATTCACCGCCCATCGTGGACATTGTAAAAGACATCCCTGCCATGGGACAGAGGGCAAGCAGGAGTTCCCTTTCCACTTTAAAACTCTACAGCCAGGCGTGGTGGCTCACGCCTATAATCCTAGCACTTTGGGAGGCTGAGGTGGATGGATTGCCTGAGATCAAGGGTTCAAGACCAGCCTGACCAACATGGCAAAACCCCGTCTCTACTAAAAATACAAAAATTAGCTGGGTGTAGTGGTGCGTGCCTGTAATCCCAGCTACTCTGGAGGCTGAGGCAGGAAAATTGCTTGAACCCAGGGGGGTGGAGTTTGCAGTGAACCAAGATTGCACCCCTGCACTCCAGCCTGGGCAGCAGAGTGACTCCATCTCAAAAACAAAATCTCTATGATCCATAATATGATGTTCCTTTAATTTCCTCATACATGTTTTCACTCTAAAGATAAAACCTACAAAAGCAGTTCCTTAGAGGGCTACGAACAGCACCTTCCGTGTATGTGTGGCTCTAGAAAAGAAACCCCCACAGCTCTGCTTCTAGGAGGACTGCCAAGCAATTTGGGGACATTCTTCTGCCACATTCTCTATAGCATAAATAGAAACCTTGAGGTCTCCTGAGGTCTCCACTGAAAAGCTAAAGCCTGAACAGATTGAATTGCGGTGTCAATAGCATTGAGAACATGGGGCGGGTTTAACCTTAGGCAAAATTGTGATCTATACAAAAGCCCTTTATAGTCCCCCCGCCACCGCCACTGCTTTAATTTAGTTTTCTAAACATACAGAAAATGACAGAATAATATTATATATGATTATATATCATGTATATATCACTCAGATTTAACAAATCCTAATTTGTGTCATATTTGCTTTAGGTCTTTAAAAATATATATCACTGTTGCCTCTGAAGCTTACTTTGGACGCTTCCCCAATCCCACCCCGCCTTTCTATGTCTACAAGTAACAACTATCCTGAGATAAAAACATCCAGGCATGTTTTTCTGTGTTTTTATTATACATGTATATATTCGTAAGTAAGGTAGATGTATTAGTTATCTATTGCTGTGTAGTAAATCACCCTAAAACATAGTGGCTTAAAATAATAATAGTTTATTTTATCTCCTGGTATCTGTGGGTCAGGACTTCAAAAGCATCTTGATTTAGCCACTGTGGCTTGAGGCCTCTGTCAAGTTGTAATCAGATGCTAGCTGGGGCTGCAGCCATTTGAAGGCTTCATAAGGATTGCAGAAGCCTTTTCTCAGGCAGCTCACTCACAGGGCTGGAAAGCGGGTGTTAGCTGTTGGCAGTAAGTTTTAGTTTCTTTTCACATGGACCTCTCCACAGGGCTGTGTAAGTGTCCTCGTGGCATGGTAACTGGCTTCTCCCAGAGCAGGCAGTCCAACAGAGAGAGATAGAGAGAGAGAGAGAGAAAGAGAGAGAGAGAGACAAAGACAGAGACACAAAGCATTACTTCCTCTATACCCCATTGGTCAATGTGGTTCCAACTGCTCACTCAGATTCAAAGGAGAAAACACAGACCTGAGGTCTTGGTGGGATGAGTATCTGTCACATTGTAGTTAGGAACTGGATTGATCATCAGCAATCTGCACCCTACTCACCTCCATCTACCTTCAACAAAAGGCCCAGAAGACATGCCCTCAACTAAAGCATTGAGAAACACATAAGTGAGGGGAGAACCTGGGTCCTTGAAGAGCTTCATGGCTGCTCTTCTTGGTAGAGCAGTTATGACAATGGTGGAGACCACCATTGAGATGGGCTCCACGATTTCAAAGAGGATAAGAGAAGCAGAAGACAAGTGGCTACATTTAACCACCAAAATCAAGCAGGGTGCATCTACTGTAGAGGGATGCAGAGATGCCCTGGTAATAAGAATTCCTAGACTTTCAAAGACATTCAGTAGTGGTTAATTGATCATAGTGTCCATGGGAAGAAAACAGCGTACTAGAGTGCTTCTTACTGTATGTAACAGGAAGACTCTAAGTCTGGTAGCCCCAAAACCGACTTGGGTCACCACAGTGGAGAGTCATGACCATTCACTGAATTTGTAGACATAAGGCAATTAACAGACCCCCTATCTGTTCATTGAAGCTAGCTTGAGTCTCTTTGAGGAAGTACATATGTATGAACATACATAAAATTATATATAATAAATGTACAAATGTTTGATGCACATATTATAACTCTTCCTCAAAGTTCCCCTCTGAAAGACTTGGGACCATTTATTAGATGAACAGTGCATTGGGCAAAGGGAGCTACCTGGACTTTTTTAGGAATTGCTAGACACTGGCTGAGAATAATTCTAATTCTTAGAGACACAAAATGCACTGTGACCACAAACAAGAGTGGGAGCCTTCAGAAGTCAAGAGATATTTGGAGCCTTAGCTTAAGTTCAACTTGCTGTGGCCGAGTTAACCCTACAGACCCCTCTGTGGTTATCTCCACAGTTACTGAATGTAATATTGGAACAGACATCTCGGAAACCGGGGTAATCCCCATACAGGCCCCTTTCCCAATATGTCAGGAAAGGCTAAGTGGAAGTCTTTGGAACTTCCCTTCCTGGCACGGATAGTAAACCAGAAACAATATTACATCCCTGAGAAAATTATAAAATTACATCACCAAAGACTTGAAAGATGCAGAGGTAATTCTGTCCATCACATCCCAGTTTAGTAACCTGTTTAGCCTGTAGAAGCCAAACGGATCTTAGAGAATGGCTGGGTACCGCCATGAACTTAATCAGGTGGAAATTCGAATCGCACCTGCCATCCCAGATGCATCCTAATATCTTTACTGGAGAAAATTAACATATGTGGCATGCAGCTATTGACCTAGATGAAATCTTTTTCTCCATTCAAATTACGAGGATCTCCAGAAGCAATTTGCTTTGACCTGACAGGGCCAAAAGTTCATCCTCACAGTCTTGCCTGAGGACTCTGTCAACTCTACTGCCCTCTGCCCTACTACAGTCCGTAGACAGCGTGGTCATCTTGATGGTCCACAAGACATCATACCCATATACCGTGTCGACATCATTCTGGTTGAATCTGAAGAGCGGGAAGTAGACAGTTACTTTAGATACTGTGGTAAGTCATAAGCAAACTAGAGAGAGAAATAAACCCCACACATTTCAAGGGACCACCTCCTCATTGATGATACCGGGGGTTCAATGGCTTGACATTCTCTACTGTTTGTTTTCTATTTTATTATTTTTTTCTCTTATTTTTATTATGTTTCTTCAACGTTTTTGGGTCTGCTCTGCTGTCCTTTTCCTCGATTCTTAAATTTAATAATTCATATGTTTTTCATCTTTGTTTTCTTAATGTAAGTATAAGGCTATCCATTAGGTCAAATACCTAATGCATGCGGGGCTTAAAACCTAGCTGACAGTTTGATTGGTGCAGCAAACCACCATGAAACATATATACCTATGTAACAAACCTGCACGTTCAGCACATGTATCCCAGAACTTAAAGTAAAATTAAAAAAAAAAAAAAATTTAAGTGTAGGCTATAAATTCACCCCTAAGTATCATCAGTATATATTGCAAATTGTGGTTCACCATATGTGAGTCTGCTTCTGACATCAGTTCTAATTATCTTGTCGTTTCCATCACGGAGTGTTGTTTAACCCAGGAGTTCTTACAAATACATGCTTCAGGTTCCCAATATGTTGATATCTTTACTTGATTTTCTAGTTAATTTCTTTTAACAATAGTAATAATAGAAACTGGTTTGAAAATTATATCCTGATAAGTGATCCTTTTCTGAATGTTTCAGATGTTCTTTAAGCGTATATATATATATATATATATATATATATATATATATAGGTGCAAATCTCTCTAATTATGTATCACATTGAACATATCTTCCATATACTTTCTAATTATTGCTTACTTCATCTGGTAATTTCTTTTTCTTTTTTTTTTTTTTTTTTTGAGACAGAGTCTCACTCTATCATGCAGGCTGGAGTGCAGTGGCATGATCTCAGCTCACTGCAACCTCTGCCTCCTGCGTTCAAGTGATACTCTTATCTCAGCCTCCCAAGTAGTTGGGATTACAGGCATGCATCACCACGCCTGGCTAATTTTGTCTTTGTATTTTTAGTGGAAATGGGATTTCACCATGCCGGCCAGGCTGGTCGCGAATTCCTGAGCTCAGATGATCCACCTGCCTCAGCCTCCCAAAGTGCTGGGATTACAGGCATGAGCTACCAGGCTTGGCCCATCTGGCAATTTCTGATAAAGGCTGTTAAAATCTTCCACTCTGGTTTTGTGAACTTCTAATTCTTTTAGTTTTTACTTGATATATTTCAGGGTTGTATCTTAGATACATACAAGATTATGTTGGCTGTGTCCATTGTTTTGTAGCATGATATAGTATCTTTTTTTTGTCCTTAGTAACCTTTTAAAATTATATTTATTTGTTATTAATATTGTAAAAGTTTCCTTTGACAAATATGTGCCTTGAATATCATTTCCAAAACTTTTCTTTTTAATCTTTCATTGGTAACTTTGTTTTAGAAATATTCTGGACTTGGTTTATTATAATTATCATCATTGCTCTTTTGTGTTAATATAATCGGATGGTCTTTGTCCTTTAATAGGTAGGTTGATTCAATTTATATCTATTGTGATTACTGTCACATTTGAATTTATTTCTACCATCTGGTTTCTCTTTGCCAACTTTTTATTTTCTTCTCTGCTTTCTGTTGGGCTAATAGAGTTTTTTATGTTCCCTTTGTTCTCTCCTTTTCAGAAGCTCTTACTGATATTTTCATTCTTGTAGCATTAACCTTGTTTATTTCTAACAATGTGTCAGGCTTATCAGGATCTCTAGTTCCTTCCACAACAAAGCAAAAACTTGGGTATACTTACCCATTAAATCTCTGCTGCTACCCTACTTCATTTACTCCTTCAGCAAATACTTTCCAAACTCCTCCTAGGTGATAGAGTCTGTGCTAAGGATTGAAGGTGAAGCTACAGCAGAGAAGATAGCAAAAAATCCTGTCTCTTAGGGAGCTTATATTCAATGGGGAACTGACACGTGCCTGCCTGTTTCTTCTTGTTATTGTCCAGAGCTTCATCTTTAAAGAAAATAAAGTGCGCAAAACTGTTCTCATTACTTTTTGTCTCTTAGTACTCAATAATTAATTAAATTTACCAATTCCTTTTTTTATTCTGGCGTTTGCTGTTGTTTTTTGATTCCATTTGTTTTCCTCTGTGAATTCATTATCTTTGCATGGTGGCTTTATCTGTAGGCTCCATGGGTAGTAAACGCCCTTAGTCATCCTGTGTCTACAATGCTCATCAATGTGTCCCTACTTGCGTGTGATAGTAAAGCTGGGTAGAATTCCAGGTTAACAGATTTTTTTTTTTTTTTTTTTTTTGAGGCAGAGTCTCACTCTCTCACCCAGTCTGGAGTGCAGTGGTGCAATCTCAGCTCACTGCAACCTCCACCTCTGGGTTCAAGTGATTCTTCTGCCTCAGCCTCCCGAGTAGCTGGGGTTACAAGTGCGCACCACCACGCTCAGCTAATTTTTGTATTTTTAGTAGAGATGGGGTTTCACCCTATTGGTTAGGCTGGTCTAGATCACCTGACCTCAGGTGATCTGCCGGTCTCGGCCTCCCAAAGTGCTGGGATTATAGGTGTGAGCCACTGCACCTGGCCAAAAAGTCATCTTTTAACCTAAATGACGTTTTGTAGGTAACAAGTCATTTCTCCCTGATGACTCCAAAGATTTTTCTATCATCGATGTTCTTCAGTTTCACAGATATGTCTAGGTAAAGATTTAATTTTATTTACTTTTCTTAGTACATGAAGAATATCTTTATGGTGTAGGCTCATGGCTTTATTCAGTTCTGGAATATTCTGGAATAAAATCTTCAAATACTGCTTCTCTGGAATTTCCTCTTTTGTACTTTCTTGAATATTTATTGGTGCATGTTGTAGTCTCTCGCTCTAGCTTTTGTGTCTGCCTGTTTCTTTTTTCTTCTTTCCAAGTCTCTTTTTTTCTCTGGCGTGCATTCAGGAGCATTACACAGTATTACCTTTAATTGTTAGTTATCTCTTTACCTGGATCTAGTCTAGAATTTATCCTATCCCTTGAGTCTTTAACTATCATCAGATATTTTTATTTCCTAGATTTCAATTTCCTTGTTTTTCATATACGTCTCATTTTCATCTATTTGTGCCTATTGTTGATTTTTATAGGTGGTTTTCCTTCATTTGCTTTTAACAATCTTGAACATAATGACTTAAAATCCTTTTAACTCTGTTATATTATTTTAATTTCCAAGGGAGTCAGTTAATTAAATTGATCTTCCTGATATTTACTTTCCTGTTCAAATTTCAAATTTGGGGTTGTAGGTTCATCTTTTCTAGGAGGCTTCTCTCTCTGGTGGCTCTGCTACTGTCCCCATCAACCCTCCGCATCCCATGGCAAACAGTTCAGAACCAGCTCTTATAAAAATCTTGAGATACTGCAAAGTCAGACACAGAATCAGACAGCAGCGTAGCTACAGTCTCCTGAGAAAGGCTGTGTTAATGTCTTCTTACCTCCCTTTTTGGGCATGCAGCGATGAAAAAAACGAAACCCTAATCAACTGTTGCTACAGCTTTTTCCAGCCTTTTTATTCACTTGAGGGAAGCTCACCCCTGCTTTGCATCCAGGCCAAGACCCTAGCTCCAGTTCCCTGTCTCAGAGTATTTTTATTTTTTTATTTTTTGAGACAGAATCTCACTCACTCTTGCCCAGGCTAGAAAGCAGTAACACCATCTTGACTTGCTGCAACCTTTACCTCCTGGTTCAAGCGATTCTTGCATCAGCCTCCTGAGTAACCGGGATTACAGGTGCACACCACCATGCCTGGCTAATTTTTGTATTTTTAGTAGAGACGGGCTTTTCGCCATGTTGGCCAGGCTGGTCTGGAACTCCCGATCTCAAGTGATCTGCCCACCTCGGCTTCCCAAAGTGCTGGGGTTACAGGTGTGAGCCACCACACCCAGCCTCTCATAGCGTTCTTAATCCCTGCAGTTCCCCAGGAACAGAAACCCAGACTAGCTCTGCCTGCTATAACCAAGAGCCCCGCATGGCAGCATCTGCTCGTGTTTGGTGCAGAGGTGGCGCTTATCAGACAGAATGTCTTCAAAGCATTATTCCTACCACCAGCGTCCAATCATCTCTGCATTTTGGTACTCTCTCCAGGCACTCAGGATGGTTTGCAACAGCTCCAAGCACACTTTATACCACATCTTCCCAACCCCCCATCAAAATATATATCCTGTATATCATCCTCCTGAGCCTTTAATCTCCTCTGTGCAAAAGTTAACCTGATTTCCCTAACACGACCCACATTACAGCTGAGAAAAATTATCCTTAAGGGAAGGAGTAGTCCTAAGTGAGATTTTATATTTGAGGCTGAAGGTGAAGGAAAGCATTCCTAAGGGCCAACTCCAATAATAATGAGACGGAAATTTGCTAACATCTTTAATGTAATATTCCAAGGTATCTGAGTTTCTGTTTTATTTTCTCACAGAATTTAATTATATATTTGATTTCAGCTACTTAAATGTCATAGCTAAAGACACCAGGCTTTGTGTAAGACTAGGAAATTAAAGGGTTATGTTCATTAATTCATGTTTTTAATATTTACACATTTTGGCAAGATATTCATTAGTCTAAAAAAGTTTGGGCCAGAAGGCTGGGCATGGTGGCTCATGCCTGTAATCCCAGCACTTTGGGAGGCCGACGCAGGTGGGTCACTAGGTCAGGAGATTGAGACCATCCTGGCCAACATGGTGAAACTTCATCTCTATTAAAAATAAAAAATAAATAGCCGGGCATGGTGGTGCATACCTGTAGTCCCAGCTACTTGGGAGGCTGAGGCAGGAGAATCGCTTGAACCCAGGAGGTGGAGATTGCAGTGAGCAGAGATCACACCACTGCACTCCAGCCTGGCCAACAGTGCAAGACTCCATCTCAAAAAAAAAAAGTTTAGACCAGACATGGTGGCTCACCCCTATAATTCCAGTACTTAGAAAGGCTGAGGCAGGAGGATGACTTGAACAGGAGTTCAAGACAGTCTGGGCAACAAAGCCAGACCTTGTCTTTACAAAAAAAGATTTTTTTTAATTAGCTGGGCGTGGCGGCACACACCCATAGTCACAGCTACTGAGGTGGGAAGACCACTCAAGCCCATGAGTTTGAGGCTGACAGTGAACATTCCAGCCTGGACAACAGAGCAAGACCCTGTCTCTTAAAAAAAAAAAAAAAAAAAGGCGCTGGTGTTTATTAAAGTCATTGCTACCCTTTCAGCAAGCAAAAATCTACTTAAATTCTCACAGAGGGGAGGTTTTACTTTCACATATTGCAGGGAGCAGGAGAGTGTTCTAGTGCATGCTGGCCTTTAATTAATTCACAGGCTCATGGGAAAACCACCAAAAGGCCCTTGGTACTGGACAGCAAAAAATGGGTTGTTATGGATGGATTCTTTTTTTTTTTTTTGAGACGAAGTCTCACTCTGTTACCCAGGCTGGAGTGCAATGATGCAATCTCAGCTCACTGTAACCTCTGCCTCCCAGGTTCAAGCAATTCTCCTGCCTCAGTCTCCCAAGTAGCTGGGATTATAGGCACCCGCCACCACACCCGACTAATTTTTTTTGCGTTTCTACTAGAGACAGGGTTTTACCATGTTGGCCAGGCTGGTTTCAAACTCGTGACCTCAAGTGCTCTGCCCGCCTGGGCCTCCCAAAGTGCTAGGATTACAGGGGTGAGCCACTGTGCCCAGCAGGACTCATTTTATTTATTTATTTATTTTTATTTTTTGAGATGGAGTTTTGCTCGTTTGCCCAGGCTGGAGTGCAATGGTGTGATCTCAGCTCACCGCAACCTCTGCCTCAAGGGTTCAAGCAATTATCCTGCGTCAGCCTCCCTAGTAGCTGGGATTACAGGCCTGCGCCACCACACCCAGCTAATTTTGTATTTTTAGTAGAGAGGGGGTTTCTCCATGTTGGTCAGGCTGGTCTCAAACTCCCAGCCTCAGGTGATCCACCCACTTCAGCCTCCCAAAGTGCTGGGGTTACAGGCATGAGTCACCGCATCTGGCCCAGATTCATTTTTAACTTCAATATTTATTATTGTTGTACTCATGAGTAGTTTTTGGCTCCAGCAAATGAAACTCGTGTGTATATCACAAACATCAACCAACAGTGGGTAGAGAAGAAACCCTAAATCCATCACTAAGGCCTCAGGGTGACGAGCAATAGCCACCTCAGTATTCTTTGAGGTTCACATGCTTTTCACCAGAGCTTTTAATAAGTAAGTACAAGATATATTGATGTACGTTTTATCTCCCTTCACTGTTCTTCTTTTGCATACATTAGCCAAAAGCCAGTGTCAGGAAAACGCAAATATCTGGACCATTTATAAACTGGGTAATAAATTCCTAAATGTGTTACTTACCTGTCTTTTTGTGTGTGTGGAATTTTAAAACGGAGATAGAGCCAGTGTTTCTGAAGGACAATAATATAAGGAAATTAGAAACGTCATATGTTAAGCTATCATAATCAAAAAATTCTGAAACAGCCCATTGAAAACATACTTCTGCAAAGTCTGAGGAATAAAGGCCACTGGCTGCCATGCAGACTTTAAATATATATTCATAATCTACAACTTACTGCTGTGCTCTGGCCTCTAAAACTTTTAAATAATTTTCCATCTTTCTCCTGGTACAGAAACGTCACTCCATCATTCTTAATATTTCTGCTTTACTTGGGGCTGTCAGGAGTAATTTCCTTGTGGTTAGAGATGCAAATAGCCTCAGCCTTCCTTGGAGGGCCGCCCAGGCCCTACCTAATCCCATTTCCGGGGGGAAGAGGCTTCATGCAGATGAGAGACGGAAAACTCAGCAGCTGAGAAAGGCAGTGTTTGGGGAAGAAATGAAATTGAAGAATTCCTTTAGTGGTAGCTATCATAGAGCGTTTTCCATATGGAGTCCTGCTTAGTACCTCCCGGTAAATGACACACTGTGTCCTGGGGCTGGTGCTAGTAGAAATATAGCGTGCAAGGTTCAAGCCAATTGTTTTATCCACGTTCACCCAATAAATGTAATTAGTGAGCACGCGCTCAGCTCCAGGCTCACAGAGATTTCGCCCCTGGAGCGCCAAGGAAACAAGGTAAGAACTGGCATGCAGTGGAAGGGCCGATCATAGCAGATGATACCAGTCTCATCAGGTGAGCATGGGCACAGAGGGTAGTCTTGACTGGGCATGGACCGGAGAGACAGTCCTTCCATGTTGCCTTAGGTCATGGTTGATTTTCTGTGGCTGAGCCTCATGGCTCTGTTATCCGCAAGGAGAAGAAACACTTTTCACCTGGGCTCTTGCCTCAGCGGACTCTGAGTTAAATCAATACAGCATATCCTACCACGAGTGAGGATCTCAGGTTTCTCTCATTCTTGTGCCCTTGCCTATGAGGCCATCTGACCCAGCAGGTTCAAATGGAAACCCCAAAACCTCCAGAGGAAAAGCCAGAGGGTGATAGCATCCTGGGGCCTTGCTATTTCACGTGGGTCCCGTGACGAACGGCACCAGCACCGCCAGGGAGCTCATTAGAAATGCAGCCCCGCACCCCACCCGAGGACCCCTGAGGCAGAATCTGCACTTAAACAAGATCCCCAAGTGATGCCTATGCACAGTGACGTTCTGAGAAGCATTGACTTAGGGGTATTTATATGAGTGGGAACCAAAGTGCTAACCTCCCTACCTGCTGAAGAATGAATGTCTGTGTCTCCCCAAATTCATATGTTGACATCTAAGCCCCAATGTGATGGTATTAGGAGGTGGGGCCTTTGGGAGCTGATTAACTCATGAGGATTGAGCCCTCATGGATGGGATTAGTGCCACTGTAAAAGGAAGTCCAGAGAGTTTCCCCAGCCCCTTCCATGCTGTGAGGACACAGGAAGAGGATAGCCGTCTATAAATCAGGAAGACGCCTCACCAGACGCTGAGCCTGCTGGCACCTTGATCTGGGACATCCTAACCTCTAGAACTGTGAGCAATCAATCTTTTCTTTTTCTTTTATTCTCTCTTTTCTTTTTTGATAGGGTCTTACTCTGTCACCCAGGCTGGAGTGCGCTGGTGTGATCAGGGCTCACTGCAGCCTTGACCTCCCCGGATCAAGCAACCCTCTTACCTCAGCCTCCCAAGTAGCTAGGGCCACAGTTGTGCACCACCACACCCGGCTAATTTTTTTTTATTTTTGTGAAGGGGGGTATTACTATGCTGGCCGGGCTGGTCTTGAACTCCAGAGCTCAAGTGATCCTCGCCTCTTGGCCTTTCGAAGTGCTGGGATTACAGGCATGAGCCACTGTACCTGGCTGAGAAATGAGTTTTTGTTGTTTATAATCTACTATTGTATAGTATTGCTATAGCGCCTCCAATGAACTGCTTTGATTAGGAGCTATGCCCTCAAGGTATGAGGCCCAGAAGGGGCAACCTGGGGAAGCCCCACAGGACCTGTGAGGACCCAAAGGCATCCCTAGGTGGGTGGAGCCAGTGTCCAAGGATTTCTTTATTTTTTTGCTTTGGCTTTTCTTAGGGCTGACTCTAGATCAATCCCCACAGCCCTAGCAAATGCTGAGAACATAAAGAGCAAGTGAATGAACTGTCAGGAATAAATGAACAGTGACACACAGGACAGATGTGGAGAGTGTCCCAGCCTTTGAAGCCTCTAGCTGACACCACCCCCACCCCCACCTCCTCCCAGACTCTAGACTGCACCTTGTGGGTGCGAACACCAGGGAAAGCCTCCTGGGCCCTCCCCGACTCTTTCCACCTGCAGGCTCATCTACCCAGGGTTGTCACAGCTGTGCATTGAGACTTAACACCCTGTGCCCATATCGATTATCAGGACTGAGACAGCCTAAAGCAAAATAGGGAGACTGTGTCTCCACAAAACAAAATTGTAAAATCAGCCAGGCCTGGTAGTGCACACCTGTAGCCCCAGCTACTTAGGAGGCTGAGGTGGGAGGATTGTTTGAGCCAGGGAGTTGGAGGCTGCAGTGAACTGTGATTGTGCCACCACACTCCATCCTGGGCAACAGTGAGACCCTGTCTCAAAAAAAAAGTAATAAAAATTTTATTAAAACTGACTAAGACCAGTGGCCACCTAGGTCAGTGTGGCTTAAGTGTTTTAGGAAGTGCTTCTGGAAAGGGAAGCGGCAGAGGCAGGCTAAGCTAGAGGATTTTATGTTTCGGGCCCTCTTGCTGCTTATTCAACAAGACAGAAGGAGCTGTTTTCCTAGGAACCAGGGCTGCCCGGCTTTCTTAGGAAGCAGAGCAAGAGACCTCAGACATGCTGTGGGACAGAAAGAACAAGAACAGCAAAGAATGTCTGAGAGCAGGATCCGGGTCAAGAAGCTGCCTGTGGAAGACACAGGAACCCAGGATCTAGAAATCTCCAAGTTTCTGCTGGAGGAACGAAGCTGGGTGCTGCGGTCACACAGATGCATGTGGCTTGTGTTCCCTCAGTACTGAAATCATCTAGGATTCTGCACATGCTGCTTTCAAAGGTCTGCAGAGGGCTCCCAGGAAAAGTGTGTTTCTAACTATTACCAGATAGTAGACTTTGGCGATTAATAACTTAAAGTGTCAAGAAGGTAAAACATTTTTAAGACTAGAATTGCTCTGTCATGGAATTGATCTGGTATCTGTTCTCATAGGTGAAAGCACAGTTTCAAAATATGGCACCTATGAACTTTAAGCAAAGGAATCCTCGTACATGGAGAGGCAAGGGGAGCCATAGCCTTACATGGGCCCAGGCTGGGTGGTTGCATCTTTGCTGCCTAAGAATTCTCATGCTTGAAACAAAGCATTTTGTTTTGCTCTCAAGAGCAGGCCTAGGGCTGGTGTGGTGGCTCATGCCTGTAATCCCAGCACTTTGGGAGGCTGAGGTGGGCGGATCACAAGGCCAGGAGTTCGACACCAGCCTGGCCAACATGGTGAAACCCTGTCTCTACTAAAAATACAAAAATTATCTGGGCATGGTGGTGGGCGCCTGTAGTCCCAGCTACTTGGGAGGCTGAGGCAGGAATATCACCTGAACCAGGGAGGTGGAGGTTGCAGTGAGCCGAAATCATGCCACTGCACTCCAGCCTGAGCAAGAGAGTGAGACTCCATCTCAAAAAAAAAAAAGCAGGCCTGAGTGGGAAGCTGCTATGAACTCACTACAGAGGATGCTGGTCATAAGAGCAGGGGCTTGGGCTGTCATCCTAAGGAGGTGGCCCCAGTGGCTGCTCTTCTACCAGACCTACATTTGTAGCCACAGAGGGCACAGGAAGACAGCCTGAGATGTCCTGCTGTCTGGCAATCGAGAGCATTTCTTTGATGTTCCTGAATTGTGGGGACTCCTGGAAGAGAGCGGAGGGAGGTGATGTGGCCTCTGTGCCCTGGCAGCCTCTCTATGCTACAAGTTGGTTCCCAGGTCCCTGGACCAATGTGCAAAGAGCCTGTAGTTTTGCTACCCTGGAGTTATTCTGAGCCCCCTATGGAATGGTGCGATTCCCTCTGAATGTCCGGCAAAGTAAGACAAACTTCCTGGAGTCTGTCCCCATCCTCAGGACTTTCTCTTTTCTACCAAAAACCAGCGAGATGGATTCAGCATAGTATGAATGTGTCTTCCATTTCCTAGGTTAGCGACCTGAAGCCCATCGACAAAGTTCTGGGCTATGCTCAGGGACACAAAGAAAGACTCAGTCATGTTCTCTGACCTCCGCAGCTAATCGTTTCGCTAGCTAGAGGAAGAACGCCACTGAAAAGGAAATTGGGTACATGGGTACAATTAGACTGCCCAGAGGTCAAAAGACAATAGAATGGAAAGCAGTATCCTCCTTTCATATCTATCCGTGACCTTCAGAAAATAGTCACAAATATCTCATGATGTTTTTATTATACTTTCATTATTTGGAAGAACAACTCATGTGTATGTATGTGCCATGTGCCTCATTCTTTTCTTTTTTCTTTCCTTTTCTTTTACTTTCTTTTTTTTTTTTTTTTTTTTTTTTTTTTTTTTTTTTT
>NW_016107370.1:2266607-2268757 GCF_001604975.1 Cebus imitator | reverse complement strand
GAGACAAAGTCTTGTATTGTCCCCTGAGCTGGAGTGCAGTGGCACAATCTCAGCTCACTGCAACCTCCACCTCCCAGTTCAAGCAACTCTCCTGCCTTAGCCTCCTGAGTGGCTGGGATTACAGGCACCCACCACCGTACCCGGCTAATTTTTGCATTTTTAGTAGAGATGGGGTTTCACCTTGTTGGGCAGGCTGGCCTCGAACTCCTGACCTCAGGTGATCCACCCACCTTGGCCTCCCAAATTGCTGGGATTACAGGCGTGAGCCACCGCACCAAGCCCCATGCGCCTCATTATTCGAACCTGTTTTCTATGTCTTCCTTCAACTCTACCATGTGAGTATCAGTGGGAGGTAGAGACTTCCTCCCACTATAAAAGCTGAAAATCTGAGATATTTTATTGCTCAGCCTTCCTTTCATCAGGGCATAAGCATCTCCCAAGGCTCAGCCAATCAAATGTAACCTATCTGGAATTTTTGCCTCTGAAAAAGCAGAGAAAGAAGATGGCCAAGGCAGCCACATCGCATCTTCAGAGACACTGGGTGCCATGCTTCTGACTGCATCCACTGTCCAGGGTTCACGGGTACTAATAAAAGCACCAGAATCCTGTGATCTAAAGTGGCAGACACAGTATATTCACAGAACCATTAGAAGTCTGACCTTTTTTTTTTTTTAAGGTTCTGAAAATTTAACCTCCCTCTGTTCCTCCCTTTTCTGAGACTGCATCTCTTGGCAATTTGATGAGCTACTTTGAGCAATATTGTTTCTTCCAATCCATGAACATGGAACCTTTCCATTTTTTGGTGTCCTCGTCAATTTCTTTCATCAATGTTTTATAGTTTTCATTGTAGAGATCGTTCACTTCTTTGGTTAAGTTTATTCCTAGACATTTTGTTATTATAATTATTTATTTATTTATTTATTTTTTAGAGATGGAGATCTCACTCTGTCACCCAGGCTGGAGTGCAGTGGGGTGACCACAGGCAACCACAACATTGAGCTCCTGGCTCAAGCGATCCTTTTGCCTCAGCCTCCTGAGCGGCTAGAATTACAGGTACAGTCTCCTGGGTCTGGCTCTCTTATTTTATGTGTAGCTATTATAAACGGAATTGCTTTCTTGGTTTCTTTTACAGATGGTTCACTCTTGGCATATAGAAATGCTACTGATTTTTATATGTTAATTTTGTATCCTGCAATTTTATTGAATTTATCCCTTCTAATAGCTTTTTTGGTGGAGTTTTTAGGTTTTTCTAAATATAATATCATGTCATCTGAAACAAGGATAATTTGATATCTGCCTTTCTAATTTGGATGCCCTTTATTTCTTTCTCTTGTTTAATTCCTCTGGCTAAGACTTCAAGTCCTATGTGGAATGAAAGTGGTGAAAGTGGACATGCTTTCCTTGTTCTAGATCTTAAGGAAGGTTTTCAGTTTTCCCTGTTCAGTATGATATTAGCTGTGGGATTGTCAAATACGGCCCTTATCGTGTTGAAGTATATTCTTTCTATGTGCAGTTTGCTGAGAACTTTTATCCATTTATTCTAGTTTTTCCAGTGTATTGGCATATAGTTGCTCATAATAGTCTGTGATGAACCTTGGAATTCCTGTGGTAACAGTTGTAATGTCTCCTTTTGTCTATAATTTTATTTGGGTCATCTCTCTTTTTTTCTTAGCATGGCTAAAGATGTGACAATTTTGTTTACTTGTTTTTTTTCAATTTCAAATTTTATTTCATTAGTAAGGTGGACAAAATGTTTATTTCAAATCTGTTTAACATTTATCTGAAACAAATAACTTATTTCAAGTAACTTATTGTACAGTCCATTGTCAATTAAAAAATATTCTTTCTTCCCCAAAAAAACTGCATTGAAAGACTAAAAAATTCTTTTATACTGCGTAAAAGTGACATGCAAACTTCTGATGTAAATTTGTTTCACTGGCAACTCCAATGATAAAGATGAGGGGCACAAGGCTTCACAGTTCAGTTAAACGATGCAAACAAACAGCTTCCATTTTCCTTCAGTATAAATTAGAAACCTCCATTCATGTGCCTTACAGTAGTGCCACATATTTGGCGCTAATAGTAGGTTACTTCTTTTTCTTTCCTTTCCCATTTTTACTTCCTTGTCCTTGTTGAAGACTTTGGTCACC
>NW_016107370.1:2162741-2266592 GCF_001604975.1 Cebus imitator | reverse complement strand
TTTTTTTTGAGACAGAGTCTCAGAGTCTCATATTGCTCCCCAGACTGGAGTGCAGTGGCATGATCTCGGCTGACTGCAACCTCCACCTCCTGGGTTCATGGGATTCTCCTGCCCCAGCCTCCTGAGTAGTCGGGATTACAGGTGTACACCACCACCACCACACCTGGCTAATTTTTTGTATTTTTAGTAGAGATGGGGTTTCACTATGTTGGCCAGGCCGGTCTTGAACTCCTGACCTCGTGATCTGCCTGCCTTGGCCTCCCAAAGTGCTGAGATTACAGGCGTGAGCCACTGTGCCTGGCCTTGCATCCTTGTTTTTAGTTTAGGTATCATTTCTGCTGCATACAGCATTACTGACTTATGTGATGGGAAAACTGTAAAGGCAGAGGCTGCCATCTTCCTGTTTGAGCTAGACTCGGGCTCTGCCTCTGTATTGGATGCCAGGATTCCATTCTCTAGGGTACATTTTATTTTTCTCAAGAAATATATTAAGTCCAACTGCTGAACATACATCTTGAATCTCTGTAGCTGTAGAATTTTCAACAGCCTTACTTATGGGGATTCACTTTCCCTCTGCTGTGGTCTTATTATTTAAATAAGCAGGACAGAGACAAATATACCTGTCCTGGTTGGCTGGGAACTGCGTGGCAGCACAAGCCATCTTGACAAGAGTCCAAACAACAACTTTGTTTACCTATTTAAAAAAAATTTTTTTTTCCATTGATCTTTTGTAATTTTCTTTAGTCTCAGTGTTTTTATTTCTGCTCTGATCATAAATTTTTCTAGTAATTTTGCCTTTCGTTTGCTCTTGCTTTTCTAGTTAGGTTATTTATTTGAAGCCTTTCTATATTTTTGGTGTAGGTGTTTATTGCTATAAATGTTCCTCTCTATATTGCTTTTGCTGTATCACAGGTTTGGGTATGTTGTGTTTCCATTTCCATTTGTTTCAGAAAATTTTAAAATTACCTTTTTCATTTCTTGACCAATGGCCATTCAGAAGCATGTTTAATTTCCACGTATTTGTATGGTTTCCAAAGTTCTTCTAGTATGGCTTTCTACTTTTATTCCATTATGGTCGGAAAAGATACTTGATATAATTTTAATTTTTAAAAATTACTTCAGACTTGTTTTGGAGTCTATTATATGGTCTGTCCTCGAGAAAGTTCCATGTGCTGAGGAGAAAAACGTGTATTCTGCAGCTGTTGGATAAAAATGTTCTGTAAATGTCCACTAGGTTCAGTTGGTCTGTAGTGTGGATCAAGTTTGATCTTGCTTTGCTGGTTTTCTGTGTAGATGGTCTTTCCAGTGCTGACAGTGGAGCGTGAGGTCCCTATTGTTGTACTGGTGTTTGCCTCTCTTTGTGGCTCTCATCATATCTGTTTCATATATCTGGGTGCTTCAGTGTTGGGTGCATATATATTTACAGTTGTTGCATGCTCTTGATGAATTGATCTCTTTATAATTATAAAATGACCCTGACTTTAGAAACAATCTCATTTAGCCTCTGCTGGTCCCTAGCTAACAACAACAACAAGAAGAAAACAAACACGTGAAGGCCACTTCTTTTGCATCAATGATTTTTTTTGTTTTGCTTTCATGAGCAGCTCTAGACCTTCTGCCTTGTGAGAATCTTTGGGAACAGGGCCTACTTCATGTATTATCGAATTGTTTGCTAGTGTTTTGTCAAGGATGTTTGCATCTATGTACATCAAAGATGAACCTGCATTTTTTTTTAGTGTTATTTATGCTCATTAAAGTCTGAGGGCCCTTGCTGTGTGCTCTCGGGGGTAACTCAGTAGCAAAAACACACCTGCAAAATGTTACATGAAAGAGAACACTTCAGCCAGTCCCTGGGGGAGTTATGATAGTTGTCAGCAAAGCAGAACTCTCTGAGAACCCCAGAGTGGGAAGATCCAGCCCTTTGGACTGCTCCCCAAACCCTGAATGCTGTCATACAACAATTCAAGCTTTGGATTAATGTCAGTACTCCAAGTACACTGACAGTTTGTGAATATGTTTGTTTAGTAAGATAAGTACACCAGGTGTCTGGGCTATCAAAATAGGAAATTGCTGCCATGAGCAATATATAGGATAACAACCAAGGCTAGCGGGGTGGCGGGGGGCGGGGGGGCTGCTGCCTGGCTTCAGTGCCTTGCATAAAATGCTAAAACAAAATGTTAACACTGATCAGCCTCTGGTATCATTCACTCTTCACCCAACCAGAATCTGACTGCTGCCCCTACATTAAACCAACTCTCACCCTGGTCACCAGTGAGAATGTAGTAGATGCTTTTTCTTTTTTACATGATCTCTTGGCAGCACATGGCTACATAGGACTCTCCCTCCCTGGGTGGTTCTATGTAGGAGGAGTCCATACCGCCCCTGTGTCCTGCACTCCTCCTTCAGTTCAGCCATTTTCGTCATGCTCCTTTGTGGACTTCTCCACTCAGCCTTTCAATGCTGGTGCTCCCCAGAGTTCTGTCTCTTTCGCTTCTGAGAAACAGGAAATTATTGTGGATAATCCCAGGTTATTCTCTAGCCTAATACCTTGAGGAATGTTCTGGGTGGTTCTGCTAACTGAACCTAACAGATTCCCATATCAAAATGCATTTGGAAGGTGAGAAGTCAATACCTATTAAACTTCAGGCATCCACAACTCCCTAGAATTTCCATCACTTCTTTGGACTTTATAAGGATCATCTCATCTAAATTTTCCACCTTAAGCATCTTAGTCTGGGAGAAAGTCTAGAATTGTGAAGAGATACCTTCTCAAGAGCAGCATGTGGTCAGAGACATCATCTTGGAAGCAACAGACTGAAGAGATTCTTTGAAAATAAAATTTAGGCCAGGTGCAGAGGCTCACACCTGTAATCCCAGTACTTTGGGAGGCCAGAGCAGGCAGATCACCTGAGGTCAGGAGTTGGAGACAAGCCTGGCCAACATGGTAAAACCCCATCTCTGCTAAAAATACAAAAATTAGCTGGGTGTGGTGGTGCATGCCTATATGGTCTATCAACCTCCAGCTATTCAGGAGGCTGAGGCACAGAATTGCTTGAACCTGGAGGCGGAGGTTGCAGCAAGCCAAGATCATGCCACTGCAACAGAGTGAAACTTGGTCTCAAAAAAAGAGAAGAGGAAGAGGAAGAGGAAGCGAAGTGAAGCGAAGGGAAGCAAAGAGGAGAAAATGTAAACCCGGGTATGGTGCCTCATGCCTGTAATCCCAACATGCTGGGAGCCCAAGGTGGGTGGATTACCTGAGGTCAAAAGTTCGAGACCATCCTGGCCAACATGGTGAAACCCATCTCTTCTAAAAATACAAAAATGAGCCAGGTGTGGTGGTGGATACCTGTAGTCCCAGCTACTCAGCTACTCGGGAGGCTGAGGCAGGCATTGTTGAACCCGGGAGGTGGAGGTTGCAGTGAGCCAAGATGGTGCCACTGCACTCCAGCCTGGGTGACAGAACGAGACTCCATCTCAAACAAGAAAATAAAGAAAAGAAAATTAAAAACACAGAAGAGGGCATTTTCTATGGGAAATGTTTTTCCACTTAGTTTCTTACATTGAGATTCCTTTCAATGCCTTTTAGTGCAGCAACCCACCTTGCTCCTGATGGCCAGGGAGCAAATAAGAAGCCAGTCCTTTGTAGACTATGACTTGCTACACATGTGTCAGGAAGCTTTTGTATGGGCCATTGTTCAGTTTAAAAAATATTTCACAGCATTTTCTTTATTCACTTAGCCATTAAAACTAAGAGCAGAAAACATAACACTTTAGGGATAGAAATAGGAAAAATAATATTTCAATGCTCCTTTTCATGTTTGTTTCCCATGTTAATTGAAAAGGCATCTGGCCTGTGAACAATGAATGAAGTGGGACCATGAGGAATAAGGGACTAAAATGTACCATTTTAAGGATGATTTGTGAAATTTGAGAATGAATCACAGGGCTCACTTGGGTCTTTCATCCACTATTGAGCGGCTGTTGACTGTTCCTTGTGCTACCAGGTAGGAGGAGCTATAAATGTCAGGCTGATTCTGTTAGGCTCTGTTCCTTCCTTAGTGAGAAGTCAAAATCAATCCATCTGCCTTTAAATCCACTGATCGAATCAAGAGAGCTTGAAACTGATAACCAAGAGGGAGGGAGAAGGTACACCCAGACACAAGAAATTAACCAGATGCTATAAAGGATATCAGGCACGTCCATTGAAGCAGAAAAATAACAGAGGAAGCTCCCAATAATTCTCAGGGAAGGAAGAAACACAGGTGTTCCTATATCATTGCACAAATCAAGGAAAACACATAAAAATTCAGCTGAGATTTTTTAAAAGGAGAGGAATTCTACCTCATAGTTGGGCTTGAGAAATGAGATTTACAAAGGAATATGGCAATGGAAGACTGCATGTTTTCTCCAGACATAAACACTTAATAAAAATGCTATGATTGGCTGGGTGCAGTGGCTCATGCTGTGATCCCAGCATTTTGGGAGGCTGAGGCAGGTGGATCACCTGAGGTCGGGAGTTTGAGACCAGCCTGACCAACACGGAGAAACCCCGTCTCTACTAAAAATACAAAGTTAGGTGGGTGCAGTGGCGCATGCCTGTAATCCCAGCTACTCGTCAGGCTGAGGCAGGAGAATTGCTTGAACCCAGGAGGCAGAGGTTGTGGTGCGCCCAGATTGCACCATTGCACTCCAGCCTGGACAACAAGAGCAAAGCTTCATCAATAAATAAATAAATAAATGCTACGATGTGGGTATAGACAAATGAATTCTAATGTTTATAGAGAGAGACAAAAGGCCTAGAATAGCCAATAAAATATTTAAGGAAAAAACCAAGCTGGAAGATTTACACTATCTGATTTCAGGACTTGCTATAAAACTATAGTAATCAAGATGGGGTAGTTTTGGTAAAAAGAATGGACAAATTGATTAATAGAACAGAATAGACAGCCCAGGAATCCACATAAATATAACCAACTGACTTTAACAAAGGAGCAAAATCAATACGGTGAAAAGATAGTCTTTTCAACAAATGATGTTGGAAGAACTAGACATCCACATGCGGAAACATTTAATCTAGACACAGATCTTACACCTATAAAAACTAACTCAAAATAGATCACAGTCCTAAATGTAAAACACAAAACTATAAAACTCCTAGAAGATAACATAGGAGAAAATCTAGATAACCTTGGACATGGTGATGACTTTTTAGATATAACCCTAAAGGTATAATCCACTAAAGAGATAATCGGTAAGCAGGACTCCATTAAAATTAAAAACCTCTGCCCTGCGAAAGATAATGTTAAGAGAATGAGATTAGCAACAGACTGGGAGAATACACATGCAAAAGACACATCTGAAAAAGGACTATTATTCCAAATATATAAGGAACTCTTAAAAGTCAGCAGTAAGAAAATAACCCAATTTTAAAATGGGGCCAGGCATGTTGGCTTATGCCTATAATCCCAGCACTTTGGGAGGCCAAGGCAGGCAGATCATTTGAGATCAGGGGCCTGAGGCCAGCGTGGCCAATATGATTAAACCCTGTCTCTACTTAAAAAAAAAAACTAGCCAGGTGTAGTAGTGGGCGCCTGTAATCCCAGCTAGTCGGGTGGCTGAGGCAGGAGAGTCACTTGAACCCAGGAGGCGGAGGTTGCGGTGAGCCAAGACTATGCCACTGCTCTCCAGCCTGAGCGAGACTCTGTCTCAAAAAAAAAAGGGCAAAAGACACGAACAAACACCTCGCCAAAGAAGATATACGGATGGCAAATAAATATGAAAAGATGTTCATTATCATATGTCATTAGGGAATTGCAAATTAAAACAATGTGATACTGCTACATACCTATTAGAATGGCCAAAAATCCAAAACACTAAGAACACCAAATTATGGAAAGGATGTATAGCAACAAAAACTGATCGATTCATCGCTGGTGGGAATGTAAAATGGTACAGCCACGTGGGAAGACAGTGTGGTAGTTTCTTACAAAACTAAACACAGTCACCATATGATCCACCAGTCATGGATTGTTTCTTGGTATTTCTTCTGCAAATGAGCCTAAAAACTGATGTCCATACAAAACCTGCATGTGGTTGTTTGTAGCAGTTTTAATCATAATTAGAAGCAATCAAGATTTCTTTCAGCAAGTAAATGGATAAACTGTGGTGCATCCAGACAATGGAATATTATTCAGCACTAAAATGAAATGAGCTATCAAAACATGAAAAGATATAGAGAAAACTGGCTGGGCATGGTGGCTCACACCTGTAATCCCAGCACTTTGGGAGGCCAAGGCAGGCGGATCACCTGAGTTCAGGAGTCAGAGACCAACCTGGCCAACATGGTGAAACCCTGTCTCTACTAAAAATACAAAAATTAGCCAGGTGTGGTGGCGGGCGCCTGTAATCCCAGCCACTTGGGAGACTGAGGCAGGAGAATCACTTGAACCTGGGAGGTGGAGGTTGCAGTGAGCCGAGATTGTGCCATTGCACTCCAGCCTGGGCAACAGAGCAAGACTCTGCCTCAAAAACAAAAAGAAAAGAAAGAAAGAAAGACATAGAGAAAACTTCAATGTATATTTCTAAGTGGAAAAAAAAAAGCCTACGTGAAAAGGCTACATACCGTGATTCCAACTATATGACATACTGGAAAAGGGAAAAGTGTGGAGACAGTAAAATGAGCAGTGGTTGAAGGTAGAGAGGGCTGAATAGGTGAAGCATAGGGAATTTCTTAGGGCCAGATACTATTCTATATGGTGCTATGATGGAAAACAAATGTCATTACACATTTGTCGCAGTCCATAGAGTGTGCGGTACCAAGAGTGGATCTCAGTGTTAACTCTGAACTTTGGGTGGTAATGATGCAGCAGTGTAGGTTCATTGATTCTAACAAATGAATCACTCTAGTGAGGTGATAAAATAGCAGTAGAGGCTGTGCCTGTGTAGGGGTGGGGGGCATATGGGAAACCTCATTACTTTCCATTCAATTTTGCTGTGAACCTAAAACTGCTCTAAAAAATAAAGCCTATTAAAGAAAATATCCTGCAGTATGGCAGAAGCTAAACACTAGTAGGGAAATCACTAAACCTGAGAGGAGGCATATGAAGGAGAGTGTTTGGATGATGAACTGAAGAGAGGAAGGCCAGAGGGGAGCCTACAAAAGGCCAGGCCACAGCACACGTGTAGAGAGAGTTCCTTCCCCTACTGGCACAGAACCTGCGCAGAACCAAGACTCAGTGTAAAAGGGGTTTCTGTTCCCCTGCACTGTCCTGAAGCTTCATGCAGCTAAAAGCAAGGTCTCCAGGAAAAAAATATCCCTGTCACAGGATATGCCTGCAACAATCTAGGAAAGCAGATTTACAGTTCAGAGAAAATGTGGGTAGAATTTCATGGCCAAAGACAATAGGGAAGAGAGTGTTCAAGAGGATTGGGAGGCTTTAATTCATTCTAAGAATTCAAACTCAAGTGATCTTGAAGAAGAAATAGTAAATCTCTATTTGATTAAATCCAGGCATCCAATAAACTCTTGACCTGCCCTGATGCTAATTCTGGAGATAGGGAAACTGAGTCTGAATTGGTTACAGATTCCCTATGTGGTAGGTGGAGGCAGGGCTTAAACCACAGTGTGACTCCCAACCCCTCCTTCTGTCCGACCCCACCCCATACTCCTCATTTGAAATGAAGAGAACCTAATGAACACAGGTGGCAAAGGGTGGATCTCAGCTCAGAATCTCAGGATGAGACTAAATTGATTGCCCAGTGCCCTGGGCCAAAGGCTGCTTTTGTAAGATGAGGTCCCACCTAGAAATCAAGTGACCGTTCAGAGAGGTTGGCATCGTCTTAATGGGGGAAATGGTGGCAAAAGGATGACACATAGACACAGTGTGTTTCTGTTTTTTTCTTATGCGATCTGAAAATAACTTCATGAAGCCAAGAAGGAAGATATGCACAGTCAAGCATCCTAATCACATTTATTCTCAACTAATATGTCTGTTTCTCGATGGTTCTCAGTTCTGACCACATAAGTCACTTAGGTAGATTTTTTTTAAAGAGAAGATGCCCAGGTTTGCCTCCTCTAATTCAGAAATTCTCCTACCTTGCTAACTTAGAAAGGTTAGGCTTCCCCTTCTTCCCAGCCATGCATTTGCCCAGATTTGCTGGGACAGTGCGGGGTCCAGAATCTCAATAGAGGGGTGGTTTAGTGTCCAGTCTGGTTGTTGGAGTGTTTGTGCATGTGTGCAGGAGCCCTGTTTCTCCAGCATTTGCATAATATTAACATATTAATTGTTGAGGGGTGAAGGGGTAGAAGAGCAGGACTCAGGCCTGTTGCTTAGGAAATCAATCAGAGGTTCCACCACTCACCTCTTGACAAAACTGAAGCTTACCCTACCCCACAGTAGGAACTTTCCAGTCTGGATGAATACCTAAATTGATCTTAAATGCAATATGGTGATGCCATTTAACTTCTTCCTGTCTTCTTATAGCATAGTGTTACCTTTGTGGATTTTCCCTATACCAGGCAGCATCCTGAAATCCTTGCATCTGTTTTGTATAGTTTCTGTTCTTCCTTCTCAGTGGGTGTTACCTGTCTGGCCATTGTCTACCAGAAACCCTCTACTCTGATGCTTCTAAGCTGTTGCAAGGTAGAAAAGCAGCTGTGTAACCACGTGAGAAATGTGTCACATGAACATCGAAAAGCTCCCAATAAGAGGTTCTACCTAGGTGGGATGCGGTGGTTCATGCCTGTAATCCCAGCACTTTGGGAGGCCAAGGCGGGCGGATCACAAGGTCAAGAGATCGAGACCATCCTGGCCAACATGGTGACAATACAAAAATTAGCTAGGTGTGGTGGCACATGCCTGTAGTCCCAGCTACTCAGGAGGCTGAGGTAGGAGAATCGCTTGAACCCAGGAGGCGGAGGTTGCAGTGAGCCACTGCACTCCAGCCTGGTGACAGAGTGAAACTCTGTCTCAGAAAAAAGAGATTCTACCTGATGAATAAACTTCAAGCAGCTTGGATTTTCCAGTGCTAATTCTGTCTGCTCAGACACATCCTTGGTTTGTGTTGATATGTTCCAGGCACTGTGGCTGCAACTGAGACCCCCAAATAAAAGAACTTCAATCCAACATTGATTTCCATTACTCCCATTTTATAAGGACCAACAGCAACAGGGAGGTCAAAAGACTTCTTTGTCGCTAAAATCCACAATTCAGTGGCACTGGCTGAGCCCCATCAGGATTCTTAGGTGTCTTTGTAAAGTTCATTTCAGAATGTTAGGCTTGTTCAAAGAATTACCAAAAAACTTAGCAATGTGAGAGTTCTTTTTTTTTAAATTTAACTACAGAATCCCAAGAACATGAAAATACAGTTTTGACCCAACATTTTAAAATACCACTTTTAGGTAAGGGAAGAAAAATCCATTTTTCTTAAGAAAACAATTTATTGAAGGGCACAAGAAAATAATGTTTTTAGAAAGTATTCCATAAATCTTTTTTCTTTCATTTTGCTGATTTCAACAGGATAAGGTCCATTATTGTTGCAATAGCCTATTTCAGTAGAGAGAAACGATTAAAGGGCAAGCTGCCCCCATCAGATCGTTCCTGTTGGTCCTTACAAGCCAGGCGCTCACTCAGGAAAAGTAACCATACAGGTGTGGCACAGGTTTACGCTGAAAGAGAAACCATGAGCAACAATGGGGGGCATCTGTTGGGCCGATACTGTGGACACATCAAGGACCATGCGGCTTGTTACTCATGACAGCCCCATTTGGAAAGTGCAGGTCTTATCCTCCATCTGAGGCTGAGGGAAGTTAAGTAACCTGCTTGAGGTCACATAGGTGGTTAAGTGACTTGCAGAGCTTCTAAATTCTTAGATCAGAATTGAACAAACTTAAAAGAATGAGGTAGATTGGTCAGTCCTGAATAAAAGGATGTCGACATAATTGTGTTTAGTGAAAAGGGAAACAGAAGAGTGTATTTTAAAAAGTCACTGGGCTCCTTTTGATTCCTCTAACATTTCACTATGCAAAGTGTGTTCTGGGCACCGGCAGCATGAGCGCTCCCTGGGAGCATGTTAGGAGTGTGGAAAGTCAGGCTCACCCCAACCCTCTGAGTCTGCGTCAGCAGTGAACGAGACAGCTGGCTGTGTTCTCCTCAAAGCATGAGGAGAACCCTCTTGCCCACCAACTCCCTCCTCTGGGCCTCTGCACTTGCTGTTCCCACTTGGCTACAGTGCACTTCCCAGGATTTACGTGCTTCTCTCCCTCTCATTTCTTTGAACTCTGGTTAATGTCATCTCCTTAGAGAGGTCTCCCCTGACTTCCATCTGAAAAGCAGTGTCCTCTGTCACCCTCTGTCTGCTCCACATGCTTTATCTTTCTTCACAGCAATGACCAGCACCTGAAACCACAGACTCGTGTGTTATCTGGTCTTCCTGCTCTAGTGTGTGCTCCATCAGGGCTGGGACCTTGTACCTCCAGCACATCAGACAATGGCCGGGATACAAGTGCTTGATAAATACTTGAAAGAGGGTCTATTTGCTCTGCAGGACTATATATCATGCAAATATCTAGTTTCATGGTGGATATCCCTGGGAAGTAGAAAGAAAAGACTGAGGAAAGAGACCTTTTGTAGTGTTTGCAATTTTCAACCTTTCACCCTTCTGGAGTTTCTGCAATTTTTCAAAGGGGTATGCACCATTTTTAATAATTTATTAAACACTTTCCAAATAATTTAACAAACGATCTCAAGATACATCATACCACAAAACAAAGCAGATGACATCCCTTCCTTCTAAAAGGTTTTAGGCTTTCTTAGTTTATCAAATTACACTTTACCAAGAAACTATCTCCTTTTAAGGGCCTCTTTGTTGCCCCCCAGAAGCATCATCATATTAAGAATTTTACTTCTGAAATTCAGACATACAACTATACATGTGGACCATACATTGCCCCACCAGCAGGCCAGACCCTAAACAGCCTGCCTGGTTCTTGAAGTGGTGCAGACCCTCACACTCAGTGTAGAGTCTCATACAATTGGCAGAGAGATTGAGCAGATTCAAATCAGAGTCCACAAAAGAATGCCATCTTTACTGATGAGTCTTTTATTTGGACAAGACAAAAACATCTCCACACTGTTCCCTTTTATACAGAAAATGGAACATCTCACATATATTAGTTTTTCTCTTTTTCAACAGAATTCATTTCAATCTGTCCCAGGAACTGCTTCTCATTTTAGGATTCACGTTTTAGTAACACATATGCACCCATTACAGCCAAAAGAGCATACTGTAAAGAAAACACAATGGAAAATCACTGTGAGGTCTACAAATAAATTTGGTCTGGAAATGTATTCAGATGAAATCTGTTAAATACTGGGCTGAGGACAGAATCAAAAGATGACCTCCTCCTCCCATGCCTTGTTCTCTAAATGAGCTGTTCAATGCCACATTATAGTCAAAAGCCCAAAAATATACTGATGGACTAAAGATCAGGCAAGGAACACACACAGCAAATGCAGCGCTTACTCCTGTGTAGGTTTCCCACGGTTTTTCAAATGATTTTAGATAGATAGATAGACAGATAGATGATAGATAGATAGATAGATGATAGATAGATAGATAGATAGATAGACAGATAGATGATAGATAGATAGATAGATGATAGATAGATAGATAGATAGACAGATAGATGATAGATAGATAGATAGATGATAGATAGATAGATAGATACATTCCTATAATCCCAGCACTCTGGGAGGCTAAGGCAGGTGGATCACCTGAGGTCAGGAGTTCAAGACCAGCCTGGCCAACATGGCAAAACCCTGTCTCTACTAAAAAAACAAAAATGAGCTGGGTGTGGTGGCAGATGCCTGTAATCCTAGCTACTCAGGAGGCTGAGGCAGGAGAATCACTTGAACCCAGGAGACGAAGGTTATAGTGAGCCAAGATTGTGCTACTGCACTCCAGCCTGAGTGACAAAGCGAGACTCCATCTCAAGAAAAAAAAATAGATTGATAGATAGATAGATACCATTTTTGTTGACGTTGAGAGGTAAGCATTAGTGGTTTATGGCACTACTTTTGTGTACATATGAAATTTTCCATAATAAAAAGCAACATTTAGATAAATGCATTTTAGAACACTGAACACACAAGGGGTAAGTAGCTATTTTAAATAATTTAAGTGTTGCCACTTTAAGTGACTACATTAATTTGTAGTTAACTACAGATATTCTGCAGGCAAATTAATGGCAACACGTTTTCAGAAGACTGCCTCTTTACAGTTGTACAAGTAAAAGCTCTAATATTTAACTAAGTATATAAATATAGACACACATAAATTCCTACCTTGAATTTTGGATAGTCATTCATTATTATGGTGACCATACCAACATATGGTAAAAACCTAAATTGTGGGATAAAAAGCAAGAAATTTAAAAATTGTTTATAACATGATGATGGCAACATCTGAAAACACTATATAAATCAGTCTTAGGAAATGAAGCATACATGGAAGTGCCTCTGACCAGGGCTGTAAGGTCGCAAACAGCTTTATTAGTAAGGAGCATCAGCACTGGCAGCCAGGACAAGTTTTTTAAGCAGGCGCTTGAGTTGAAACAGTGATGCTGCTTGTCTTCACTTGCTACAATTAATTTGAGCCACTTGTACAAAAAGAATAGGCAACTTTCACAAATCTAGCTCTTGCTTAGAAGATTTAGGTAGACTATATAAAAACTGCTGTTAGATAAAGCTTTCAAAGCACATGGATAATGAGTTTGTAATGCAAATAATTATTTTCATTTCCCAGTGCTTTTCAGATATAATAAATAAGTGTATGGGGTAGCAAATACAAATGTGAATACCGTAACTTATACTCAAATATGATTATGATCCCAGAGAGAAGAGGTTCAGTGCATAAACCAGCCAATGATTATGTTGACAAAATTAACGGAAATATGTAATCAGATTGACCCAGCCTCAATCATCTCTGCTAATGGGAAACAAGGCAGCACACCCATAGTACCCTCTAGTCTTTCATAAATCGGTAGCTCCAGGCTCTCTCTCATCCAAAACCTTTCACCAGAGCATCTGGAAAGACAGGATGGACTAGCTGGAAGCCCTCCTGGTCCCTGGAGATATTCAAGTGAAAATGCAACAAAGAAAAATGATTAAAGGAGTAGGAAGAAGCCTTAAGCCATGATCTGATTAATAACGCTAAATATTACAAAATGGTAGCCAGTCTCTCCAGCCTTAAGAAGCTGGTGAGATTTAGGTAACATAAAAAAACATTTCTAACGATTGTTAAACATAAAAAGGGTTGCCAAGAGAGGGGAAGAATTCCCTTTTTTGGTTTTTAATAAGGATACATTCTCTACTGTGTCAATCAGAAGCAGAACTCTCTGCCAGACATTTAGTATACAAAGATGAATACTAAAAGATGTATCACAGAAATGTTTTTAGTTCTGAAAAACTGAAAATAATCTACATGTCCACCAAAAGAGGACTGGTTAAATTATGATTTGCAACAAAACAGCTTGTAGCCACATAAAAAGATACAGATGTAGATTTGACAAAAAAAGCTATTTCCAACTTCCTGTTGGATGAAAACCAATCAAACTTTAAGTCAAATTATATATCATACATCTATACCAGCCCTGAGAGTATCTACAGTATTCTTTAATTACTGTAAAATACTGTTAAACAATGTAAAATACAGTAAATACTGTTAAACAGTGGTTATCTCTGGGATACTTTCTTGTAATGGTTATTTAAAATCCACAAACAACTAATCTCTCAGTGAGGATTTATTTATTTTTATTCATTTTTTAGAACAAAAAAAAATTTTTTTTGAGACAGAGTCTCGCATCGTCACCCAGGCTGGAGTGCAGTGGCGCAATTCTCCTGCCTCAGCCTTCTGAATAGCGGGGACTACAGGCACGCGTCACCATGCCTAGCTAAATTTTGTATTTTTAATAAAGGCCATGTTGGCCAGGATGGTCTCGATCTCCTGACCTCGTGATCTGCCCAACTTGACCTCCCAAAGTGCTGGGATTACAGGCATGAGCCACCGTGCCCAGTCAAGGCTTTCTTTTTAAGAGGTAAACAGTACATATTTTAAGTAGTGATATATTTCCATAACAATTTGAAACCTACACAAAAAACCTGAATACTAACAATCTAGTAGGTCTATACATCAAAGCTAATTAAAGATAGTTTCTTTTTTTTGGGGGGGGGAGGGGACAGAGTCTCGCACCGTCACCCAGGCTGTAATGCAGTGGCGTGATCTCGGCTCACTGCAATCTCCACTTCCCGGGTTCAAGCAATTCTCCTGCCTCAGCCTCCAGAGTAGCTGAGATCACAGGCGTGCACCACCACGCCCAGCTAATTTGTTTGTATTTTTAGTAGAGACAAAGTTTCACCATGTTGGCTAGGATGGTCTCCATCTCCTGACCTCATGGTCCACCTGCCTCAGCTTCCCAAAGTGCTGGAATTACAGGCATCAGCCAATGCGCCTGGCCCAAAATTTTAATTTTTATTAAGAGAGATGGGGGGGTCTCTCTATGTTACTCAGGCTGGTCTTGAACTCCTAGGCTCAAGTGATCCTCCTGCCTTGCCCTCCCAAAGGTGCTACGATTACAGGTGTGAGCCACTGTGCCTGGCTGGATTTATTTTTAAGAGATTTGAACTCATCATATAGATAATATAATTGGGTTCAGTTTTAGATTTTAGGTCTTTAGGAAATTCTAAGTTGTAGTTAATCTTTACAGGATAAACTAGAACTGCTTAGAATGCTCCTAATATGTCATATTTGTAATTAACAGCTCTATTAGCCTATCCGTTTAGTTTCTTCATTTCTAAATGTTCTTTGGAAACGTCATAAAGCATAAAGGTGAATCCTCACCCTCTTGCTCTTCCCACCACGTCCTTCTTTTCCAGCCAGTTCTGGCCTTCTTTGTACAAGCCTCTATCGTCAACTTCATTATTATCTCCTTTAGTCAGAAATTTGATGTCTCCATTATCTCTGGAAAGCAAAATAATGTCTTCTCAAAAATTATTTTCTGCACAGCATCATTTAGAAAAATACTAGTTTACCCAAGACTTTACTGTTAGACAGGAGCATTCAGAAAAGCAGTCAAAGACAACTTGACCTTCCTGTAGTCTAAGATGACTGCTTACAGACAGCCATTCAACTGAAGCACAGATCTAATAACAATTTTGTAGACTTACATTCCAAAACACTCAAGTAACCTTGACAACAAAAAGCATGACCAAGCACAAGGGCAATGACTTGCTTCCAGCCCAGCACACAATGAAGAATTCCTTCTCACCACATGGCTTCTTGGAATGAAGAATAAACTAGTACCTAACATTTTTAAATTGAAAACAAGTGTATTAGTGTCATTCATCAGCGGCAAAATCATGTGAATCACCACTGTGCAATTCTTTCAAGTCCAGACTCATAATACACCAAAAGGCTGCTGACAAGGAGCTTTTCCAGGCTCACTTCAGTCATTCACCTCAAGTCAGAATAGGTCAGAAGTCAGGACATGAAGCTGGTTTAACAACCTGTGTTGGACTTAAACTGTTTTCATTCCCTAGAGCTCATAAAACAATTTGGTTTTTTGGTTGTTTACTTGTTTGTTTGAGATGGAGTCTCAAACTCCCAAGCTGGAGGGCAATAACACAATCTCAGCTCACTGCAACCTCTGCCTCCCATGTTCAAGCAGTTCTCCTGCCTCAGCCCCTGAGTAGCTGGGATTACAGGCATGCACCAGCACACGCAGCTAATTTTTGTATTTTTAGTAGTGATGGGGTTCGCTGTGTTGGCCAGGCTGGTCTAGAACTCCTGACCTCAAGTGATTCACCTGCCTCGGCCTCCCAAAGTGCTGGGATTATAGGCATAAGCTACTGCGCCTGGCCTCATGGACCAATTTGTTAACATGGATTATATTCCTCTTCACTCTAGACATAAACTTGATCCTAGATCAAACAGATTTGAGCACAAGGTAATTTAAATGCAAGTGTGCTCTAAGCTGTTCTTAGATTTACTTTTCCTTGCCAAATGAAGAATTTGTTACCGCATTATTTCCTTCACCACTGACCACGGTGGTATAAAGTCTAATTTGTAAAGAAACACGAATCACAAATGGCATAAAACCAGTGTGTTAGAGAGAAATGTGGGATTCATTTTAAGCATTCTAAACTGGTGCTCAGATAGCCTTGTCTCTAGAAACATAATATTGTAGTATAATGGAGCTGTATACAGGGTCTTCTTTCAATAAGACAAATGAAAAAGGAATGCACTATTATAACGAGATAAAATGCCAAAAGCCCCCAAAGATTTGAAACCATATCAAGAGGAGCAAGCTGATTTGCAACCATGGTTAAAAAGTAAATCAAGAAGATAAAAATGCTGACAGTCTCTCATAATTCAGGCAAATTAGAGCAAATAATCATTATTTCCTCAACTTGGAACAATTGATCATCTTTAGAAATTAATTGTAAGTCAGTGCGAGAACTGTCACATCATGACTGAGCATGCGTCTTCCTCAGGAATCTAACAGGTAGGCATCAAGTAACCATTAGTAAAGGACCAGTGTATCAGCACAGGTTGAAACTGGATAATTCTCATGTTTAGAGTAGTGTGAAGTCAATACTTTAAGTATCAATATCTGTAGGGTACACCATAAAGAAGCAGTAAATGGGTGGGTGCAGTAGTTCATGCCTGTAATCCCAACACTTTGGGAGGCCAGGTTGGGCGATCACCTGAGTTCAGGAGTTTGAGACCAGCATCGCCAACATGGTGAAACCCTGCCTCTACTAAAAATACAAAAATTAGTTGGGTGTGGCGGTGCATCCCTGTAATTCCAGCTACTTGGGAAGCTGATGCAGGAGAATTGCTTGAACCTGGGAGGCAGAGGTTGCAGTGAGCTGAGATCGTGCCAATGCACTCCAGCCTGGGAGACAAGAGTGAGGTTCCGTCTCAAAAAAAAAAAAAATTAGCCAGGGATGGTGGTGCATGCTTGTAGTCCCAGTTACTCGGGAGGCTGAGGCAGGAGAATCACTTGAATCTGGGAGGCAGAAGTTGCCATGAGGGTAGATCAAGCCATTGCACCCAGCCTAGGTGACAGAGCGAGACTCCATCTCAAAAACAGAAGCAGTGAATGGAATGGGAATCTAATACCAGATATGTACAAATAGTTACCTGTCTCTCTCCCTCTCGACTCAAACACACACACACATACACAGTGAGAAATGCTCCATTATTTAAAAACATACATATGCATACCTGAATTTAATCCTATAACTCATACAGATAAACATCTATACTAAGCTGCATAAAGGTAAATGAATAACCAAGTATATGAAATGTAACATTTTTACTAATCATGCCAAGTACTCTCTCATGGGAACTTTATATATTTGAGCAAGAAGTAAATGTTTCTGGTTCCAGGAAAGGGTCTTAAGAAGTCAGTCATGGCTGTTATTAACAGCAAGGCTGTTTGGGGAGTGGAGGATGAGGCGGTGGAAAATTAATGCAGAATATGCAAAGACCAAATCATGAGATGAGTTGGGAAAAGGAATTTTTATCCATCCAGGACTAATATGACTGCTGAGAATGCCACTTTGGCCCAAGTGACATAGAAAAACTGCTAGGTTTTTTTTGCATTTCAGAAAATAATTTTCATATCAAAACCATCCTCTGTTGCAATGTGATTTGATTTTCTTTGAGCTCCTTCAAATAACTAACATGTCATAATATATCACACCTTAAATTTGTGTAGCAATTTAAGTTTCCTAATTGCTTTAGTAAACATTAGTTCATTTAATTCTCATCAACACTCTGTGAGTTACTGTGGGTTTAACTATGGCAACTCCCATCCTACAGAAAGCGTTAAGCAGCTGGTCCAAAGTCACCTAGTGAGTCAGTGGCAGAACTCAGGACATAATCCAGTGCTTTTACGAGAGTTTCTAACTGGCCATGAATCTACCAAAAATTTACCAAACAAAAGCAAAAAGAAGTAAAGCCTCTTTACTTTTCATGAACTTTGATTACTCTGTGAACTATTGGAATGTCTCGGCCTTCAACTTTAAAAACAACTATTTCACCAGCTCTGATTGGGTCTTCCCGGAAATTTGTGAGGAACAGAAGGTCTCCTCTGTGAAAGGCCGGCTCCATACTGCCACTAGAAAGAAGCACAAAGTCGGTATCAGCATTACCCTGTGACCAGAAGGCGGTAAGAATAAACATGTCAGAGGTGAAACTCAATAGTTAAGGAGGTCTCAGGAGCTATAAAATAAGCCACTGCGGTTTCCTTCTTACTGCTCAAGGTGGTAACGTGTGTGAAAGGAAATGACTTCTACTGAGATTTAACATGTCATGAGCACTGGCAGGACCCTCTGCAGTTTGCATCAGGTAGAAAAGAAACCAGGATTCATGTCGACTCTGAAGTAAAAGCACCCAATTTCGGCTTTAAAAGAAGTCCTGCATCTACAACTATAGCAGTATTTTCCTCCAGGACTGCAGACTTACAGCTAGTTAATCATCTAGGGCAATCCTTTCATTTTATAGAAGATCCCAGCACTTAGGATACTGCAATACTTACTTGATTAAGAAATGAGGAACAAATGAATGCACCTGGGAGCAGAACCGCCCTGATGCCAAGCTGAGGGCTGGGACAAAATCAGAACCCAAGTCTGTTGCCTCCTGCAGCAGCATCCTTTCAACCACACTCTACAAAAGCCCAATTCTAACAAACACTGACTAAGTTATTGTGGAAGTCAATAAATAATTCCACATGACACCCGTGTAAACCTATGCCAAAATCTTTAGTGGATTCAAAGTAAATTGCAATATGCTAGAAGCTGAAGTTTAAAATATTCAGTATATATATGTGCTCATGCTGTTTTAATATGTGAGAAAATAAGACCTAGAGATACAGCTTGACTGGGTGTGTGCAACCAAGGATGAGTATTGGCTGCTGAGCAGGAATTAAAGTGGAGAAAGAACCACAGAAGCCCCGTGGAGCGCTAGCAGAAACAAAGGAAACTGTTCGCACTCAACAGGGGTTCAGGACAGGACGCTGGCCCTCCCTCCCCTCCAGCCTGGCCCACCTTGAACATCTCAGCAGGTGCAGAAGATGGCAAGGAGAAATGCAGCCTGTCACTAAGTACCTGCTAACAGGTTTATGTTTAAGTGAAACCAGGGCCACTAAGTATGATAATGGATGCAGCGTTCAAAATCAGCCAGTCCGAATGACAGGGAAAAGGGCTACAAATACATCTGACTTGAGGGAAAGAAAGAGAAAGCATCAAAGTCAAAACAAATGTGAGTTTTTCCTGTCCCTCAATGTGAAATTCTATTTTGTCTTCTTCTGAAAATAAAACATAATTGTTTCAGGGGGAAAAAAAAAAAGCTGAAATGTTTAAGATAATTGCTTCATCTGTGGCTTCATCTTTACTCCTTCAATAAAATTCCTGAAGATACAGTGGGAAGATGTTGATAGAAAAGTAACAGTTAAAGGAACTGCAGCTAGGAAAAGATCCCTGCACAGACTGCAGAGGCCAGGGTGTCCTGAAGTTGACATCAAGGGTCATTATTACGGCCCATCAGGAGAGCAGTTCTTTTCAATGTTTCATGAATATCAGTGTCTGCTTGCTTTCCTCATGGGCCAGATTCCCCCAAAACTACACATCTCTCAAGGATGTCACTGGTTTATGTTGACAAACCAAATTGCTTTAATATTACAAAGGATGCTTTTTAAAAAAGTCCCTAAGTGCAGCAATTTCACACTACCTTCTGTGTGCAAGTGTGTCTGTGAGATTTGAGGAGGGCCAGAAAAACTGAGATCTAGTGTTGGCTCTGCCAAAAGTTACCAGGAGGTGCTTGAGACTTGGCCTCATTGGGCCTCAGGTTCCTTATCTGTTAAGGGAGAGGGTCCATCTAAATTTGAGGTTTTAAATTCCTTCTTCTTAAAAAAAATAAAAATAAAATAAATTTTAAAATGCCTTAAAATCCCTCCTTCAAATGAAATCTTACCAGGAAGTATAACCACATAAAACACATAAAAGTGGAGCTGTTATATGTGAAGCAAGGCTAAGGCTTCCCAAATCCATGAGTGTGGTTCCCTTCTCCTAATCTACCCACCCAGACCCCAGGGGCGTCCCCAAAGCACAGCGTGAACACAAGTGAGTCAGATGTCCCACAGCTCTGCTGTGAGCTAGGCTGGCCTCCGGCTTCTAAATTCATGAAAATTCTATCTCTGGAACTGTGCCCCTTGACCAACCGCGTGAGAGTGGCCTGGTGAAGCGTGGATCATGGCTGTGGCCCCGCGAGGTGGTGGCAAGGCCCAGCGGAGGGAAAGGGCACCACTGGTTTGGGAGCTAAGAGCCCTGTGTTCTGGCCTCGGCTCCTGACTGGTAGGCTGTGACTCTGCCCAAGTTACTACCACTGCCCACCATGCCACCTTGAAAACAACAGTCAGATTTGATGATCTAAGACACAGCAGACAGAGAGCATCTTGAAGCACCTACTAGTTCCCAAACATGGCCATTTGATTTCAAATTGATGTGAAGTTTTTCCCCTTGGACGGCTTTATGGCTGTGTGAAGTTAACTCTAGTGTTAACTTTTCTAAAATAAACATGCTGTACTTTATAAGCATCACAGTCTCAAGAAGACAGTAGCCACCAATACACCAGTATTATTGAAGAACCGAAAAACTAGCCACATGCTGTGCTCTGGGGAGACACACTCCCTGCCTATGGGTACAAAGAAAATGAACTAACACTTTTAGTTGTGTTTAAAAATCAAATTGTATACAAATAATGCATTTATACCATATTATTAAATTGTCATTTGAAATGGATTAGGCACATGGGCATCAACATGGTTAAAAGCTCTAAAATGTCTATTAAGAAAGGTAAGATTTTTCCAAAGCCAGAAAAAAATGAGACATTCTCAAAATAGGTATCAATAAGGACTCATAATCTATCAGTCTCTCTCTCTTTCCGATGCTAATGTTAACGAGGTGGTTGCTTTCAACTTGCCTCAATTAAACCTTTTGCCCTTCTAAAACGTTTGAGGTTACAATCTATAACTTTCCCAAAATATTTTCCATAATATTTTGCCAGCCACCTGAGGGAATATCATCATGTATCCAATTAAAATCTTGAATTTTAGCTGTCATGCAGGTTTTCACTTAAGGCTGCCCTACTCCTCAGGTCCAGGGGACCTTGTGATGGAGGCTGAAGGCCAGCCTGCAGGACCTACCTCAGCACCACCACGATGGGGCTCTCGCTGCCTGTGAGCACGATCAAGCCTTTCCATATCATGAGTGCAGAAGACACAATCATGGCAAAGTTTAAAACCTGGTAATAGAGCTGGAATTGAAAAAGAGGAAACCACAATGAAAACCGATAGCAGAAGATCCACCAACCTGCAGCTGGAGATGCACTTATCAGACTTTTTCAAAGACACCATTTTAGGACAGGAAATGAACACATACAAGGTACAAAATTCCGCAAGTATTTCAACTTTTGTCCCTGGAAAGAGCCTTGCAAATATCATCTCTCCTTAAGCGAGAAAGAGGGGAGGAAGAAAAGAGCAATCTGTGGAGCTTGCCTTGGTAAAGCCTGGAGGAGGCCTGCATCACCCCTTTGGGATTTCCCAGCACCTTATACCCTAGAAAGTTCTGCTACTCAAGGCCTGTCATAAAAGCCTCCCGATGAAGACTAGTCCCAGACACAGTACAGCAGAGTGAGACGGGTCTAACCCAAATCCACACACTGTGGATTCACCTAGAACTACCCTGTAGCCTTAAATGGAAGCTTCAGAGTCCTGTACTGCTTGGTAATGAGGCCATCCTGCATCTGAAAATGACATTTTAAAACCAGTGAACAGAAACTCTAAACACCTGGATGTTTAAATCTTTCATAAATGTTTTAAAAGGTAAATAACAAATATTTGGCTAAGAGTGCAGGTGGGAGGGTCACAAGAGGTGATGCATAATCATTAGTTACATTAGCTCTGAGAAGGCGGCCCACCCGCTCCACCCCAAACCGCTGTGTTTAGACCTATGGGGCTCACCTTGCTCCCTGCAGCATGGCACAAGCTGACACACAGGCTCTTCCTTGCTGACAGCTGCCTGCTGCACCTGCCAACTCCTGGTGGCCAAAGGAGTAAACAACGCCTGCCCATGTGCCAACACCCTATCAGCCCAAACATCCGCCTTTCTTCCAGGCACTGCAGGGACTAACGCTGCTGTGGCTAGTGCCGTTCAAAATCAAAGCCCTTGTGGCAGCGCCAGCACGCCTCAGGGAGGCTCCTTACTGTGGTGCCTGCCTTAGTCTTCCTCTTCACAGCCCTGCAGTTGTTGAGGTGATCTGCAGAGCCAGGCGGGTGGTCCATCAACACTGTGCTGTCTCAATTCCTGGACCCCCATCCACATCTCCAGCGCCCTTCCCTCCACTGGGACTATTCTGATGTAAGCTCTCAGCAACACACCCTGGAACCGAAACGGCTCTATCCCCACATCTCTGGTTCAGTGACCCACGTCCACCGGGCCGCAGGTGCCTATTCTCCTGGCATCTGTGCTCGCCTATACCTGAGAACCTGTATTCTGTCAGTTTCTCCACCCCTCATTTCTGTTTTTCTACCCTCAGCATGCAGCATGCACAGTCCCTTACAGGGCAGGAGCCACATACCCCACCAGGCCGGGCAGCCCTTCCTCCAGAGATCTCTGTTCCCCTCTCCAAGGAATGAACTCCCAGACCTCTGCTGAGGAGGGTGAGGCCTCTGAGTGGAAGACACAGGAGAGGCGAGGGATCTCACTGCTTCTCTGCTTTTCTACCCATCAAATTTATTTCAGCCCTTCCTTCCCTTCGCCTCCAGTTCTAGGACACTGATTCCTGGGTCTCTGAGGACTCTCTCTGCCTCACAGAACTGAAGAGCCACAGCCTCCCCCAGGGACGCCCGGATCCCAGCTTTCTCCGGCTGTGCCAGTTCCCATCTTCCATCTGTTTTCCAGCTTCTAGTATTTGGCTGATCTTGTTTCCTTTCCCTGACTTATCCTGGAGTAACTGATAACTTCTAAAATCTCCTTGCTATTAAATAGTTTTCATGTGTTAGGGGCAGTGGTGTTAGACGGGTCAGAACCCACTTTAGCTCCCATCAGCTCTCCAGAACATCCTTTTGAATTGCGTTTGGAGTGAGGACCTCGATCACGTGGCTCTGGGCACCATCATTTTATCCAAATTAAATTTTCACTGAGGTGGAATGTGGTGGTAGGAACTCTTTTTGAGCATTGAGTATAACTTAAAATACAGTTTTAAACACAGTTTAAATAGTTTAAAATACACAAGGCCTGGAAAAGTGGGGCTGAGAGACACTCAGGAAGTCCAAATAGAGACTTGCCAGGTGGTTCTACGTGCTCTGACTTCTCAGTGTATGGACAGTTCTTTACGGTAGCGGCTTGCAAGCCTCAGCGTGCACTAGGGTCAGTTGGCAGGTGTGAGAACTGCACTTCAGACACGTTCCCAGGTGACACGAAAGCTGCTGGTGTAGGGACCACAGTTTGAGAACCACTGCTCTGTACCATTGGCTGTCAACCTTGGCTGCACCTTAGAATCATCCGGGAAGCCCTGGAAAGTCCATCCCAGGCCAGCTGGATCACTGGGAGGAGTGGGGCGATTCTGAGGTGCAGTGCAGGTTGAACCACAGCTCTATACCTCCTCCTCCCATCAGCTAAAGACTTTCCCAGCGCAAACCCTGCCTCCACCTCACACCCTCCTCCAGCTTTTACACCCTCCCTTCTCCTTCACAGCTCTTCTCAAAACAGTGTCTACCCCAAGTGGCTCCCCTTCTTCACCATCTATATTCAGTCCTCAACCTACATGATCAGTCACATGCTCACTAAATCCAAAGGATAACTGTCAGCCCTCACCTTACCTGACCTGCCAGCAGCTCTCGACACAGATGATCATTGCTTCAAACCCTCAGCCCCTGCCTTCCAGGATGGCACGCCATCCACTTCTGACCACTTTCTTGTCTTCCTGCCCATTGTTCCACCTCTGCCTGGGCCTCCTCCTCTGCCTGGACCTCCTTCTCTACTGAATGCTGGCATTGGTCCCATCATGCTAACTACTCAAAATTCTGAGACTTCCAACTGCCTACCTGACATTTCCACTTAGATGTCTCTAAAGATACCTTATTCTCAACATGTCAAAATTAAACTTACCTTCTCCAAAAAGGTTTTGGTGCTAGTGATCTTTCTCTCAATAAATGACATTATCACCCTGCTGTTTGGAGCCACCTTCTACCTGTTCATTCTATATATTCTAGCTTCCAAACATGTCTGGAGCTTGTGCAGTTCTCTCTATTTCCATGCGGCCACTCTCGTGATCACCCACAGGGCCCGTCAGGCTGCTGTGAGGGCCTCGTAGCAGGTCTCCTAATGCCCACGCATACCTCTTCCGGTCCATACGCTGTGCCACACTCAGAGCAGTCATGTGTCACTTAATGACAGACACATTCTCGAAAATGCGTTGTTAGGTGATTTTGTTGTTGTTTGAGAATCATAGAGTATACTTATACAAACCCAGATGGTGTTGCTTACTACACCCCTAAGCTATATGATGTAGCCTGTTGCTCCTAGGCTGGAAACCTATATAGCATGCTATGGTATTGAACACTACAGGCAGCTGGACACACTGGTATTTGTGTTACTAAACACAGAAAAGACACAGTAAAAATATGGTATAATTTTATGGGACCACCATCACATATGTGGTCCATCATTGATGGAAACATGACATGGTGCTTGACTGTGCTGGGTTTCAAATGCACATCCAGTCACCTGGTCACATCTGTGCCCTGCCTAAAGCCCTTTGATTGCATTCCACTACTCTGAGGATGAAGACTAAACTACAGCATGGCATCTAAGGCCCTGTCTTATATATCCCCCAAGCCCCAGCTTCAGCTGGTGAAGCTTGCCTCACCCCAATCTGTCCATGCTTCAACCTCACATGCTTCTTTCTGCCCCAGGCCTTCACCCAGAAGGCTCCCTCCCTGGACCCCTTAGTTTACCAGACACTCACCTTTACATTCACCTTTAAATGCCAGTGCCCAACAGAAGCCTGCCCTGACCTGCTAGATCAGAAATCAAAAAACATTTTATGTAAAGGGCTAGACAGCAAATGTTTTATGTTTACGGGCCACATAGTCTCATTGAAGCTACTCAGCCTTGCCAATGTAGCGGGAAAGCAGCCATAGACAGTATGTAAAAGAATGAGCATGGGCTGTGTGCCAATAAAACTTTATAAAAACGGCTGGTGCAATGGAGTTTGCCTACCTCCACTCTGGCCAGCCTAGGTCTTCTTGTTATATATTCTCACTGCATCCTGTATATATTTATATCTTCCATCGGCATCATAATTATGCATATAATTACCTAATGCATCTTTTGCACTAGATATTAAATTCCACAAAAGTAGGCATCATTTTAGCCTTGCTCATAGCTGTATCCTTAAGATTCAACATAGGTTTGACAAAAAGTAAGTATTCAATTTATAGAATAAATAGTAATAAAATATCTTTAATACATGGTGAGTACAAACAAATCAGCAGTAAGAAAAACACTAAAATCCCAACAAAGAAAGGTAAAAGCTTAAAATTATAATTTTCCAAAGAGAAAATACAAGTGGCAAATAAACATAAAAAATGTTCAAACCAATAATCCTGCCTCCACCCTCCTTGCAACCGTTTTTTTTTTTGTTTTTAGCAACTTTTTTTTTTCTTACGATAGCAAGGTTTCACTCTGTCACCTAGGCTAGAATGCAGTGGTGCAATCATAGCTCACCGCAGCCTCAAACTCCTGGGCTCAAGGGATCCTGCTACCTCAGCCTCCCAAGTGGCTGGGACTACAGGTATGTGCTGGCATGCACAGTTAGCTTTAAAATCTTTTTCTTTAGTAGATATGGGGTCTTTCTATACTGCTCAAGCTAGTCTTAAACTTTCTGGCCTCAAGCAATTCTCCCAAAGTTCTGGGATGATAGGCATAAACCCCGTACCTAGCCTTTGCCTAACAAATTTAAAGAGTCTGGTTTTGTTGTTGTTGTGGTTGTGGTTGTTGTTAATGCTAATAATTAGTGCTGGCAACAATATACTGTGATGGGGATATGATTTGATAAACCATTCTAAAAGCAATTTGGCATTAGTATTAGAAGGTTACTCTTGGCCCAGTAATCCTACTTCTAGGAATTCAATCTAAACTAAAGGCAGGTTGAGAATTATGGCCCAAAGATAGTCATTACAGCCTTAATTCTAATAATGTGGAAAAGGAAATAAATGAGCAACAATAGGGAAATAATGAGTTGAAAATGGGGCCGGGCACAGTGGCTCATGCCTGTAACCCAAGACTTTGGGAGCCCGAGGTGGGTGGATTACCTGAGGTCAGGAGTTCCAAGACCAGCCTGGCCAACATGGTAAAACCCCTTCTCTACTAACAATACAAAGCTTAGCCAGGTGTGGTGGTGGACATCTGTAGTCCCAGCTACTCAGGAGGCTGAGGCACAAGAATCACTTGAACCTGGGAGGCAGAGGTTGTAGTGAGCTGAGATAGTGCCATTGTACTCCAGCCTGGGGGACAGGGCAAGACTCTATCTCAAAAAAAAAGAAAAAAAGAAAATGACAGATTACTTCACTATTTAAAACAATGCATAAAGAACTTAATAGGATAGAGGAGAAAGCAGGTTGGGTTGGGGGAGGAAAAAAAGAGGAACTTTAATGACATAACCAAACATTTACAGTATGTTGAATGAAAAACGTAAGCTGCAGTAAAACCTCACCAAATGATAAACACAAAGAGATGCCCCAAGATGCTGAGAGAGGCTATTTTAGGATGGTGAAATTATGAGTCATTGTATTTTCTTCTTTAAACTATTCTCTATTCTGAAAACATATTCTGACTGATGTAAGGTAGGAAAAGCAGAGCTCAAAACTATCTCTTGCTAATATTAAAACTGTGAAAATAGGTAATTTGAGGCCATTATGAAGGATACAACTGAAAGTGAGGACATAAAAAGTGAATTAAGATCATTGTTCATGTATTTTGGTGCAATAAATGAGAATAGGAAAATAAATATAATTCACCATTAAAGTTACACACTTTTTTTTTTGAGACAGAGTCTTGCTCTGTTGCGCAGCCTGGTGTGCAATGGCGCAATCTCAACTCACTGCAACCTCCGCCTCCCAGGCTCAAGCGATTCTCCTGCCACAGCCTCCCGAGTAGCTGAGATAACAGGCATGTGCCACCACACCTGGCTAATTTTTATATTTTTAGTAGAGACAGGGTTTCACCATGTTGGCCAGGCTGGTTTCGAACTCCTGATCTCAAATGATCCACCTGCCTCAGCCTCCCAAAGTGCTAGGATTACAGGCGTGGGCCACTGTGCCCAGCCTACACACAATTTTTAAAAGCGACTTGGCTACTGTGTCAATAGCAAATTATGAAATTATCATTATATTGTCAGGAGAGTGAAAAAGGAAACTGGAGTGCTAAGCAGACATTGTCAAGTTTTGGGCTGTAATACGTTAAACCATTCCTTCTTTTGGTTAATGGATAAGTTCTTTGGCAGTGATTTCTACAATTTTGGTGCACCTGTCACCGCAGCAAGTGTACCCTGTACCCCATGTGTAGTCTTTTATCCCTCATCAAATGAAGAATATTTACCAGAAAGTCTCCATGAAACAATCTAAATCTTTACACCATTTCACCATAATGGAAAAAAAATCAAAGAGCACAAAGCAAATATTTAAGAATGCAAACAAATGAGCAGTTAGATAAAAAATTCATGCCTTCCTTCAATAAATATTGAGTTTCCAACAACAACCAATACTGCATCTAAAGTAAAATCAGCCTTGCAAGTCACATCACTCTAAAGCAGAAGTTGTTCACATTCAAAAACCTCCCCACCTGCTCTGGCTGACTTAAAGGGTTTGATAAATAACCGCTGTTTCTTTATGAATTACTGATCTGATTGGGAAAGCCCCAAACCATGGTTTTAAACAAAGATTGCCATTTTTAGACAAGTTTTCAAATCGTCTGGCTCTACCCTGATAAAGCAAATTATAAAATCTTGCCACTTATCTAATAAAGACCTCGTACCAAGAATATATCTGTAGTCCTTTAGTATATACTAAAAATAGTATTATTTTCTATGCTTGAAGACTTCATTAAGGGGAAGTAAAATCAATTCCTCGAGAAAACTTCCTTTGAGCAAGCCATCAACCTGCTAAGGAAACAGCCAAATACACAAAAATCTAAAAATCGAACTAAGAAACCACAGATCATGCTTGCAACACCCTAACTTTAAGAAACCTACTAATCAGATTCTAGCTTTAAAATCCTGGAATCCAGAAAAGTAATTTTGATTGAACTACTGACAAGCTGACTGGGGTCTACAAAAAACCAACTACCACGTTTCATGGATGCTTTTGTTGTTGTTCAGCTTTGCCTACCAACTTTGTTTGCTCAGCATTTAGTGGTCACAACAGAGTGTAGAAATAAGTCCACACTCAGTCATTGTCAACCAAAGGTGAAACAGCCATTGTCTAAGAGTTTTAAGCAAACATCTCAGACCAAATATTTTGGCTGACAGAGCAGCAGCAATGCCAGTAGCTGTATTTCTTCCTCTCTTCCTCACTGCAGAAACAAAGAGCCCTTGTCTTGCATGTGGGTCCTGCCTTAATTAATAGTAAGCAGGGCCAGCAGAGAAAGGAAGTCCTGCTTTCAAGACTGTGGAGCATGCAGGCCTAACAAGGTGTCATACGATGCTATTTTGGAAGGAAGAAGAGAGAGAAAAAAAAGCAAAAGAACAAAGCTTTTTTAAAAAGTACCAAGAAGGAGTAGATTTGAGCTTGCTGAATTTTAATTCGAAGACTAGCAAAACAGGAAATACAGGCAGCTACCGGCAGGCCTTATCACTGAGAGCAAAAACACACTGATCTTTCAAAGGACAAACTGGTTTAGGGATCAATATATTCATCAGAAGGCCTTTTCTGACAGTCGGCAATTATAATCATCAGTAATCAGTACCAATTTTAGAGACATTTTAAAAATCCACCCATTAAGTCTAGATTTTTAAACAAAGCTCTACATCCAGGAGGATATTCTTGTGAACAGCATCAATGCTCAGGACATTAGCGGTTACTTTTTTAAGCTGGTGATAATCTCTACTACAACTCATCTTCCAGAAACAGGAGTTCATCAGCTTTGCACACCTAGACACTACCACATGCTAAACATGGGGAAATAGAAATTATCAAACTTTCCCACACCACTGCTCTAGTCTGAAATTCTACTTGGGGGAGGGGGAGAAAAGTGAGAGAGAGGGAAAAATCACATATGCCTAAAGGAGTAAGTTGTGTCCTGCCATGAGCACCACCCCACATCTCAACATAATGGAGCAAATGAAACTGGATGCCATCAAAATAACGAGGATTAATGACATTTTTCAAAGACAGTCAAAACTCCCTGGTAGGGAGGTCCCATTTTTCTTAGCACAATTTATCAGTAGTAATAGTGGCATTCGTATCCACCATGATATTTAGGCCCCCAGATCCCCCAATTTCTCTACCTAGAAGCTCACATAATCGTATATTTCCTGACTGAGAGGGCTTCCTTTCCAATCCCCACTCACTCTTACCTTATAGTGAAGAGATAAAGACCCAAAGACAGTGATGATGGCCAGTAAGTGGCTAAGGAGAGAGGAAGAGGAACGTTGTCCTCCGAGGTCCTCTCACAAAGAAGAGAGAATTCAACCACCCCAGCTGCCCAAAGACCCTACACTGCCTCCTGTATTCATAGTGCAGCCAGAATGATGGAATCTCAGAAAGAAGTTAGAGAAGGCTTCTGGAATCCCACTGGGAACACTGCTTCAGTCCACAATGATTGCACACTGCTTGTGAGCTGTCTAGGCACAAAGAACGTTATTTAGTTCCGACCCATGGTCATGGGGAAAAACAACTGCCCAGGCTGGGAGGAAACTGCTTTAGGAGGCATCGCTGGACAGCTCCCACTGTAGGAAAGTTCTCCCCTCTCGCCCGCCTTTCTGCCACTTCCACCTGCGGGCAGTCAGGCCTCTGAAGCCCCACAGAGAAATCGGTTCCCTCTTCACCGGGTGACCCTTCACATACGCGCAGACAGCTGTCGCGCATCGAGTCATCTCTCCCACAGCGTGGCTGTGGCTTTCTCAACCACATTTGACATCCATGGCACCGGGTTTCTATTCTCCCCTTTCCCGCACCCTCCCCTATTTGCGCTCTTGTCAGGGCGAGGAAGTGCACACCCATGCCCACACGTGGGTCTTGGGGGATGTGAAACCAGGCCTGACAGCCCAGCGCCGGAGCTTCGGGTGGCCGCCCAGCCCAGTCACCTGGAGCTGCCCTTGCCGGAGCCCTGCCCGGGAAGCCCCGACTCCCGGCAAGCACAGCCCGTCCTGGCTTGGGGCGCGACTACCACCCGCCTCTGTCACCTGGCGCTTGTTCATCTTCCTCAGGTCCCCGAAGATGTCCAAGCCGGACGTGGGGAGATGCGCCCCCACAGCGCCCGCGCGTACCATGGCGGAGTCTCCGGGGACCAAGCGGCCCGCCGGCTCGGTGTCACAGACTGTCGCGGAGTACCTGCCGGCCCCCTGCCCACCAGCCCCGCGTCCTTGCAGCCACGTGACTGGCGACTAGCTTGGGCGTCTGGGAATCGTAGTCTCGCTAGTCTTGGGTACTGGCTGGCCAGAAAGGAACCTGAAGAAAGAAAACTACAACTCCCAGAATGCCGCGGGGCGGGTGCCTCGGCCAGTGAAGACCTGGGGCTCCTAGGGAGGGCAGCTACGGGGCTCCAGAGCCTTGTCCGACCTTTCGGAGGGAACGTGGAGCAGCGCGTTGCCCCCGCATACTTCAGGGACAACTCGGGGAAGGGACTACTCAAGAGGAACTGAATTTCCCGACTCTGGTCAGGCGCCAAGAGGACACCTAACTCTTGCTCGCAAATCACCTAGCCGTGTTTCTCGGCTATTGGATGACTGCAGAAGGAAACGTGTGCTTCTACGCTAGGGGCGGGCTGTGCCAAATCGGGGCGGGGCCTAAAGATGGATGTGCGGTGGGCGGGGCTTGGAAGAGGCGGGACTTTTGACGCCAATAAATTCCACGCTTTGAGTCGTACCACTTGAATACAAGGAAGTATCTTTGAATGCCTTGATCATAGTTGGGTTGCAATGGATATTAATTAAGTGAATAAATAACCACCTAATTTCATACACGAGAAACCAGAGGTCCAGAAATGTTGATTGACATGGCAAAGGTTAAGTGGAAATGAGTCTGGAATAGAACTCAAAGTTTTAAATTTTGAAGTCCTAGATCATCACAGTTCTGATCCTAGATTACCTTTGGTTCATTCAGTCACCCATTTATGCATTATTTATTGTACTTCTTTATCCACAAATCTTTATGGAGCACCTACTATGTACCTGGCCTTGTTCTAGGAACTTGAGAAACATCAGTGAACAAAACAAGCAAAGATTCTTGCCTTCATGAAGCTTATCTTCTACCAAAGGAAGACATAATAGATAATGTATACAGTACCTAAAGGATGGTGGTACTAGGGCAACAAGAAAAGCAGATAAGTTGAATGGGGAGGTCTGAGGGAAAGGATCAGGTTGCAATTTAACATATACCAGGAGCTGACTTACCATGAAGCTGATGAAAGGTAAATTTTGGGACCCTTCACTTGCAAAGGTGTTTTCCAAGGTGTGGGAGAAACTTGGCCATGGAATTGTGTAAAATTTTCCAAAGCAAGGTGTTGGGATTGCTATTGGTTAAGAGTTCTGTTTCTTTGTATTCCAACTTCACCTCCATTACACTTCCCCTCTTGGAGGGAAAAAGAGAATTTTGGGGATCCAGCTAAGGAGGAGACAAGTTGCAGATACATTTAGTTTGGGTTTAGTGCATATATTTATATGGTTCATGGTCTTTCCTGCCATCCTGTTGTAAAATGTAAAAATGACTTCTGGGAATGCTGCCATCCACTGTACCAACTAACCTGGCATTGTGGCAGGAAGTTGCACTGGAGGTGGCATCTGATATGAAAGTGTTCTGCAGCACCTGGCCTTGGAAATATGTGGGTAGGAGAGAAGAAACCTTGTTTCTTCTGATCCTAGATTACCTTTGATTTCTTCAGTCATTTTGGTTCATTCAGAAAGAAGATTACCTTGTTTCTTCTCTCCTACCCACATATTTGAAATGTACAGATCCAGAAGCTAGTCTGTGTAAAATTCTTCCAAATATCAGATGTATAAAATTGTAAGTGGAAGACACAGTGCTTATCAGTACATTAGTGATAGTGTTAACTATATGGTGATAGTGGGTGAATGGATAAATATGGTGATAGTTAACGCTGTCACTAGTAATTGCTGAAACTACATGGCAGCACTAAAGGTTCAGATTCTGGATACATTGTGAAGAAAGAGTCTTCAGGATTTTTTGAAAGAGTAAGTATAGGGTGTGAAAGAAGAAAAGAGATTGAGGCTTACTGCAGGGTTTGTGGGGGGGGGTTGTTGTTGTTTTTTCTTGAGACAGAGGAGTCTCACTGTGTTGACAAGCTGGAGCGCAGTGGCGCGATCTCGGCTCACTGCAACCTCCGCCTCCCGGGTTCAAGCAATTTTCCTGCCTCAGCCTCCTGAGTAGCTAGGACTACAGGCGTGTGCCACCATGCCGAGCTACTTTTTGTATTCTTAGTAGAGATGGGGTTTCACCATGTTGGCCAGGATGGTCTCAATCTCTTGACCTCGTGATCTGCCCGCACCGGCCTCCCAAAGTGCTGGGATTACAGGCATGAGCCACCATGTCCTGCTGACTCCAAGGTTTTTAACCTACAGAACTAGAAGGTTAGAGTTCCCCTCAACTGCAATGAGGAAAGCTGTGGGTGGAACAGGGTTGTGGAAGAAGAGGAAGAGTCCAAAATGTGACCAGTAAACCTAGAACCCAGTGTGATATCTTCAGGTCAGAACCTTTGACCCAGCCTCCAGGTTCCTGCTTAGGTTGAATACTGACCAGGGAGGAACACAGAAGACACTGGGTAGAAGTCTCTGCACATTGTTCAGTCTTAGACTAATGTATTCACCTCCATGAACCCTTTGCTCATCCACTAAATAAAAACTGTATTTGTTACAGTCACTTTGGAAGACAATTTGGCAATTTCTTACAAAACTAAGCATACTCTCACCATGTTATGCAACAGTTGCATTCCTTGGTATTTATCCAAATACCAGCTTGAAAACTGATGTCGACACAAAAGCCAGTACACGGATGTTTTTAGCATCTTTGTTCATAATTGTCAACGCTTGGAAGCACCCAAGATGTCCTTTAGTGGGTGAATGGATAAATACACTGCAGGATATCCAGACAATAGAATACTCTTCAGTGCAAAAAGAAATGCACCATCAAGCCATGCAAAGACAGGAGGGAAGCTGAACTGCTTATTACTAAGTGAAAGAAACCTATCTGAAATAGCTACATACTGTATGATCCCAAGTATACGGCATACTGAAAATGGCAAGGGCTGTTGTGAGAGTCAAATGAGGTATTAATAATATGAAAAAAACCCTCCTACATGACTCAGAATACACTCTCAGAACAAAAATTATGGTTACTATTAATATTTTTTTCTTAATCCATGCACATAAGTAATTAACAGAACTAGAGTGTTCTCTTCATTGTTCTGTTGTTGGTGGCCTCTTCCCCGATGAAGTACTCCCTCCCATGAACTCTAGAGGCAAGACTATGGAGACAGTAAAATGAGCAGTGGTTGCCAGGGTTAAGGGGGAGAGTATGATATGATGATGAGCACGTGTCACTATATATTTGTCAAAACATAGACTGTACAACCCCAAAGTGAACCCTAATGTAAACTGTGGACTTTGGGTGATACGGATGATGTGTCTGTGTAGATTCACCAATTGTAACAAATGTATTACTCTGGCAGGGGAAGTTGATAGTGGAGGAGGCTGTGCATGTGTGGGGGCAGGAGTAGATGGGCACATATCTACACTTGCCACTCATTTTTGCTGTAAACCTGAAACTGCTCCCCAAAAATAAAGTATAAACATTTTGGGTACAGCATACGCCACTCGGGTGATGAGTACACTAAGATCTCAGAATTCACCACGAAAGAACCCATTCACATAGCCAAAAACCATCTGTATCCCAAAAAAACGATTGAAATATAAATAAAGTCTAGTTTTAAAATTTTTTTCAGCTGTTGATAGTATCTGCCCTGATGGTTATGACAATGGCAGGCTGGATACGTGAAAATGCTTTGTAAACTGTAAATTTTATTAATGTTAGATACAAGCATATGTCATGTGCAGAATTAGCCCCTGGAAACGGACGTGTAAATGACATTGGCCTGCACAGAGCCATTGGAGCATGGGCCCTGCAGAGGTGTCTTCCCCGCTTTTGTGACTAATACGCAGTGTATTTGTTTCTTAGGGCTGCCATAACAAAATGCCAAAGTCGGGTGGTTTAAAACAACAGAAATTTGTTTTCTGACAGTTCTGGAGGTTTTTCTGAGCCTTGCTTCCCCCTGAATCGCTTAAAGGAGGACCTTTCCTTGCCTCTTCCAGCTTCTGGTAGTCCCGGGCATTCCTCAGCTTCTACAGCATAACTCCAGTCTCTGCCTCCATCTTCCCACGGCTGTCTTCACTCTGTATCTGTCTTTCCTCTTCTCTTCTAAGGTCAATGGTCATGTTTGTTAGAACCCACCCTACTGTACTATGACCTCATTGTAATTTGATTACATCTGCAGTAAAAGACCCTATATCCAAATAAGGTCACATTCACAGGTACCAGGTGTTAGGATTTGAAAATCCTAACCTTCTTGGAGGACACAGTTCAACCCATAACATGCAGTTTGTTTACTGGAGTAATAGCTTAGCGAGAGATTTAGAGCCTAAGCCCTAGCAGAAGACAACCTTGGGTACCAATCCAGGTTCGAAAACTTACTAGCTGTGCAGCCCTGAGTAAGTTATCTCACCTTTCTGTGCCTCTTCTTACCGTGATAATGGTTACACCTACCTCACAGGAGTAGGTTAGGAAGAGTCATTTTTATATGTAAGACACATAGAATAGTGCATGACACTTAATAGTGCTCATTAAATGTTAGACATCTTCATCATTATTAATTACTACCAATGAGCAGCTCGGTGATCACCACCATTCAGGTTCATAGCTGGTCTTTACCGTCTCTCTGCATGCATTACAGATGTTCTAATGGCAAGTGCGGCCTGTTCTTAGTGTAACTCACATACACTTGGTGCTTTCCTGACCAGAGAGATGCATGGTAAACTTACATTTTAACACTCATCAGGTCCTCTAACTACTGAGCTGTTCCCATGCTTGTTTTGCCTTTGGAAAGCCATGAACCCATTTGCGGTGAACCTAGGGAGTCATCAGAAAATAGGATGTGAAGTACAGGGAGGCCACTGAGGACTAAATGAAGCAGAGACAGGCTAGCACCACTATGATGAAAGCCAATACCAGCCCAGGGGCCACAGCAAGGAAAGTAGTCTCTCCCCTGCCCTGCATCCAAACACCGTGACGAGGCAAGGTGCACGGGGAAGTGGTAGGTGGGGAATCCTTTATCAAGATGCCCACTCCATCCAGCTCTGCACTGTTGCTGGGGACGAGAAGGGAGACAGTAATACCCACCCATCCCTTGGTACGCAGAAGGATGCTCTTTGGTGCAGTTGTTTTCCTGCCTGAGGGTGCCCTAATAGTAACTTCACTCTGAATTTCCTGATGTGGGTGGATGACTCTGGGATAAGTGTGCTGCCCTGCAGGCCTCTTTCTCAGCTCCTGGTTTGGCCATATTCCCTCTCTTTACCAGACCTTGTTGTGACTTTATGTAACAGCTCCTGCCCTGTGATTCTTGCAGTCGTTTTCTGAGAACTTTCCCTCTCGGAGAGGGTAAGGGTGCACCCAGTGACAAAGAGCCAACCTGGGCACTGCCAAGACTTGATGCCAGGTCCTTGGGCTGGTGCTTTCTCCACCATGAAATTGACATAAAGCATTTCAGGGATGAATTTTTACTCCATGCTTAGACCATAGTGAAAGGTGCACTATTTAAGGGGTTCTGGATTCAAATCCCAACTTTACCATTTACTAACTGGTCACTTTAGGCAAGTGAAGTGATCTCTCTGAATTTCATTATCTTCATCAATAAAATGAAGCTAATGAAACTACCTAACGGGGATGTCGTGAGAGTCAAGTGAGGTAATATGTAAAATGCACCTACCTGACCCAAAATAGACTCTCAGAAGCAGTAGGAAGAATTGTCATTACTATTTTTTTCTTAATCCATGATGATAAGTGATTAAGAGAACAAGAGTGTTCTCTTCATTGTTCTGTCACTGGTGGTCCCTTCCCAAATGAAGTACTTTTTCACATGAACTCTAGAGGATTCTAAGCCTTTTCCTAAGATACACTGAGGTGCTCTTCTTGGCCTTGGGCTGGGGATGCTATAATAACTCAGTGTCGCTATTCTGGCAGTTTTTTTTGGGGGGGGAGACTTATGCTTACACTCATGTACAGTTTCTTCCTCCATTGCATGCTGCAGCCTCCACCTATATTCCGGAGATTCTCAAATCTATATTCCAGGCAAGATCTTCCTCCCAACACCTGAACCCATAAATCCAACTGCATGTGGACACCACCTCATGGGTGCTCCCTTCTGTCCAGGAATCTGTCTGCCTCCCGCTGCCATTCATGCCCCCAGGTCTCCACCCCAACAGCCCACTCTGAGATCAGAGCCAGCCCAGTGAGTGGAGAGAGGTCAGGCGGCAGGATACCCAGAGCCTGCGGAGGTCGAGAAGGGGATTCCCAGGCCCCTCAGGGTGCAAGCTGCAGAGACACCCAGATCCTGCACATCTGCGTGTTGCCATTCCAGATCTGTATTTGAGCAGCACAGGCCCTGGCACTTGGTATGCAGCTGTTGACTTAAATAATGCTTTCCCCCCTCATATCAATTTGTAAGAACTACCAGAACCAGACCATTGAAACCACCAGCCACAGTTTGGGTGGCTGCAGCAACAAGCAGGGAGCTCCTGCCCCAACTCAGAAGGAGCGGGACTTCCACCAGCTCCATGGAGCGTGCAAACCAGCTGTGCCTCCCTGCTGCAGCTAGCATGATGGCAGCCGCTGCCATCAATTGGAACTCTTAAATTCTGCATGTCTGGCAGCAAATACCATGCCTGGCAGGTAACAGGTGCTCAGTTTTTTAAAACTGATACAATAAATAGCCTCATCAATTTCTTGCCTCCCGTCTCCAAATCCATCCTTCTTCATCCTGCTTTGTGATACTGGAAACATTTCTCCATTGTCAGCTGGAATAACTTTGAATGTTGTTAAGCTTTCTCAGTAGATGGTGCTGGAGAGACTCTAGAGGAGGAAGGGGCTTCTCTTTCTGGTTCCAGTGGCCTATGGGACACCCAGGGGTATATGCTTTCCAGCAAGTTTTACCGGTATCACTTAGAGTGGTTCCCTAGCAAGTGTAAATTATACCTCAGGGGGTGGCTTCCCAGGGAGTCTCATTAGCACCATAGTAGGCACAGTTTCCACTTTATCAGTCCCAGCCTGACACAGCTCAGAAAACTAGTACTCAATTAGGTAATGTATACATTAGCCTTTTTCCTAAGCTTTCCCAATGGGACGTGTAGTCATTTATAAGAGTGGCTGTACACTGGGGAAAAGGAACTACCCAGATAGTTGGGAATTAGCAGGCATTGTCTTTGTTTTGACGAACTCCTAGAGATCTAAAATGTGACTGTGCTTGGAAGTCAGAGTGGAGGCTTATAGCAGTCAGGCGGTAGATTAGGCCTTAGCCCAAATCTGACTCACAGTGGGACCAATTGGTCTGTGCCTTCCTTCCGCCAATGGTGTTTTGCTCACCTCTTGAATGTATATTTGGAATTTATATATTTGTCACTCTCAGAATCCCCAAGTTCTTTCTCTGACCCAAAGGTAAGGACGATTATGGTCGGAAGGACTAAATGGAAGCCCACAGAATATTCCCTCTTCACCAAGTGAACCAGAAGCAAGACTGCATCCCTGAGGGGGAATTGCAGAAGTCAGGGTCACTATTAAAGGATAAATTGATACATACTTTGTGATATCCATCACATTCCCACTTAACTCACCTGTTTGGCCCATACAGAATATGCATAAATATTAGAGAATGGCTATGAATTATTAGAAACTTAATCAAATGGTGATTCCAAAATTGTGTTGCTATTCCAGATCTGTAGTTGAGCAACACAGCCCCTGGTACTTGGTATACAACTGTTGACTTAAATAATGCTTTCACCACTCATATCAATTTGTAAGAACCAGCAGAACCAATTTGCTTATACCTGGCAGGGCCAATAGTACACCCATACAGTCTTATCTTGGGACTATGACAAGTTTCCTGCCATCTGCCATGATATATTTACAGAAATCTTTATCATCTTGACACTCTGAAAAACATCACATTTTTCTACTACATTGATAAAATTACGCTGATTGGAGCTGATGGATTGGAACCAGAAAGTACACTAGATGCCTTAATAAGAAATATGCAAACTAGAAGGAGTGAGAAAAAAAACAAAAATTTTACATCTGCCGTCTTAGTGATGTTTCTAGTGGCTCAATGGTCTGGATAATATGGAGATATTACTGCCCAGTTGTTACATCTCTAAACAACTACCACAAATAAAGATGCACAACAGTTGGTAGGTCCTTTTGGAATTTGGAAACAACATAGACCACTTTGAGTGTGTTACTTTAACCCATCTGTGACTCACAGGCTGCCAGTGACCCACCTGGCTGCCGATTTTAAGAGGGGAGCATAAAAGGAGAAGGCTCTGCACCAAATCCAGCTCCTGTGAAAGCTGCTATACCACCTAGACCTCCTTATCCAACAGATACAATAATAACTCAAAGTGTGGATGACAAATAAGAAAGCTATATGAAAACTCTAGCAACTGCCAAAGGAAAATCGCAGAACAGATTTTTAGGATTTTGGAGGAAATCTACGTCCTCCTCTATAGATAACTCCTCTCTTTTTGACAAACAGCTTCTATATTGCCATTGGCCTTGGAGGGACTGAAAATCCAAATGTGGGACCTCAGGTAACCATGCAGCCCAAGCTTCTTATCATGTACTGAGTATTTTATGACCCACCTAGTCATTAGGGTGGATGTATGCTGCGGCAATTTGCCGCCAAGTGGAAATGGTACATAAAAGACCAAGCTTAGGCAGATCCAGAAGGAACGAATAATTTGAATAAGCAGGTGGCTCAGACTCCTTCAATACTATTGCATTGCTTCCTCTCAAATCCATACCTTCAGTGACCTTCTGGGAATTTTCCCATCTGCAATTAACTGAGAAAGGAAAAACTCAAGCCTGCTTTACAATGGGTTCTGCATGATATGCTGGTACCACCTGAAAGTGGATAGTTGTGCCACCTAACAGCCCCACATAGAGGTGATTCCAAAGGACACCCTGAAGGAAACACATCTCCGTAGGCAAAACTTCAGGTAATACATTGGATTGAAAGAGGGCCAGAAGCATGGGTCTACAGTGATCTGTAGACATTCGCTAATGATTTGACTGGATCATCAGGGTTGTGGAAGAAACTGGATTGGAAAGTTGGTGTCAAGGATGTCTTTGGAAGAGGTATGTGACAAATCTCTCAAAATGGATACAAGTTGTGAAGATATTTGTGTCCCAAGTGAATGCTTATCAAGTGCATATCATACAAAGGAGGATCTTAATAACCAGATGGACAAAATTATATTCTCCATGGATATCAATCAGCCTCTTTCCCCCACTGTCCCGGTACTTGCTCAATATGCCTGTAGCTAAATGGGACATCGTGTCAAGATAGAGGTTATGTATGGGCCAAAATATGGCCTTCTGTTCTCCAAGGCTGACCTGAATAATGCCACTGCTGATTGCCTACTCTGCAGATAGCAGAGACCGACATTGAGCCACAATATGGCAAAAGGTTTTGGTTGGACCAGTCAGCCAGCCAGTCATGGATGTTGGTTACATTGGATATTTTCTATCATAGAGAGGGAAAAGATTTGTTTTCACTGAAACAGACACATGCCCAAATATGGATATGCCTTCTCTGTATTGAAAGCTTCTGCTAGCACCACCATCTGTGGACTCACAGCATTCCTTACCGGTCGTCACAGCATTGCATGCAGCATCACTATTGCTTCTGATCAAGGAACTAATTTCACAGCAAAGAACATATTCAGCGTTGCTTCATGCCTATGGAATAAACTGCCTTTACTACATACCTCATCACTCATTAGCAGCTGGCCTGATTGAAAACTAGGAGGGCTCCCTGAAGCTTTGATAATGATACCAATTTGGAATTGATACTAAAAGTTTTAGTTTCATGGAATGCCGTATATGCTTTCAATTGATAACCATTATGTGGCGCCAGAATACATGAGTCCAGGAATGAAAGAGTGGAGGTGAAATTGGTTCCTCTCACTATTATACCCAGTAACAGATGCTGAAAAATTTGCTTCCCATCTTGGCAACTTTAAGCTTCCCTAGTCTGGAAATCTTATTCCCCAAGGGAGAATGCTCCTGCTAGGGACATGGCAATGGCTCCTTATACCTGAATCAGAAAGCAGAAAAATGGCTGGAATAATTGATTCTGATTACCAAATGAAAATCAGATTGCTATTACAAAATGGGTCCAAGGAGGGCTCTGTCTGAAATCCGGTGGGCACTCTAGGATGCCTTTTAGTTCTTTCATGATCGATAGAAAAGGCTACAGCAGACAAAACTTTTTTAGAAGACAGAACTACGGAGGACTCAGGCCTTTGAGAAACAATGTTTTTGGTTGCTTCACCAATATAGACAATTCTCATCAGCCAAGTTTCACACTGAAAATAAGGGAACTATAGAATGGGTTGTGGCAGAAGATATGTACGTATTAATGTGCAGGTTGTAACCATTTTGTTCTTCTTCCTCCTACCTATTATCTATTTACATGCAAATTCTTAGGGGTTAACTTTATGGTTTAGTCTTCAGGTAACAGAATAATCAGTGGAACTGACTGAATTTGAAAAATAACTAATATAGCCAGCAAGGATACAATGACTGGGACCACATATGTCTTCATTTTGGGGAAAGTGAGAACTTTTTCACTTATTCAAAGGTTAGCTGCTCCTTGTTGTCCAGAAGTTCAAATGAGCATAGGAGGATATAGAAGCTGATTAGCTAAATGAGCGACCTGTGCCTTTGAACAATTTATGGCCTCTCCCCAAGTCTACCCTTCCTTGCCCTGCTTTGTGATACAGAGCTGAACCCTGTGAACATTCCTCCTTTGCCGTCTGACACAATGCTAGGCTTTGCCAATAGGGAGCACTGTGGGGACACCAGAGGAGGACAGGCTCTCATGTGCCCTTTTCCCTTGTTCCTGTGGTGTGTAGATACCAGTGTCACATGTGATTCCCAATGCTGCTCACCCTCCAGCAAATTGCAATGGCCAAACAGAGGTTGGCTGCCCCTTGAGTTTCACCAGTGCCCCGGATGGCCTTCCAGTGCCTGTCATTGGCACCTTCATGGGCAAGTTCCTGGTTGCCATCCCAGTCCATCACACCTCAGAGAACTTCTCTACCATCCACGGGACCATAGCTACAGCTTCAAGATCTAATCTCAGACATCAGGGGCAGAGCCTCTTTCGAGTTTGTTCTTTTCTTGGGTACACTGCCTCAGCCCTATAAGTTGTGGCTGCTCCCTGTATCTGCTAGTTCTGTACTCTTTAGAGTTCTCTTTATCTAACCCTGAGTAGTTAATCCACTGTTATCACTTGCTAGGTATTAACATATTACGTTTTCTTTGTTTAAATTACTGGTGTGATCTTTGTCTCTTGACTGGACCCTGACTGGTGTAAACTAATCATTGAAGAAGCAGCTCCAACCACCAATCACAATATCTGACTTAATAAGCTGGGTGGGTTTTTTTCATACAGTCACACAAGTAACACATGGATGTTCCCATAGAAAACCCAAATTACACACAAATGGAATCTCCCTTCACCCCACTCCACTCCCAATGCAATCCCAGTTACTTTTCAGTGCTGGAAATGTAAAGTGTGTTCTTCCAGCCCTCGCCCCTCCCTCTTCTTATTAATTTGTTTCTACTTTTTGCGTTTGAAACAATGTTATGATGTGTGTGGTGGTGGGGGGGGTGTAAGTGGAGGGGGGAGCTTAGTCATTTTGTAAGATAAAATTCCTGGAAATTAGAATTTTAAATTTCCCTCCAGAAAGGCTAAACTAAATTCTAATCCCACACAATAAGATTTTAGCCAGGTACGGTGGCTCACATCTGTAATCCCAGCACTTTGGGAGGCCAAAGTGGGCAGATTACTTGAGGTCAGGAGTTCGAGACCAGTCTGACCAAATGGCAAAACCCCGTCTCTACTGAAAATACAAAAATTAACCAGGTATGGTGCCACATATCTGTAATCCCAGCTACTTGGGAGGCTGAGGCAGGAGAATCACTTGAACCCAGGAGATGGAGGTTGCAGTGAGCCAAGATCGTGCCACTGCACTCCAGCCTGGGTGACAGAGTAAGACTCCATCTCAAAAAAGAAAAAAAGATTTAGACAGTCAAGGTATGTCAAAGTTAGAAGGTACCATAGAAATCACATGGGTAAAACTTTTTCACCTAATTGATGGTGAGCTAAGGCTCAGAGAGAAAAATGACTTTTCAATGTCACATGAAATAACTAAATTTAGAAGGTAGGGGAAACTTAAGTTGTTGGACTGGGCTTTAAGGAATTACATTCAAAATAATGGTCAGCTATTTAAGTCTTGTTGACCCAAAGCAAAGTGGAGAACTGAGGCAACCCTTGGTATAACCACTCTTCCAACTGCCCTATATTTCAAACAAAATGATCTACCTGTCTTGGCTATGGGTGAATTTGCAGTCCAAATCACCCAGCTATTGGCCAATTATTTTTTTAGGATCATAACATCTAAGACTTCAAAGGGATTTAGAATCCATCAAGGTCAAACTTCTACCTATAGCTGCATCTTCTTGAAAGACTAGGCCATCCTAGGGCCTGTCTTGAAATGTTACTGAACAGCTCCTAAATGTGCTAGTGAAAATGGAGCAAGGGATGAGCACTTAACCAAAAATGATCCTCCACACTGTTCATATTGCACCTCCTTAACAGTAGGTCCTTAAAACCAGGAAAAGAGGCCCAACTGATGAAGGCAAAAAAGCAGAAGCAATGACACCCAACCACCCATCATTCCAGCCTCACAGCCCTGTTCACAGGGAAGGGTACACTCTCAGCATCCATACAGTCCCTCACATGGATATGGCTGTGGCAGCTGTGATCTTGAAGATGCCTCTTGGATCAACTATTGATGCTGCTGGGCCCCCAGTTTTGTCTTCTTGACTTGTTCTTAAAAAGGAAGTCAGTAACGTCAAGTGAAGTGTCACAGGTTCATCAAGCACCTAAAGAGTCCCCGCCCATTGCTGGGGCTCAGCTCTCTCCATCTCTGTTCTCTGTTCCTAGCTCTTCTTTTTTCCCTCTCCAGTTGTGCTATGATATCAAATACAGGGTCTTAGCGCTAATCAGCCTGTTCCTCCAAAGACCCATGAAAAGCAGAGGTAAATTGCTATTAACTCTGCCAATATCTTGGGACACCTAGTTTAACTAGCATTATAAATCTCTCTGCTTAGGTCCTGGTCATTACAGCATTTTCTTGATTATATAGTTTAAACCAAGGCATAGTATTGCTTTGCTTCTCCCTTTTCCATGGAAAAACAAACATGTAAATTTTCCAGATAAAATTCCATAAACACAGGCAGACATGCACCACAAATCTTCTCTTTGTAATTCCTAGACAGCCTTGCTTCTGTCAGGTGAGATAATCAGAAATGGAAATTTAAGAAGTCTTTCTTGCAACAGTGGGTCCTCTTTCTTATTTATTAAATTATTTGCTCCATCTAGCACTAGGAATCCTTGGATCCAGTTAAAGCTGTAAATGTACAGTGTGACATCTGTGACAGTGTAACAGGTGAACTAGGTAGGTCATCATCAAAGGTACACACTCTTAGCATGCCAGGGAAGCCCTTATGACTGGGGAGGGTGTAATTGCTACAAAAGCAATGCCAGCTAACATTTCCTATACACTTATTTTGTATCCGTTAAGCACATCTTTATATTTACTATCAATTTCATTCTTACAAAAAAACTATTTTCTAGAAAATAGGTAGTAGAAAATGGATAGTAGTTCCCAGGGATGATAAGCAGCATGGCTGACATCACAGAGCTAAGACATGGCAGTGCCAGACTGAATACAGGTCTGCCAAATCCAAACTGTCACCTGCTGTACTGCACAGCCTCACCTCAGTTTTTCCTGCCCTTAGAAGCCACCAGGGGCTGCATGAGGAAACTCAGCCTCCGGTGAGGCTTCCAGTTTGTGAGTTCAAGTTATTGCCTACAGACTGATGGTGGGGAGACCAACAGCAGCTCCAAGTCACGAATGCTGCAGAAACTCAGGGATCCTGTTCTATTTGTTCTCGACGGAGAGAGGTAGAACTCATTCTTAAATGAAGCACAAACAGAAAGACATATGATGAATGACTGAGAATTTGGTCAGTCCTAGCAAAAACACTGCAAGCTGTCTGGGTAGGAATGAGTTGTATCCTCTCAGCTCTGAGTCAGAAGCAGCTGGTTAATGGGGCCAGACACCAGCTCTCTGAGTCACTCCCTGCCTTCTCCATCATTTGTGTCTGTGGAAGGATATGCCTCAGAAGAACTGCTCTGTTCCCTAGAGATGTCATAATCAGAGGGTGGAAATTTGGGCAGCCTTTTTCCTCCTGCTCAATCCGTCTCCCCCTCTGCTGCCTAAATGCTCTTGTCAAAATAAGCTGTTTCTCAAATTACCACCCTCTTCTACCCCAGCTGACTGTTCCGATTGCCTCGCTCTTCCTTGTAGATACTACAGCCACCCGTGAGGAATTTTATGCTAAGAAAAGTGTCAGGAATAATTAGAGAAAGGGAGAGAGAGAAAAGGACAGAAAGGAAGCTGATGTTCATTGGCAAAAGGTGCTCAGCTCGATTTTCTGTCCCATGCTACTTAACTACCATGAAAGAGTCAAGAACTTTTAAAATTTGGCTCCTAAGTTTAACTGAACGCTCTATTCTTTTAAATGCTAGGGAGACATTTTCTTATACTTGATATGTCAGTGGAACTCAATACTTTCTGCATAAGTTTGATAGCTGCAGGAAGGCAACAGCGTGTGATGCTGAGCAGCCTGGAACCAGAACAAGGAGACCCAGACTGTCCTCCTGGCTGTGCCCACACACAGCCGTGTCACCTTGAACCATCTTACTCCTTGGGCCTCAGTTTTCTCATCTGTAAAAACCAAGTCGTGGCCTCTCATGTTCTGTGGCAAATATAAATTTTGCAGTCATGGCCTCTGGGAGGCAAAAACCTAACTTCATTTTCCTATAATTTACAAAAGGTGGCCGGGCACGGTGGCTCATGCCTGTACTCCCAGCACTTTGGGAGACTAAGGCAGGTGAATCACTTGAGGCCAGGTGTTCAAAACAAGCCTGGCCAACGTAGTAAAACCCTGTATCTACTAAAAATATATAAATTAGCTAGGCATGGTGGCAGGCGCTTGTAATCCCAGCTACTTGGGAGACTGAGGCACCAGAATCACTTGAACTGGGGAGGCAGAGGTTGCAGTGAGCTGAGATCACACCACTGCACTGCAGCCTAGGTGACAGAGTGAGACTCTGTCTTAAAAAAAAAAAAAAAAAAAAAAAAAATTTTTTAAAAAAAAAAAAAAAAAAAAAAAAAAAGTTATATTACAGCCCCCTTGACCTGGTTGGCAACAAATGAATACCATCATTTTCAGTTTTAAAACTGGGTCTCAATAATCTCAGTAATTTAAGATTATTTTAAGATCCTCTCCTATCCCCACTTTTTCTCCCCACATGGCAGGTGAGGTTAAGGGAGGTGGACTGTGGTCTTCAGGAACAGCTCTTTGTATTTGCTTCTCCCTCTTGATCTATCTCACTCCAGTTCTAGCATCCCTTGAAGGGTGGCATGTCTTAGCTGGGCCTCAAGTGTGACCTATTCCACAGTGACACCCTCCAAGTCATTGGCTCCTGTCCGCACTGTCCCCATGGAAGTGCCTGAGGTCATGCTGTGGCTGTGGTCCTCACACCCACGTGCACCAGCAGCTGTCGGACCTGAAGCCCCAGGTTTCTTTGAGTCCTCTCTGGAGCCTTTCTTGGCTAACTTCCTGAGACTAGCTCTATTCTGTTACCTCATGCCACTGTGGCTCAGGAGACACTGGCAAGGCTGCTGACACACAGATGTACAGGTGACACACTTTCACTGTGGAATTATCAACCCTAGAAAGGACAGGTCTCTTTATACATTGCTGCATCTTCAGGACTAAGCTGAAAAGGAGACATAGTAAAGACAACCCTTGTAATCTCTTCAGATTCTCCTCTAACTCCCCTCCCTATGCCTTAGTCTAGGGAATTTTGAAGGGATTTGAAGGAAAAATGGATTATTCCAGATGTTGTCCCCATTTGATTCTTTTTGATCTTACGTCCCCATGGTGATTTTAGCCTTAGAAGTCAAGAATTCACCACCTTAGTTTCAGACACTATAGAGACCTTTTTTTTTTTTTTTTTTTTTTTCAACAAAGTAGGTAACTCATGTCTGGCTGTCTATACTGGGGCAAGAACAGCATCCTGGGGCTCACATGGCAGTATTAAAAGAATGGACGCGTGGAGAAATGGAGCAAAACTATCAATACTACATATGACAGTATGGTAATTCTATGACTGGATCACTTGACTTGATTAAATATCAATTCTAAGTTTTAGGCTGAGTGTGGTGGTTCATGCCTGTAGTCTCAGTAATCCAGGCGGCTGAGGTGGGAGGATTGCTTGAGGCCAGAAGTTCAAGACCAGCCTGGGCAACAAAGTGAGACCCCCATCTCTACAAAATTTAAAAATTAGCCAAGTATGGTGGTGCGCGCCTGTGGCCCCAGTACTTGGGAGGCTGAGGTAGAAATATCACTTGAGCACCAGAAGTCAAGGCTATAGTGAGCCACATTCATGCCACCGTACCTCAGCCTGGGTGACAGAGTAAGACTCTGTTTAAAAAAAAAATCTAATTTTTAAATCAAAGGTTTGCAGCCAGGTGTGGTGGCTCATGCCTCTAATCCCAGCACTTTGGGAGGTCGAGGTGGGTGGATCATCTGAGATCAGGAGGTCAAGACCAACCTGGCCAACATGGTAAATCCCCCGTCTCTACTAAAAATACGAAAATTAGCTGAGTGTGGTGGCGCACGCCTGTAATCCCAGCTACTCAAAAGACTGAGGCAGGAGAATTGCTTGAACCCGGGAGGTGGAGGTTGCAGTGAGCCAAGATCATGCCATTGCACTCCAGCCTGGGCAAAAAGAGTGAAACTCTGTCTCAAAAAAAAAAAAGGTAAATTAAAGGTTTGCTTCTCTTTGAGAAAACTCACCAAACTCACTAAAAAACATATGTTTATAAATTCTTACTACTTATATTTTTATAGAACCTGGGTATTCAACTGTACACGTCAAGGTCCTTGCTTGTATGATGCTTTAGTATGGAAAAGGACAGTAAACTAGCAGACAAAAAATAATTATAGACGTTTATACTGTTATAAGTAATGAGAAAAAGCCAGCCTTTCCCCACCCTGAGGGAAGAGCATTCTGGGCACAGGGATCAGCAATTGCTAAGGCCCTGAGAAGGAAAAGAGCCTGGAGTATAAATGTGTCATGTAGGACTGTCTGCAAAAGTCGGGTAAATGACCAGAACAGTAAAAAGACTCCAGTCACATATAGAAATACAAACGGAATGGTGAATTTCAGTGAGGCTGCGTTGCCCAAAGTTGAGATGATGGTAGAAACACAGGAGAAACCAGAAGGTCATTCGGGGATATGTTTATTTGCATCATCTATTCAGGTATCTAATTCATCCTATAAGCATTTACCGAGAGCTCTAGAGTTTACAAAACCTTACAAAATCATGGCCTTTGTCCCCCAAAAATTTATAAATTAAGGAAGGAATTGAGGCATGTATAAATAATTACATTCAAGGTGTAATGTGTTAAACGCAAACACATACATACAAATTTTCACTGCACAATAGCAAGTCTAAAGGAAATGAAAACAGAGATGTACTGAAAGAGAGCCAGCTCTCCTCAAGATCCCTCAGCACTTGCTTTTCAAACCCAAGGTTTTGGACCAGAAAGAAAAATGAAAGCCGTTTCTCTTTTCTAGGTTCCAGTTCTTAAAAGTCCAGACTTTCAAGACTGTGGTCTCTCCAAGGAGTTTAAGAGTCTGTAATAACTTGGTCCCCTTCCCATATGGTAGCATGAGGAACTCCATGGATGCAGTCCCCAGTGAAAAAAGAAAAACTGGTGAAATTTATTTAAACAAACCATTTAAAGTGTCTGAAAATTGTCAAAAGGGGACACAACAAATGAAGAAACGTTTACTCGAGAAAATCTATTAAAGTCACTAAGAAGAGTAAGAGTTTATGGCATGAGAACCCCAACCCCTCCTTCACCCTACCCTAGCTCACCTTAATGGAAGTTCCATTCCAAGTGGGTATGGCCAGGAAGATGGAGCTCCATCTTCTTATTCAATCATAGGTTGCCATACCTCACAAAGAAGGACTGGCCATCAACATTTCTCATCCTCTCCGACTATAAGTTGAATGGCTAAATTTCTGATCGGTGTAACCAAGAGGTTAATAAAGCTTCTTCCTTCCTCTGTCAAGCTCCCATTCATGGGATGGAGGCTGTACCCCAGGTACACAAGCCCATGAATAATTGGAGCTGGTCACCTTTGTCCCAGCTCACTCCCAAGGCAGTGGTTCCGTGCTGAAAGAGATAAGCCAAGAAGACCAGAGGCTACTGCTCCTGCTCAGCTCCCTGGATAGCAGGTCAGAGATTTTGACAGGCGGAACGAGGCAGCATGTGAAAACAGAGAGCTCCAAAATCTTCTCCAGAAGAACCGACTTTATTTGAAACAGAATGTGGGGAAGTTCAAGCCAAAGGGTACTCTTGAGAAAAATATTCCTGTTAAGAGCAAAAAGCTAAACTGTAGGCTCATATCTTAATCCGCACATGCTGCTATAACAAAATACCTTGGACTGGGTAACTTAAAAAGGACAGGAGTTTATTTCTTACATTTCTGGAGGCTGAGAAATCCCAAGATCAATATCTCAGCAGGTTTACTATCTGGTAAAGGCATCACACTTTTACTTTTTAAACGGGTGAATTGCATGTTATGAGAATTATATCTCAATGAAGCTGTTTTTTAAAGTGGCTGTAATAATTTGACTCTGTGTTATTGGCCATAACAGCATATAGAAAGCTATCACTGGCCGGGCTCATGCCTGTAATCCTAGCATTTTGGGAGGCCAAGGCAGGTGGATTGCCTGATCTCAGGAGTTCAAGACCAGCCTGGGCAACACGGTGAAACCCTGTCTCTACTAAAATACAAAAAAATTACCAGGTTTGGTGGCATGTGCCTGTATAATCCCAGTTACTTGGGAGGCTGAGGCAAGAGAATCGCTTGAACCTGGGAGGCAGAGGTTGCAGTGAGCCAAGGTTGCACCATTGCACTCCAGCCTGGGTGACAGAGCGAGACTCTGTCCCAAAAAAAAAAAAAAAAAAAGCTATCACTGCTTCAGAAAGTTGAGAGGGTTGGGGTGGCAGGGCACAGGGAGCAACGGGAATAAGAAGGAAAGAAAGTCACAAAGTCACAAGGCAACCCAGACTCAAGGGATAGGAAAACAGACTCTTTGTCACTATAAGAACAATGGAGAATTGTGTGCGTTTTTATAATCTACCACACACACCCTAACCTGTGCACTAAAAGCATTTTTTTTTAAATGTTCCTTGATTTCATAACGAATTCCTTTTGACAACCTTTTAAAGACATGAGGGTACTTGGGAAGATTTAGGATCTGAATTTACAACTACCCACTGGAGCAACACAGCTTAGGGGTTCTCAGGCTCCATGGCAGGTCATGGGAGACAGTACAGGCATAGCTCAGTGTCCTGTGTAGCAGAAGAGAAGACAGTGGGTTTGTGTAATCAAGCCTCAGTTACGGGGGCCTACACTTAAGAACAGAGTAACCAGACAGACAGCAGAGCTAGGGGAGAGCCAGGAACAGGTGAGGGGGGAAGCTCAGGAAGCAGGCTCATTATCTGCAGGAAATGTCTCAGCAGGGAAGCAACTCATCCACCTAGCAGAGCTTTAGGATATTAAACCCACTTATGCCTAGCGTTCCATCATCGGAATGCTAAACATGGGAGCGGTACTTATGCCCTACTGCTCAAGGTCGTTGCCAAGGTCTGATTTTTCACTAGTGCAAAAATTCAAAGCATTGCAACCTCCGGCATAAATGCATTAATATGGGGGCCAGGATTTTCAGCTAATTCCCGCAAGGATCAAGTTGCTAAATGTCTGTAGAGTATGAGATGGGAACGGGTCTTAAATACGAGGTGAAAGGTAGTTTTCAGACTGAGACATTGGGTCAGCCAGCACCAGACCAATGGGGCAGGGGCTTTTCCTGCTTTTGGTCAGATGGCTCTGGATTCTGCAACAAGGCTGAACAAGACAGCTGTGACAGGAAGAAGAGGGACAGAAACTGGCCTGTGCTCAACACTAGAGTAAATCACAGGAACTAAAGGACTTTCCATGGACCGAAATTGAATGTGATCATGAGGGCAGTGAAATTGCCCAAAGTGGGAGTCATGAGTGCAAATATCAGCTTCAGAATGTCTGCAGCTATGGATCCATTCTTCTCTGGGCTGAGAAGGTCTTCCTGGAACATGGTTTTTGGTACTGAACAAAACACTTTAAGAGGATCGTTGACAAACTACAGCACATCACGAGAGGAGCTTTTAAAACAGAGAGGATTAGAATGTAATGGCACATTAGAAATGTTTATGGGAACTGGCAACAGTGACTCACGCCTGTAATCCCAGAACTTTGGGAGGCTGAGGCAGGTGAATCAACTTGAGGCCAGGAGTTCAAGACCAGGCTGGCCAACATGGCAAAATCCCATCTCTACTAAAAATACAAAAATTAGCTTCGAGTGGTGGTACATACCTGTAGTCCCAGCGCCTCGGGAGGCAGAGGCACAAGTATTGCTGGAACCCACAAGGTGGAGGTTGCAGTGAGCTGAGATTGTGCCACACTGCACTCCAGGCTGGGCAAAAGAGCAAGACTCTGTGAAAACAAAACAAAACAAAACCACACACACATACACAAGAAATGGATACAGTAAAAAGAAAAGGAGGCTATTCAGGTTGTAAACTAGGGGACATCAGACATTAGACCCCAGAAGGAAGAACCAGGATCAATGAATGAAAGATGTCACTTAGAAAACAGATCTAACAATTAGCAGTTGGAAAATGGAACAGGGTTTCCTGTAGTGGTAGTGAGTTCCTGGTCCCTGATGTATACAAGCAGAGACTTCTGGGAAACTAATAGAAGAAATTCATGCATTTGATAAAGAGTAGGTTGAGATGGGCTCTAAAGCACCTCACAGTCAGAGATCCTAGGTCTTTGAGACCTAACTGTCAAAGCCGTGGGAGGCAGAGAACGTTCCGAGCAGGAGTCACATGCGGTGAATGGGCTTCAGGAAGAGCAATTCATTGGCAAGTAGAGTAGAATGGAGACGTAGGGACTTAGGCCACGTGGCCGGTCAGGTGGTGTAGTGGGCAGCTAAAGGGCTGTGTTACCACTCATCTCTTTTTCTAGGAACCACATCTCTTTTTCTGACCCCTCCACTCACTACCCACATGGCTGCAGAAGCAGCCTCGTATTCCAATAGGATATGGCCAGCCCCAGCCGCATAGATGCCTGACCACAGCTGGACTGACTACAGTACCCATTCCCATGACCTCAATGCCCAGTCTGGGTTGGGGGGACCTGACTCAGCTTGCACAGTGACCCTTTCCCCAGAATCGATGGATGTGGGGTGGAGGGTCTTTCCCTCGGTGGTTGGGGCTACACTACCTGCCGTCATGTTTCCTCCATGAACCAGAGAAGTCGAGACAACGTGTTTGTAGAAAGAGGGAGAAGGGATCCTGAAGGGATGCACAGGCAGGGATGGAGGTGAGACATGGAGAGTGAGTCCTGACCCTGCTGAATTCTATGTTCCAAAGATTCTGGCATAACCGCATTTCTGTCCTGTTCAGTGAGACCCCCTGGCATCCTCATCATAGTCTCCCTTTGGTTTAAGCTGGACTAAATGAGCTTTCTATCACTTACTATATTGGTAAATATCATCGTAACCAATTCAAAACATCCTTATAATGGTAAAGGTAGAGCCAGATGGAAACAGTGGGAAGGGAAAGGCAGTGTGGGCTTCAATCATGGAAGGAAACGATGGCTGCCACATTCTTCCCTTCATCCCTCCCTGACCCCTTCTCCCCACAGGGGCTCTCTGCAGCCAGGTAAGAAGCATCTGAGGCTGATGGCTGGGACTATCCTCAAGTGCCAATTTACTTAGAAGCTGGCAAACTGGTCAGAACAGATGATACATAGAATGTTACTTAATTTCATTAGCAATTTTGCCTTTGCCAAAATATGTTTTTGCCAGAGTGCCAGCACATCAGGGTTGTGTGTTTGTTAAAATTGAACAGGATCCCAGAGAGTGCTGGAGAGGGTCACAAATCAGCCGACAGATTGTCACCTGATTTTCCACAGCAGGAGGAGAACACTGTGCGCCCCACAAAGCTACGTTTCCCTGGGAGCCTCCAACAACCATCCAAAGTCCCCTCAAACCGAACTGGGATCTGCCCTAGAGATGGCTTTTTTTAAATTGTACTTTAAGTTCTGTGGTACATATGCAGATCTTGCAGGATTGTTGCATAGGTGCACACATGCCATGCTGGTTTGCTTCCTCCATCCCTCTGTCACCTACATCAGATGTTTCTCCATGTTGAAATGCTTGATGTAGGGATGACTTTTTGTCGATGAGTAACTCAGCCCAGGGGACTCAGTAAGAGACCTCCTAATGTCCACACCTTCCTGGACCTCATGCTGTTCACCCTCCCTGCCCTACTCAAAGGGGAGAGCCATCAGCATTTCTATCTGCATTTATACCTGCAATTCGTAGTCAGTTTGCAGTAATCAAACTGGCTTTCCTTCTTTTCTTAGCTAATTTCAATAACGTGTAAAGCAACCACTCCCTCCCCTCACTCAAATGCCATGAGATTTAGTTGTCTTCTCCAGTTAACAGCAGTCCTTTTCTTTGAAGCAAATTTTCTTCTTTATTAGATCTTGATTAGAAGCAATTAATAATGACTTTGAATTTGCCAAGAGGAGCTTCCCAGCTGCACACACTTTGCATTTGCAACAGGAGCCCCTTCTCTATCAACAGTTTCACACAAGGAACAGGGTCCAAACAAGTGCAGGGATTTTCATAACTTCACGCCTCAACCTCACTAGCAAATGTGCACACTGGAGCTATTTTGGTCCATTTCTGGATTACTTCCGGTCCACTTCCACGTCTATGAGAGTGTTTCGGACACTGCAACTATGTATTCCAGGTCAAGCGTCTCTACATCTGCCTTGCCCCTGAATGCAGGATCATTTAACAATAACAATTTTGTTGTACATTTGCATAGTACTTTTAGCTTGACAAATTTACGTAATCTTTGGATAATCCTTACGATCAGAAGTTGTCAGAAATATTTAGGTTACAAGTGATAGAAACCTAACTCAAAGCTGATTAGGCACAAAGGGGTGTTTCTACTGATTTCTACAACCTCTCTCTCTCTCTCTCTCTCTCTCTCTCTGTAATCCCAGCCACACATGGGCTGGGTGCAGTGGCTCATGCCTGTAATTCTATCACTTTGGGAGGCCAAGGCGGGCAGATCATGAGGTCAGGAGTTCAAGACCAGCCTGGCCAATATGATGAAACCCCTGCCTCTGCTAAAAATACAAAAATCAGCCAGGTGTAGTGATGTACACCTATAGTCCCAGCTACTTGGGAGGCTGAGGCAGTAGAATTGCTAGAACCTGGGAGGCGGAGGTTGCAGTGAACCAAGACTGGTGGAGGTTGCAGCCTCAGTGACAAACTTATTCAAAGAGAAAAAGCCACTTGTGCTCAGAGTTCCTGCATCCTCTGTCTACACTGCAGGAGATGGTCACACAGGCTTGCTTTGTCCTTTGTGATTCTTTTCTCTCCCTAGCCAGTCTGAAATTCCTTCTGAGGGCTGGGTGTATGTTTTACACTATCCTTTATTTCTTCAGTGACCGGAATGCATACATAGATGCATAATATTTAACTTGTCACACACTTACCGATTTTTTTTCCCTGAACTTAGATAGGAATATGATTTCAGACAGAAAGGAGTTAGGAATGCAGTTTTGCAGGTTGTTGATTATGTTTTGTTACTGTTAATGGTAATGATAGAAGTTCAGTGGTGGAGCAATCTTCCTGGGAACCGGGGATCTTCATGCTGCTCAAGGGAGCCCTGCTGGGGGAGTGTGCTGGCCACAAGCCTCAGCCCTGGGCAGGCACCGGGCAATACCAATACCTACCTGGGGTGAATCCCCACCACTGCCCCTACTGGTACCAATAGAATCTAGATGTCCTTTCACCTCCACCATGCAGCAAATAAGATGAGGTAACATCTCTGTGGGTCTCCTTGCAACATCCCTTGTTTTTAGATAAACCCTCTGGGAAGAGTAGGTCTCTCTTCCTGTTCTGGGTGTCATCACGCCAGGAGTTGGTTCTGGAATCATTGTGGCTGTCTTGTGCCCAATCAGAGATTGAAGCTAATACCGAAGGGCAAATCTCAGTGGCTTACAACACGAGGGGCTTATTGCTCACTCATGCTGTACGTCCATCATGGATGGGCTTTGCCTGGGTCCCTGTTCTGAGGCCAGTCTATGGAGACAGCTTTTATGGGGGCCCTGCTCATCGTAGCAGAGGAAAAGAGACATTAAACCTTTAAATATGGTACTGAAAGCTTCTGTTTGACCTGGATTATGTCCCTTACACATTCCACTAGCCCAAGTAAATCACATGGCTAAGCTTGAGTGAGCAGAGGGGGTGGCACAACCTTAACAAAAGGGGACAGTAAACATTTGGGAACCATTATAAAATCCAGCAAGGATGGCAAGAACCTAAGAATCTGGGTCCTCGTGGCATCACCGAGTCACAGTTTGCCATGTCTCTGGACCTGCCTGCAACATGAGATTTTCTGAAGTTGCCTTTCTCATTTCTTCATTGTTTAGGCTGCAGAGGTTGGAGTGGCCTCTTCAGAAAACAGTGGTATTTCCACTTTTGTCCTTTAGTCTGGGATGCTCAAGGTTTCTGATGCTTTGACCCAACATAGTACCCCTTAAGCTTTATAAGCAACCTCAAGAAGGTCTAGGAAACTTCTGTGGAGCCAAGCCAGTTAGCAGAATTTCTAGACTCACAATTCAACAATTTTCTGCCATCTTTATCCTAGAAAATCATAGAGGTATGTGATAGTTTTTATTTAGCCAGCAAATAATTCCTTTTGAAGCACTCACACCCACTCTCTTCCAGGCCAAGCTCCCGTGTCCTTCAATGTGTGTTTTAGGCTGATTCTTATTCAGTATAGCTGTTCTTTCATTGTCATCTCCACAGAAAGCTTTCCTCGACTCCCCAGAATGGTCGATTGCAAATGACAGAAAAACAACCTAACTTCAACACACTTGAGAAACAGGGAGCTTTTTAGCAGGCCCCTGAGATGTCACCCAGAATTGAAGGACAGGTGTCCCCAGAACATTGGCTACAGGTGGGTTGGGGCTGGACCTCAGAAAAAAAACTGAAGCTAGGGAATGATAAGCTATTGATTCTCCTCCCTTCCCACTCCCTCCCCTTCCACCAGCCTCCCCTCTCTTCTCCTTTTCCATCCCTCTCAGGACAGACCAGGTACCTCCACATGGCACAGATCTGTCTGCTATGAGCTCTCAAGTTTTATGTTTTCTGACTCCACCACCAGAAAGAGAGAGGAGCCCTGTTTCTAGTTCAAGTTCTACCATCCCAGGGAAAGCTCTGATAGGCCTGGCTTGGGTCAGATGCTCACCTCTAGACCATCAGCCATGGCCAGGGCTTTACCATTAGCCCAGTCTGGGTCAGGAGTCCAAGCCTGTTCCAGGACCAGGGGTGCAAGTATGCAGGAGCTCCTGTTGGAGCCGCAGGTCGGAACAGGAAAGGAGAAAAGCTCAGGGAAGCTGTTCTTAGAGGAAGGATGGGGGTTGCCGGTCAGACAAAAAGCTAAGTGTCTGTAAGGGTTATTGCCGAGTTTAAAATGAGGAAACTGAGACTAGCGTAAGAAAATTAAATGCCAATTTATTCAGCTCCTGGGCGAGGTACTGTGATCCAGGAAAGAGGGGCCGGAGAAGTCTCTACCGGCTTCTGGAGGGTGGGGTTTTATAGCAAGTGAGGGTGTCTTGATTGGTTATGAGGGAACAGGAAGTGGTCAAGGCAAGCTGCTATTGGTAGGTAGGCGGGATTTCCGGTGAGCGGACTGCCCAGGGGAAGCAGGGCAAAATGCTATTGGGCAGGTTTTGGCGGGGCTTCTTTTAAATTTTGGTGGGGTTTTTCAATGGCGGGCTTGGTTCCCAGTGCGGAGTGGTGACATAGTTTTCAGGCACAGAGAGGGATGGGTGTGTCCGAGCTCCTGGCCAGGCAACCGGCCTTACAGTGTCCATTCTACCCTCCACAGCACTTAGTGCTTTGTGTTGATTCTGTGCATATTCACCCATCTCGCCGCACTGAGTCAGACCCTGGAGGGTGGAGACTAAGGTTTTCCCCAGTGAAATGACAGCACGGGCAATGGCTGCAGTGGAACAAGCACTCACACCAGCTGAAGCTTGGCCCTGTCCATCCTGTGGCCTTGGATGGCATTCTTAATCTCTGAGAGCCTCAAATCCCTAATCTGTAAGATTTCAACATCTTCCTCAGTTTGTTATGAGGCTTGAAAGGGACAAGGTGTTAAAGTGCCTAGCATGTAGTAAGTACTCAATACGTGTTGGCTAAAGAGTAATTACCAAACCCCTAAGACTCTTTGAATCTTTGGCACTTAGTTGACATGAACTGCAGAGTTCAGGGACCCCCAAGATGAATGAACCTCACTTCTGATGCCAATTACAGTCATGGCAACAGCTTTCGCAGGCAAAGGACACAGGCTAAAATCACAATGAAAAGACACAGACTTAAATCAGCCAAGAAAAAGAACCCCTGGGGCAGAGGCCAGGGAGGTTCCAAGCATGCAGTTTCTACCTCCAGTGGAGTCATGGAGTACCGACTTTCTCAGCAACTGTGTATGATGACAGTGACAGAGTGTTGAGTGTTGCCAACCAAAGCAGCTCACCCAAGCCTTGGCGTCTGGAGATCTGACTGGGTCTCCATCCTGTGGGTGTTTGTGGCTGCCCATGTGGCTGAGCTCAGTTTCTAGCCCTTCCCAAGCTCAAGCTGATACTGTATGACCCAAGGCCCCCCACAAATCATGTTAGGCCATTTGGTGCCACTCAGAACCCCCAGAGAAACAGGCTTTTAATAGGTGTGACATTTGCACTTAGAAATCACCCCTCTGGAGCAGGGGCCAAAGTGCTAAACGCTCTTTGGGGAAGGTTAATTGTCTACAAGACAGCCATATATTTCTTGTATTTTCAGGTCTGACTCTTGCCTCAATAAATCCTGCAGGCAGGGGCTGTGTCTTTAAAAAAATAAAATAAAAAAATAAAAAAAAAACGCTGGGCCTGGCGCGGTGGCTCATGCCTATAATCCCAGCACTTTGGGAGGCTGAGGCAGGCGGATCAAGAGGTCAAGAGACCGAGACCATCCTGGTCAACATGGTGAAACCCCACCTCTACTAAAAATACAAAAAAATTAGCTGGGCATGGTGGCGCACGCCTGTAGTCCCGGCTACTCAGGAGGCTGAGGTAGGAGAATTGCTTGAACCCAGGAGGCGGAGGTTGCAGTGAGCCGAGATCGTGCCACTGCACTCCATCCTGGGTAACAAGAGTGAAACTCTGCCTGAAAAAAAAAAAAAAAAAAAGTTTTATTTTTAACTTTGGGTACATAGTAAGTGTGTATTTTTAGGAGGTACATGAGATGTTTTGATGTAGGCATGCAATGCATAATAATTACATCATGGAGAATGGGATGTCCACCCCTTCAAGCATTTATTATTTGTATTACAAACAATCCAATTGCACTCCTTTAGTTCTTTCAAAAGGTACAATTATTTTTTCCTGTCTCCATTATTAAGCACAATTATTGGCATAAAAGAGGTTTTCAATACCCATTTTTAGGCTGCATCCTAGCCTGGGCAATAAAGCAACACTCCTGTTCTCTCTCCCTCTTCCGCTTCCTCTTTCTTCCTTTCCTTCATTCTCTTTTTTTTTCTTCTTTTTCTTTCTTTCTCTCTTTCTTTGTTTTTTTTCTTTCTTTTTTTTCTTATAAAAAAAATAAATAAATAAAACAGGTTTTTCTACCAGAAAGACACATGCACCTATATGTTTATCACAGTGCTATTCACAATAGCAAAGGCACGGAATCCACGTAGCCACCCATCAATGGTGGACTGGATAAAGAAAATGTGGTATATATTAAAAAAAAAAAAAAAATCTTTAGTCCACCATCTATGCACAAAGCTGGGGAATCTCTTTCCTAGCAAAGGATGAATACATTTTCTCTAAGCAGATAACTGTATCACTAGAAACATATTTTTTAAAAAAAAAGGTACAATTATTATTGACTACAGTCACCTATTGTGTTCTCAAGTAGTAGGTCTTATTAATCTTTCTATTTTTTTGTGATCATTAACCAGCCCCTCCTGCCTCCCCTGCCCCAGAGTACCCTTCTCAGCCTCTGGTTCATGCGTAATACTGTTTTGATTTTTAGATCCCACAAATAAGTGAGAACATGAGATGTTTGTCTTTCTGTGCCTGGCTTATTTCACTTAACATAATGATCTCCAGTTTCCTGCATGTTATTGCAAATGATAGGATCTCATTCTTTTTTATGTCTCAATAGTACTCCATTGTGTATATTTACCACATTTTCTTCATTTATCTGTTGATGGAAGCCTAGATTGCTTCCAAATCTCAGCTATTGTGAACAGTGCTGCAACAAACACAGGAGGGCAGATGTCTCTCCAAAATACTGATTTCCTTTTGGTGGGGTATAGGTCTAGGAGTAGGCTGGCTGGGTCATATGGTAGCTCTCTTTTTAGTGTTTTGAGGAAACTCCAGACTGTCCTCCATAACGGTTGCAGTAATTTACATTCCCACCAACAGTGTACGAGAGCTCCCTTTTCTCCGCATCCTCGCCGGCGGTGGTTATCAAGGGCTGTGTCTTGTCTTGCCTCTTCATCAAACCATCTCATCTAGGATCGAGACTTTTGCAATTGTTCAGCAAACAGCTGATACCAAAATCAATTGAAACCTAGCATAAGTCAGCATAGACAAGAAAGTGAATTCCCCTTGTGCCCATGAATGACAAGAACCGGAGGGGGCTTGGGTGGGAGGGAACCCTGGAGCGGGTGTGTTTGGGGCAGGAAGCTAGTGGCATCTTTTGGAAAAGTAGGCAATTTTTTTAAAAAAATAATAATTGTACTGGCATTTGCTTTGCTATCTAAGTAGGTCTATATTCACAAATTCAGATTCAAAATGTACAAAAGTATATGCAGTAAAAAGTCTCCCACCAGATGAGCAATTTTAAAATGGAATTTCGAAGATGAAAATATCTATTCCTTTACTGTCCCCTCCCTCTTACCCCCCCAAATATTCTGCTTTCAGGAACTGGTTTGCAGGTATGTTGTTATTGTTTTGTTTTTACCAAATGAGCTACATATAAAAACAACCATCTACATTTTAAATCATGCTTCCTGCTGTCTGCCCTGGACGAGGATAAGGTTGAATTTATTAGAAAATATTTTTCTTTTGTTCTAAGACAGTAGCCTTGCTCTTATACTCTTCCCTATGTCTTTTGACTGACTTGGGTATCTTCCTTTGAATGATTAAAGGTTACCTGACCTTGAAGCAAGGATCTAAATCCACACACGCTCTCAGTATTTGATGAGTAGATCTTCCTCAGTGCCTCTGATCAGTTGAACTTTATTTTAATTTGCAAAATAATGTTTTTTCCATCACTTTATTTGCCTTGCCAGTTAGGAGGCCTTTGTACTCACATAGCCATCCTGCTATTTACCTGGCAAATAAAGCAACAATATTCTAGATCTGTTTGTCTCCAGGAAGCCTGCTGAAGTGCTATTAGCCAGAAGAGTGTGTCTGAATGGAAGCACGCAGGTTAATAGGGACCAGCCTTTGCAAACAGCAAACGAAGTCCAGGTGGTGGAAGACAGGACGAAATCATATTTGCAATTACCTGTTTGTTCAGAAACTGTGTGGAGTGTGTCTGGGGCATGATTCCTTGAGAAGACCCTTCCCACATGCCCGCGGCGCTTCTGGGGCAACTGCTTGTCTTTTCCCTGCTGCTTCTCACTGCCTGTGCCAGGAAAACAGAAGGTACGGAAAACAAAGCCCTGAGGGTCCATTAACCCACAGCGCCCTCCCCCCGCCCCCCGTCACTCCCAGCCCTCCTTCTCGAACACTCAGAGACATGTTTTTGATGCACTGCTGGGGACTCTGTCTTTCCTGCCCAGCACGCGGATGGCGCACCTTGGCCTTGAAGTCTGCAGAGGGACCTTGTAGCCTGGGCTGGATTTGCCTCCTGGCTGTCTGTACCAGGTGTATTCATCTGCTCAGGCTGCTGTAACCAAGTGCCACAAATTGGGGGCTTAAACAACAGAAATGGATTCTCTCCCAGTTCTGGATACTGGAAGTCTGAGATCAAGGTGTCGGCAGAGTTGGCTCCTGCCAAGGCCTGTGAGGGAGATTCTGTTCCTTGCCTCTCCCCTGGCTGCCGGTGCGTTGCTGGCGGTCTTGGCATTCCTTGGCTTCTGCTGCGTCCCCCCATCTCTGCCTTCATCTTCACATCATGTTCTCCCTGCATCTCTGTCAGTCTCTGTGTCCAGATTTTCCTTTTATAAGGGCGTCAGCTGTGTTGAAGTAGGGTCCGCCCCACTCCAGTATGAACTTACAGTAACTAATTTCATCTGCCATGACCCTATTTCTAAATATGGTCAAATGTTGAGGTATTGGGGGTTAGCTGTCAACATTTGAACTCTGAAGGAAACACAAGTCGTTTTGTGATAGGGTTTGGCTCTGTCCCCACCCAAATCTCGTCTTGAATTGCAGCTTCTATGATTCCCACATGTTGTGGGAGGGACCTGGTGGGAGATAATCGAATTATGGGTGCAGTTTCCCCTGCAATGTTCTTGTGGTAGTGAATAAGTCTCACAAGATATGATGTTTTTTATTTTTTATTTTTTGAGATGGAGTCTTCCTCTGTCGTGCCCAGGCTGGAGTGGAGTGGTGCAATCTCGGCTCACTGCAACCTCCACCTCCAAGGTTCAAGCGATTCTCCTGCCTCCTCCACCTCCCGAGTATCTGGGATTACAGGCACCCACCACCATACCCAGCTAATTTTTTGTATTTTTAGTAGAGACAGATTTCACCATGTTGGCCAGGCTGGTCTCGAACTCCCAACCTCAGGTAATCCGCCTGCCTCCACCTCTCAAAATGCTGGTATTACAGGTGTGAGCCACTGAGCCCAGTCTATCTGATGGTTTTATAGGGGGAAACCCCTTTCGCTCGATTCTCATTCTCTTTACTGGCTGCCATGTAAGATGTCCCTTTGCTCTTCTTTCATCTTCAGCCATGACTGTGAGGCCTCCCCAGCCATGTGGAACTGAGTCAATTAAACCTCTTTCTTTTGTAAATTGCTCAGTCTGGGATATGTCTTTATCAGCAGTGCAAAAAAAGACTAATACACCTTGGAAAACCAGGTGAGTGATCTGGACAGGTTTCTCAACCTCTCATATCCTTGGTGGGTTTTTCTTTGTTTTTGTTTTTTGTTTTTGAAACAGAGTTCACTCTTATTGCCCAGGCTGGAGTGCAATGGCACAATCTCGGCTCACCACAACCTCCGCCTCCCGGGTTCAAGCAATTCTCCTGCCTCAGCCTCCAGAGTAGCTGGGATTACAGGCACCTGCCACCACACCCAGCTAATTTTGTATTTTTAGTACAAATGGGGTTTCTCCATGTTAGTCAAGCTGGTCTCAAACTTCTGACCTCAAGTGATCCGCCTGCCTCAGCCTCCCGAAGTGTTGGGATTACAGGCGTGAGCCACTGAGCCCAGTCTCCTTGGTTCTTTAAAATCAGGAAATGATGCCCATCTTAGGAGTAAATTTGGTGATTTTGCACAGCACCTAGCATATGAAAGACGTTTGATATTTCTTCAAACAATCACAAGACTCCAAGATTGTTACCCTATGGCGGCTAGATCAGTTTGGCTCATGATGGTTTCACTTACTGGATTCTACTTCTGTTTTTAGAAAAAGTTCTGCTGCTTTAACACAAACAAAACAAACCACTGATCTAAGAAGTACTGATCTAAGAAACATTGCTCTAAGAAAAGCAGCACTTTTCTGACATCAGCACTTGTCCCTGTCCCTAGCTTCAATATTTCTGCTCAGTATAACATTCCAGAATGACTCTTCCGAGGGATGGGATGATCAAAACTAGATTAACAACCAGGACTGACTCCAGGACTGCAGAGTCCTACACAAGATGAGAGCAAGGGCCAGTCACAGCCAGCTCTGGTTCTAACCAGCACGGTGACTTTGAGCTCCAGGGTCCTCCCGTGCGAAGTGGGGTAACTCTACCGGCCCTCTCTGTCCTACGGAAGAGCAAGCAAAAGAATGTATGTAAAAGGCCTCTGTGAAGTGTATACTGTGAACAAGAATGAAACGTTCTGCCGCCAGCCTCTGTGATCAGAAATATGCGAAGGATCCACTCCACATGCACACCATGTCTCCACTATTTGTCAATTCCATGTTGTATTGATCCCAGCAGCCACTGATCCGTTGCTTCACATGGATTTACAGGCTAGGAATAGACCCATAAAGCTGATATCATTCATCATACCTTATTCCACCACAAAATCAATATAAATGTGTCAAGAAAGATCAAAAGTCTTCTGAGTCTGAACTATACCCATAAACTAAGCAAAGTTTTGGGATTTCTGGTTTAATTTAGCTGTATGTATCAGGAAATAAAGCAAAAAGAAACAACAAAATCAAAAGAAGTCAGGATCTGAATGAAACACAAGGCACAGGGATTTCACTGCTCAGCAGTGGGTCCTGGCTGTGGTGGGCTGCTGGGTTTATACCTCCTGATTCACATCTTGCTTGGTTCCCTCCACTTCAGTCTCAGCTAGGCCTGTGACTAGTCAGCTTGAACCAACAAAGTGGCGGAAAGGATGCTGTGTAGTTCTGAGCCTAAGCCTTAAGAGGACTTGGCAGCCTCCACTTCTGTGTACCTGGGAGCCCTGCATTTCCACATTAGACTCTGGACCCCTCCTGCTGGAGAGGCCACATGGAGAGCACAAGGCTTGAGACCACCTGCAGAAGAACCAAGGAACCCAGGCAGTGGTAAGACCTGAGGTCCCAGAGATGTGACCTCAAGAGAGCCGTTCCAGCCACCCCTGGCCATTTGAGCCATCCTTGCTGGGGCACCGGACCTGGGGTGAAGAAGCCACCCTGGACCTCCCTGTCCCAGCAGACACCACTTGGAGCAGAGAGAACAGAGAGAAGCTCAGAGGGCTGCTGGGTTACGCAGCAGTGGCTCACAGAACAAGGGTTGAAGGAGCCAGGACAGGGGGTCCAGCTGAGGTCAGCTGTGCTCTGCCTCTAGCAATTCCTAGTTGGAGCTGAAAGCAAGTATGGGCAAATTAGGACCCTCAAGGGGCAAGTTAGGAAGCAAAAACGGGAGTTGCTTGGGGCAAAAGAGAATTCATAGATGCTCTACATGAAATTGAAGGAGGAAAGATGAGGAGAGGGACTTAGGAGGAAAGAACTGAGATGCTCTAATGGGGAATTTGATTAATTTCTTCTTCTCCATTATCTCAGGAAACCTTCAATAATGCTGTCCATTTCCTGTGACTGCATCGTAAAGGTAGATGTTTGAGAGATGTACCTAAGAGCTGGGTGACACATTCAGGTGACACCTACTCCTCAAAAGTTGTTTGCAGAAGCCTCAGGGAACTACCATGTTAATAAACTTTTGTGATTCAAAGATTTTCCTGCTCAAAGCATCCACGTAACCCCAAAGGTGCTCTAGGAAGCGGAAATCCAGTTCTAACATAATTTAGCTAAATTATTTTGCATGAGTCAGGCCAAACCCAGGTAATACAAATCCATTGCCTTTTTCAGTGATGACCAAGGTAAGGCTGGCCCCAAAACAGCCCTGGGAAGAGAAAGCCAAGGCAGATGCAGACTTCAGAAGCTCATGGAATGGTCCAGAATTAGAGGCACATTATCGCTCAAGAGGTCAGCATGCCAGAAGCTAGGCTTCAAACGCCACCCTGGCCCTTCAGAATCCACTAACTCCAGGCAGGTTCAATACATGTGGTTTCTTACTTATATCCACACTGCCGCAGCTATCTCTGTTCTTGCGTTTTCTTGGGAGTTTGCCATTTATTTGGCTCAGATTTTACCATTGACTGCTGGCACTCTGCTACTGACCCAGGCTCTTCCATACTCATGCCCTGCTCTCCTTCAACCCCTCTGTCCAGGTCTGACATCAGCACTGGTCCCTGTCCCTAGCTTCAATATTCCCACTCAGTATAAACATTCCAGAATGACTCTTCTGAGGGATGGGATGGTGAAAACCAGATTAGCAACCAGGACTCCAAGGAGGTGAGGGGGTGTGAAGCAAGCCAAGCAGGCAGTTAAGAGACAGAACCTACAGAAGAACATGAGCACTGGAGAGGAAGGCAGGGCAACCAGGAATCTGAAACACAGTAGGAATCCCAGACAAGCAGGATGCCAACCAGGCTTCTCCAAAGAGCCAAGAGAAACGAGTCAAGAAACCAGGGGAGATGGCTGGCCACAGCCCCAGTGCAATGGCACGTCCACTGTTCTTGAAGAGAAAAATGACCCTGAAAGCAAAAAGCAAAAAACAAGAGGCCCTCGACCTTAAGGCAAACATTTAGCCCATCGGAGGGTCTTTTCCATAACGCTGTCTCAGGAAGACAATAGAAAGAGGAGATGGGTGGCTGCACCTGCCTGGACATGAAGACAGGGCAAAGTTGGGAGGAAGGCAGGTTGGGGACACCACTCTTCACTTTGGCCCCTGCATTCCTTGGTGTTCAGTCAGGACACGTGAGTGGTATTGGAAGCAGCCTCCTGTGCCCAAGTGAATGTCCAGCCTTACTCCAAGTGTGGCCTCTCTACCATCCACGGAGCCCCGTCATCTCCTCATCATCTCTCCTTAGACCTGTATAGTTATTTAACTGGATTTCTTGAAAGGGGAATGTCAGTGGCAAGAACAGTAAGTTCATAGAGCCCATGATATGCTGAACAGGACAAGCAAAAGGAAATGTCACTACCCTGAAAAGACAAGTCACACACCGATCCTTCCCATCAAAAACACAACGGAGTAGCAGCTTGTCCTTTGCATGTGGTCCTCCGACCCACCTGCAGTGCACCAGGCTGAGTCACATTTGGCCTTTGTGGAGGGGTGGCTGTAGAAGCTGCCCCTCTGTGGCCTTCCGGTTATTTCACACCACAGGCCTGCCGGTGCCATTCTGCTGGAGACCCAGGTGCCTTCAAAGACCACAGGAACAACAGGCTGTGTCAGAAATCTGCATAAGACTAAGAGAGGTTGTGAGGCCGAACAAGAGCGACTCCCTCTGCAGAGCCCTCCTGCAAACTGCCCTTAGTTGATCTGAAAGGAAGACAACCTCCATGTGTGCAGGAGGAAGAGCAAAGCGCTTCCCTTCTGGTGTCTTTGAGCAGATCATTGGAGCTGGAGTCAGAGGGAGAAAGCAAATTAACACCAGAGCAACTGTTCCTTCTGCCTGTTTTGAAACTCTTTGCAAAAATAATAGACCTCAGGGATGGATGTGCCCTCAGTTCCCATGCCCAAGATGGTGGTGTCATCTCGCATAGCAAAGGGAATGGTGTTCGCCCCGGGCGATTTTGCGTTGAACTGCCTTGAGAGGCAGCTGTCTTGTAGACAGCAATTTCGCTGTGTTTTAAGAGGGTTTCTTTCGTATACCTCCTCTTTCACAGTAGTAAATAATGTCTCAAAGAGCCGCTAGAAGTGCTTTATTAGAAACCTAAAATTTTAGGCCAGGTGCAGTGGCTCATGCCTGTAATCCCAGCACTTTGGAAGGCCAAGATGAGCAGATCGCTGGAGCCCAGAAGTTCAAGACCAAATGGGGCAATGTAACGAGACCTCATCCCTACAAAAAATAAACAAAATTAGCCACATGTGGTGGCGTGCACCTGTGGTCCCAGCTACTTGGGAGGCTGAGCTGGGTGGATCGCTTGAATCTAGGAGGTTGAGGCTGTAGTGAGCCAAAATCACACCACCGCACTCCAGCCTGGGTGACAGAGCAAGACCTTGACTCAAAAAGAAAAAGAAACCTAAAGTTTTGAAAGGTGTTCTGGATTGAATTGTGTTCCCCTCAAATTCATATTTTGAAGGCCTTATTCCCCCGTACCTTGGTACTGCAACCTTACTTGGAAATAGGGTCACTGCAAATGTGATTAGTTAGCATGAGGTCATACTGGTGTAGGGTAGACTTCTCTTCAAATATGACAAGTGTCGTTATAAATCGGGACAACATGGACACAGATAGTGGGAACATGCCACATAAAGATGAAGGCAGAGATCGGAGCGGAGCTTCTGCAAGCGGAGGAGCACTGAAGATTGCCTGCAAACCCTGGATGCTGGGGGAGGGCGTGGGACAGGTTTGCTCTCGCAGCCCGCAGGAGCAGACACCCCTGTCAACAGTTTGAGCTCAGGCTTCTGACCGCCACACCTGTGAGACATTACGTGTCTATTGTTTAACGCACCCACTTTTTGGCACTTTGTTACTGGGGCTCTAAGAAACGAACACAAAAGACATTGCTCTATAGGGACGAAAGATAAGGGACAAGTCGAATGAAGCCGGTGCCACTTGATGAATCAGGTAGATTCTAAGTACTGAAAGGGGTTAAAGAGCATGTAATTCAAGGAGAAAAGTATTTCACCTTCCAGGAATGTATTTTCTCACTGAAAAAACAAGATATGTATTCAGGAGTCAACCTTGGGGTTTTAACCAAATTCCCCTCTTACTTCCTTTATTTTTTTTTTTCCAAGACCGAGTCCTGCTCTGTCACCCAGGCTGGAGTGCAGTGGCACAATCTTGGCTCACTGCAACCTCAGCCTCCCAGGTTCAAGCAATTCTCTTGCCTCAGCCTCCCGAGTAGCTGGGATTACAGGCACATGCCACCATGCCCGGCTTCATCTTTATGTGGCATGTTCCCACTATCTGTGTCCACGTTGTCCCGATTTATAAGGACACTTGTCATATTTGAATAGAAGTCTACCCTACACCAGTATGACCTCATGCTAACTAATCACATTTGCAGTGACCCTATTTCCAAGTAAGGTTGCAGTCCCAAGGTACAGGGGAATAAGGCCTTTGTATTTTTAGTAGAGATGCGGTTTTACCATGTTGGCCAGGATGGTCTCAAACTCCTGACATCAAGCAATCCACCCACCTTGGCCTCCCAATGTGCTGGGATTACAGGTGTGAGCCACCGCACCTGGCCTCTTACTTCCTTTTTAAAAAACAGCATCACTCGTGATGTGATCTCAAGTCTCACAGTCCTGGTTCCTAGTTCTTTCTTATGTGTGGGCTAAGTCCCCTGGCCCAGGAACTGTGGTCAGAGGTCCCAGGCCTGAGCTGAGGGGAAGTCTCTGGGCCTACAGCACAGAAGGCTCCTGGTCCTTCCTGCGCCCCCCGCCCCGACCTCTTAGAGAGGTTGCAGGGAAGGAGAGTTCATGGACATGTAGCATGTCTACTGGCCAAACAAGTGCCACGGGTCTCATCACCCACTAGTCGCCAGCAGGCGGCCTTCTTCATGAGACAGAAACCAATTAGAGGATTCGGCAGACGGGCTGGGAGAGCCCAGTGAGCTCACCACAGGGGGACGTGAGAGACGATCATACCCCATAGCCAAAGGGCAGGTATCAGAAGAGGACAAAGGCACGTGGCAAGGAGTTGCCTGATAGGCCACAGCCTCCGGTCATTGCAAAGCTTCCTTGAGGATCTCTTGTTTCTACGGTCTGGAATCTCCTGTCCCAAGGACTGCTGTCTAGTCTTCATTAGAGTGCTGATTAAGGACAAAGGCCAGGAAATCAGCTGGGCTTGACTCAAACCCTTCTCTATCAGTTACTAGCTGTGTGACCTTGAGCAAGTTGCTTAACCTCTCTGAGTCTCGCTTTCTTCAACTATAGTTTGGAAATAATCATGGAGCTTTGGGATGGATTAAGTTAAATAACCCATCTAAAGGGTTTAGTACATCATCAGGTACATGGTAAGTCCTCAATCCATGTTGACTCATTAATAAACTCACTGTCACACCTGATGAAAGCATTACCCTCCAGCAGCCCCTCTGGAAAATGTCCATCTTGCTTAACCAAACCCTCTCTCCTTGTTTGCAGCAGCAAGTACAAGTTTTCTCTCTTTTTTTTAGAGACAGGCTCTTGCCCTGTCACCGAGGCTTGGCGTGCAGTGGCACGATCATAGCTCATGGCAGCCTCAGTAAGCTCTCTTTTTGTTGTGGCAGGTCAGAGCAGACCCCATTAGATATTGATGACTAGCTGTTGATTAATTTCTACTACGGAATGAAAAGAAGTCACATTTCTCTCTCCCAGCATCTAAGTTCCAGGCTCAGCTCCCTGACAGTCTAGGGGTTAGAGAATTAGGCGGGTGTTCCTCTGCATAGGAACTTTTTTTAGTTTTGGGTTTTTTTTGGTTTTTTTTTTTTTTTTTGAGACAGCCTCACTCTATTGCCCAGGCTGGAGTGCAATGGCGTGATCTCAAATTCAAGCGATTCTCCTGCCTCAGCCTCCTGAGTAGCTGGGACTACAGGCGAGCACCACCATGCCTGGCTAATTTTATTGTATTTTTTTGTAGAGACAGGGTTTCTCCGTGTTATCCAGGCTGGTCTCGAACACCTGATGTCAGGTGATCCACCTGCCTCAGCCTCCCAAAGTGCTGGGATTACAGGTGTGAGTGACTTGCGCACCCAGCCCAGAGAGAACATTTTTGTACTTTAACAAAGTATGATATCAAAGTACTGTGAGTAAGCTAGATGGCCAAAGAAAGAAACCCTGGCAAGCTGCATTCTTTCAGAGCCAGACTGCACCAGACTTGGAAGGAGCAGAGCGAACAAGAGCAGATGAATTCTGCAACCCTGACTTCACATGTGGCCAGCCCAGCTCAGCTCACATCACACAGCCAGCTGCCAAGCTGACTGGATTATATGTAGAGTAAACACACGTCTCTGATTGTTGAGTCGGGGAATACGAAGTACTTGTATTGGAGCACATACTTCTGCTAAACTATACTAAAGGACTTTTTTAGATATCAGCTTTAATTTTCTTATATGCGTTTTATGATTAAGGAAGTCTTTCTTTTTTATGTGAACTCATAGGCATGTATTTTTTAATACCAACAAAAAAACTTCTCCTGTCGTGTTTTCAGAGTTATCATTTGTCTTGTGATATCAAAATAAACAATTGGCAAATGGATAGATTTAGAAATGAAGTAATAAAGTGACCCTGGGATCCAATTTTAAAAGATATTAAATTTTTTTTTGGGGGGGGAAATGTGTGCATAGAGAAAACGCCTGGAAATACACACACCAAAGATATTAACGGCCGTCTTTTCCTCTCCCCTTTGGGTAGTAGAATTGTGTGTGATTTTCTTTTCTTTGGTTCATTTCTTTTCCATTTGTTTCCATTAGGCTCTCCAAGTTTTCTGAATTGAGACTGTGTTTCTTCTAGAATTAGGGGGATGAAAGTTATTTTGAGCAGGTGCTTGAGATTGGTCTTCTGGGATGGAGACAATTGAATTTACATTCTCCCTTTTTTCCATAAATTAAGGTAAGGGGAGCCCCAGCATGTATGGGAGTGCTGAGGAGTCCCAAGTAGAGAAGATTCTAGAACCTTGCAGGTGGTTGGTAGATGAAGATGCAAAGAAAGAAGAGTATAAAGAGGCAAGGGAGAACAAGGCTGAGGGGCGCCATATCCATTGGGAACGTGCAGCCAGCTGTGGCGGACCGACTCAGCAATAGAGTGTTGGAAAGCAGTGGTCCCAGCCTTTTTGGCGCCAGGGACTGGTTTTGTGGAAGGCAATTTTTCTATGGAGGGGGTGAATGGGTGATGGTTTGGGGGTGAAACTGTTTTATCTCAGATCATAAGGAGCGTGCAACCTAGATCCCTCACATGCACAGTTCACAGTAGGGTTCGTGCTGCTAAGAGAATCTGTGCCCCGCTGATCTGACAGGAGTTGGAGCTCAGGCGGTCATGCTGGCTCACCCACCACTCACCTCCTGTGTTACATGGTTCCTGACAGGCCATTGGGCCAGTACTGGTCCATGCTTCAGCGATTGGGGACCCCCGTTTGAAAGAACAAAGATGTGTCTTTCTCTTCTGTGACTGGTTGCTGGAAGGCTCCCTTCTGTCTCTTCCATGACACTGACATTGTATGAATGGTCACGGATGGGTCTCTGCTATGCTGGGGTTCCAGGCTGCAGGAAGAAGAAAGAGCCTAGGAAGTCGGCATCCCAGCTGTCTGTCATGCTGGGCAGCGGTGCCCGCCAATTCTCATCTTCCATTGGTGGGAACTTGGTCACATGGCTGTGCCTGCAAGGGAGGCTGGGAAATGGCACTCAGCTGGGCAGCCATGCACCTAGCTACAGTCTGCTACTATGAAAGGAGAAGACGGGTGTTGGGGAACACACAGCAGCAGTCTCTCTCACAAGGAGGGATAAAGAGAGAAGATAGAGGAGGGGAGCCAGGCACAGCAGCTCATGCCTGTGATTCCAGTGACCCAGGAGGCTGAGGCAGGAGGATCACCTGAGGCCGGGAGTTTGGGACCACAGTGAGCTATGATGGCACCACTGCCCTCCAGCCTGGGCAACAGAGCAAGACCCTATCTCTAGGAAAAAGGGAACAGAGAGTGAGAACAGAGGTGAGAAGGGAGAAGAAGAGTGAATTATAAATAGAAGAAAAAACTCCAGTTGCAGAAGCAAAGCCCTGGGGTTAGATTCCAGTCAGTGCCAACAGCATCATAGCAGTTGCTGGGTTGTTCTTCTGGAGCTTAGGGGGTCTGTGACTGCAGCAAGGAAGGGCCGATTCCAACTCCTGGGTCTTGCCAGCCTCTACTTCAGGCTCATCTTGTTTCTGTTGTGATTTTGTGCTTCAGACTCTTAAAATTGTTCTGCATTTTGTTCCCTTTTATTTGCCACCTTTGGTTAAACAACTTGACCAGACAACTTGAACAAAAGCTATGACTGAACAGGGATAATGAAAAGCGGGAATTCGCTGTTCCATTATGAATGGAAAAGTGCAGCACACTTCCTTTCCTTTCCATAGTGGTGGTGTGTTTTCTAATGGTTCTTGCAGATGTTGTCTCAATTGCTTCTGTAACAGAACTGCAAGGCAGGGACAGGCAGTATTTATAATAAGTAGGTGTTGAGGGTGCAGCCTCTGGGGTCAGACTGCCTGGTTGAAATCCCAGCTCTGCTATTTATGAGCTGTGTGATCTTGAGGAACTCACTCAACCTCTCTGAGCCTCATTTCTCTCAACTATAAAAGGGGATATTAATCATGTCTAAGTGGGAAGACTGTTTAGTATCTATTTCTATGAGTTGTGTGTATTAAATGAAACAATTCTGGCATATGGCAAGCACTTTACAGGCAGGGAAAATGAGGTTCAACTCGAGTGATTTGCTTCAATATTCAAAATCTGGTTTTCTGACTTCCAATTCTACTCCACCTCAAAGCATAGGTTCTGTGGTGCTCAAAGCAGGTGAGTGGCTTACGGCATGAAATGCAAATTAACGTAAAATTATGAAACAGAACAAAATATATAGACCAGAGAAAAGAAATCCAAGGAATGGCGATGGCTGCAACAGAAAAGAGCCAGGAGGGCAATGACAGAAACAGAATAGAGATAGGCAGGGGGGAATCATGGCTGCCGTTTTCCAGACAAGGAAACTGAAGCATGCAACTCCAGCAGACAGAGCTGCAGCAATGTGGAAGGAATTGCATCCCCAGAATGCCAGAGAACTTTCTCATTCTGGTGATTCAGCCTCCCAGGTCCCCAGGGACAGTCTCTAGAAAGACTTTGGAATCTTCCCACTGGCTGCCCATCACTGCGTCTGACAAGCACAGCCAGTTGAGTGAGGAAAGCACACATCACAATGTGTTCTTCTATCTTTTGTTTTATTTTAATCCCTCTAGGAACAGGAGACAGATAACCTTTCAATAATCTGAAATTCCAATAAAAAGAAACTCTCCCTGAAAAGTACACAGTGTTTGGGAAGGCTTTAGTATTTAGTAGACTTTAAAGATTTTCATCAGCCCTCCAATTTCTCTGTGTGCCTTGGAGGCATTGAGGGGAGTCATATCAGCTGAATAAAAGGTCACCACCACAAGAGTTGTTTTTAGCTAAATAAATTTGACATGGCAGGGATGAAAGCTCTGGATAGATATTAAGTTGCTGGTAATATTTGTGAGCAGGTGCAACTATCATTTCTCATACACCCAGCCAGGTGTGGAAGCCCTTTCACTCTATGATGGCTTATAAATATTTTTCCTCTGTGTTTTTACTCTTTTTCTATAGTCTTGTCCTCATTTCCTCTATGATTTATTTCAAGCTTCCCCTGGCTTTGCAACTATAAACATTTCCACTTAAATGCTGCATTGCCGATTCTCAAACTTGAATCAGAATGATCCGGGGACCTTTGGAGACATTGATTGCTGGGCCCCAGCCCCAGAGTTTCTGATGCAAGAGGTCTGCATGGGAACTGAGAACCAGTGCTTCTAACAACCTCCCATGCGATGCCGTTGCGATGATCCAGGAGAATGACTGGCTTATATCACCTTCCCTTAGCTGCGCCCTGGACTCTGTCCTAGCCGAGGCCAGCAAATCACTCTGCACTTTTGTCTTCCTGTGATTCCAAGGACACTTCCCTCGTCAATATTGTAGCCCTCCTTTCAAGACCCAAAGACATACCAGGCAAGCTTCCAGGGGGGCGTGCTGCAAAGTCAGTCTGAGAGCTGAGCAGTGCTGGGGGCACTCGCTCTTGGGCATCTCATCCCAAAGCCATCCCAGGAAGCACCCTGACTGTTCTTTACTCCCAAGGCAGGTGTAGATTCCACATGAGTCCTTAGGTTTGAGATATCTCTGGGCTGGCCCCCAGAGTTGGCTTTGATCAGAGGCCCAGGACCCTGGAGCTGAGGTTCCAGGCATCCACTAACCCAGGAATGCCAGAGACCTCCAAAGGGCTCTCCCCCACCAAAGAGCCAGGACTGTCCCTTAGCTGAGGGTAGGAGGAACCAGCACAGCATTTGTCCGATGCATTGGGTCTTAAGGATCCAGAAACTTTGAAGTCAAGTGTGACCAGAGGTCATCACCTTAAACATTGAAAAATAAGTAAAACATAGGTTCATGTCAAGTTCCTCAGAAAGAAAGCAGTGAGAATCGCTGAAAAAAAAAAAAAAGAGTTTTCCATTGAAAATGATAGATTAGAAATATTAGATGTATTTCCTAAAGGATTAAGTGAAAACCTTATTTAGACATCGTAAATTCCTTAGCAGGCTGGTCATTTAAAAGGAAGCAGTGAAGGCTCTTTCATTCCTCTACTTCACATCTGACAAGTCTACAGTTTTCCTAGGAGGCTTCCAGTGTGTTCAAGGCGACGGGGCCGACACGGGTCTCTTACGTGCTGCCCTCTCGTGGTCACCCAAATACATGCAGCTAAGGCTTTCTTCAAATCGGCTCATTTGCTTGTTCAAATCAACAGTAGCAGAGGCCAGGATTTGGCTTCTCCCACCAAAGTGGGAAAGGTGACGGAGGTCGGCCACAGCACAGCAGATCCCCGGGATCTGAAACTGTTGCTATGGCTGGGGCTTCGTCAATGTGTGGGGTTCAGAGGAGGTAAAAAAAAATCACAGAGGCAAATAACAGTGATTATTCTTTAGACTTTGTTAAGAGGAAATTTGGAAAGTAAGAAAGAAAACAGGAGTGTGTGTGTGTGTGTGTGTGTGTGTGTGTGTGTGTGTGTGTGATGCATATGAATACAGGGGTGGAGAGAGAGAGAGATTAATTGATTGATTGATTTTGCTCCAGTGCTCTGCCCACGTGGTCTGGCAGGAAGAGCAAGTGGGTGAACTTGGGCAGGAGATAAGCAGTTGCCTCACTACAAGACGATGTCCTTGAATAGATGATCTCTAAAGTTCCTTCCCATCCCAATTATGATTCTACTCAAAACAACACCGTAAAGAAACCCCTTTCCCTGTGCTCGTTTCACACGCCCAAGCTGATGGTCCTGGCCTCCCTCCTGCCTGCCTGCTGTCTTGCTTCCCTTTCCCTGTTTTCTAACAAAGAACTCTTTGTGCTGTCACTTTGGCTTATGTACATGCTACCTTCTTTTTGCATCCATGGGATTTTCAATATGATGCAATGAAAGTTTCTTTCTATCTTTTTTTTTGAGATGGAATTTGGCTTTATGGCCAGGCTGGAGTGCAATGGCACAATCTCAGCTCACTGCAACCTTCGCCTCCTGGGTTCAAGTGATTCTCCTGCCTCAGCCTCCCGAGTAGCTGGGATTACAGGTGCCCACCACCGCACCTGGCTAATTTTTGTATTTTCAGTAGAGATGGGGTTTTGCCATGTTGGCCAGGCTGGTTTTGAACTCCTGACCTCAGGTGATCTGCCTGCTGCAGCCTCCCAAAGTGCTGAGATTACAGGCATGAGCCACTGCGCCCAGCCTCATGTTTCTTTTCGAGTCTGAGTCAAGGATATTCCAATTGTCTTGTCTCTGAGTTCTTTCTTTCTTTTCACACGCCTCTAAATCTTTCATGGGTATCTTACCTGTCCTTTGTTGGGGTGAAAGGTAAGTTCCAGCCCAAAAGCCGTCAGTGTCAGTATCAGCACCAAGTCGTTCTTCAAGGCAGGACACACACCACGGTCATTCATTCCATTCATCTGCATATTGGCTTAGAGCGGTGATTCTCAAAGTGTGACCTGGGTACCCCCCAGGAGTTCCTGAGATAATTCCAGGGGATCCATAAGGGCTTCACGATTTTCAGGATAAAACTAAGATGCCTGCTTTTTCCCCTTCTCATTCCTTTATGAGGAAGTGTACGCTGGAGTTTTCCCGAAGCTACAATGATATATGATATTGCAACAGATTGACACCAGTGGTCGATGTAAGATCAGTTATGTCTTCTATTTAGCTGGCCACTCAAGACATTTGCGAAACCGTAGCACAATGACAGTCTTCTCGCTACCATTTTTTGTTTTGAAAATATAAGCACTACCCTAAGCTTAAAAATGAAAAAAAAAAAAATGTAAAAAGGCCAGGTGCAGTAGCTCATACCTGTAATACCAGCACTTTTGGGAGGCTGAGGGGGGGGATCACCTGAGGTCAGGAGTTCAAGACAAACCTAGCCAACGTGGCAAAATCCTGTCTCCACTAACAATGTAAAAATTAGTGAGTTACAGTGGCTCATGCCTGTAATCCCAGCACTTTGGGAGCCTGAGGCGGGCGGATCATGAGGTCAGGAGTTCAAGACCGGCCTGGCCAATATGATGAAACCCCGTCTCTACTAAAAATACAAAAAATTAGCTGGGCGTGGTGGTGCGTGCCTGTAATCCCAGCTACTCGGGAGGCTGAGGCAGGAGAATTGCCTGAACCCGGAAAGCAGAGGTTGTGGTGAGCCGAGATCGCGCCATTGCACTCCAGCCTGGGTAACAAGAGCGAAACTCCGTCTCAAAATAAATAAATAAATAAATAATAAAAATACAAAAATTAGCCAGGCGTGGTGACACACACCTGTAGTCCCAGCTCCTTGGGAGGATGAGGCAGAAGAATTGCTTGAACCCAGGAGGCAGAGGTTGCAATGAGCTGAGACTGCGCTACTGCACTCCAGCCTGGACAATAAAGGGAGACTCCCTCTCAAAAAAAAAAAAAAAAAAAAAAAAAAAAAAAAAAAAAAAAAAAATATATATATATATATATATATATATGTACATATACATACATAAATTAGCCAGGCATGGTGGCATGTGCCTGTAATCCCAGTTACTCGGGAGGCTGAGGCATGAGAATCACTTGAACTCAGGAGACAGGGGTTATAGTCAGCCAAGATTGCACCACTGCACTCCAGCCTGGGCAACAGAGTGAGACTCTGTCTCATAATAAATAATAGATATTTTCCATAAAAATATGTTAGCATGAAATGTATAATTTATTATATTTAAAGAATTTATAGATATCCAATTTTTTCCATTTCTAATTTCTAGTACAGTAATTATCAATCGATATATCCCACATAATAAATAAAGGCTCTTCAGGGTCCCAGATAATGTTGAAGGTGTGAAGAAATCTCAAGTCCAGATAGTTTCAGAATCACTGATGTAGAGGAAGCATGGGATTGTGGGGTTGCTCCAGAAGTTGAGTTTGCACACGTATCCCGGGCCCAGATGTGACGTGAGGAGCGATTCAGGGTGGGTGCCAGTTCACTGGTCACCTGATTTGAAAGAGTGGAGGGAGGAGGGTTAGGTTCAACACCGTTCCCCAGAAATGACCTGTTCTTAGGTTGCATTTGCCTTTTCCTGAGCCCAGGGAAAGTGAGGCTCCTTCGCATTGCACCTGTGCTGAGCCAAAAGGAGCGATGGCTCCAGCTGAATGCGTGCTGCTGTGTGAGGCTAGGCGAGCGTCTTTCCCTGATGCTGCTGCAGTCTGTGGCTGAAGATCCTAATAGGCTGGTCCTTGCAGCAGCTGTGGGTTCCATACAGGGACTTGCCTGAGACAGACCCTCCCAGCTCCTGACGACTGTACTGTAGAGACCAGAAAGCTAAATGTTACATTTTTTTAAGACACATTTGCAGCTAGGGTACTGTTGTCAGATACTCTAAATTGTGTTCCAGAAAAGCATGTAGAAACTAACCCCAGCCAGGCGCGGTGGCTCACACCTGTAATCCCAGCACTTTGGGAGGCCAATGTGGGGGGATCACGAGGTCAGGAGTTCAAGACCAGCCTGGCCAACATGGTGAAACTCGATCTCTGCTGAAAATACAAAAATTAACCAGGCGTGGTGGCAGGCGCCTGTAATCCCAGCCACTCAGGAGGCTAAGGCAGGAGAATTGATTGAACCTGGGAGGCAGAAGTTGCAGTGAGCTGAGATCACACCATTGTACTCCAGTCTGGATGACAGAGCAAGACTCTGTCTCAAAAAAAAAAAAAAAAAAGAGATACTCTGAGCCCCAGTGTGACCTTGTTTAGAGAGAGAGGACCTTTAGAGAGTAACTAAGATTAAACCAGGCCATAGGGTGGGTCCCTAATGCAGTAGGCCTGGTCCCCTCTATTCAGGGACGCAGCAAGAAGGTGACTGCGTCCCCGAATAGAGGCCTTCAGAGAAACCAAGCCTACCAGCACCAGGATCCTGGACTTCCAGTCTCTAGAACTGTAAGCAGATAAATTTCTGTTGTTTAAACCACTCTGTGGGTGATATTTTATCATGACAGTCACAGCAAACTAACACAGGCAGTGACTGTGACTTAGACTCTGCCAAGCAGGCATGCACATGGCTTTTGGTAGGTAGAAGTGAGATAGACACAAAACCTCTGCAGCTTCTGCTGGAAAACATCTTGGACATGCCTGGTGTTTTAGTGGCAGCTTCCTGCTCGTGGCAGTGTCTGATGGTATTGGCTTTCTGATCATGCTAGATTCCTGATTATCCTAGCTTCCAAAAAGGAAGGAGGACGGCTCTGCTTTAGCAGCTGTGGCAATGACTTTCCAAGTGACACCTGGCTTTCTGAGAAGTAGCTCTTGAGATGTGGCTTTGAGAATTGTTCCTCAAAGTGATGGGCAAGAGAAAACTCTCCAGCTGGCCTAGCTTTGCCATGTGGCCCCCACAAATAGTACTCCACGTGTCTGCAGCACCTCAAGTACTCCATGAAACCTGTAACAAACCCTGAAGGGTCTCTGGGGTCATGAATCAAAGCCAAGCCCTCTTTGGCTATTAATATTCTTTGGAGTAAAAGTTTCCAATTTGCTACCGGGCCCTTGTAAAAACAGAATACCTAGCCATGGGTTGTTAGAGGTCACGTGACTTAAGCTGTCCATAATGAATTGTTGTCTGATCTAGTGAGTCATAAGTTGGATGCCCGCAGAGGCTCCATCACAAGTGGAAATGGAATCTACGGGCAGGTCCTGAAAGTCCCAGTACATCACTAGAACGGATGCTGAGCAATCTCAGGGCACCACCCCCTGCTACGATGCCATCTGCTGTGACCTCATGGCTGGTCCCCTGGGACCAGCTGACTACGAAAACATTGAGCCTGGTTTACAGAAGGTGCCACACAATCATCTGAAAGCTGAAATAATATCATAGCCCCATTCCGGGTTAGCTCTGGCAGGACAGAGAAATCCTTGTAATGGGTAGAACTTTGAATTCCCGGAAGAAGAGATGGCCGAATATATAGATCGTCACTAATTCCCACACAGCAACCAACCATTTGGCTATATGACTAACAGCTTGGAAGAAGTGAGACTGAAGGAGCTATTGACACGGCCTAGGGAACGGTGTATGGAAGACCTTCTCAGAATAAGCCCCAGGTGTGGCCATGATTGTGTCATGCCTTACTGTCATGGAAGAGCTCCCCACATCGCAGGCTCTTAATACTCAGGTGAGCAGGATGAGCAGGATTCTTTGGCTGTGAGCCAGCCTCTCCCTATGCACCCAGCACGCCACCTTGTTGGTAATCCCGCTGAGCAAGCACAGGGTGGTTGGATTAAAAAGAAGCAAGGCAGGGAGCAAAGTTTTGCTGCTGCTTTGCCCTGGAGCAGGCACTGTCCATGGAAGTATCTGACACAGCAGCTTCCTCATCCCCATGGCTTCCTTCTCCACATCCCGCTCCACACGTTGGTGCTGTTTTCATATCCTCTACCTCTAGGAGCATATTTTGGGACATCCAGGCCCTTCATGTCAGTATTAGTGTTTCTTGAAGTATAGGCACCAGGGTCTCTGACTTACGTTTGTTAGTATGTAGGAGTCAGGAAATAGAGTTTTATCAAAATCCCCAAGTAATTCTTGTCTTCATTAAATTTTGTGGCAATCTACTCTTAAACAAAGAGAAAGTAGTTCTCTTTTTTATTCTTTGTCTCTCTGAGCTATCCACAGTCTGCCCTCTAAGTTCAGTTTCCTAGACTAAGGACTTCCTCTTCCCTAGCGTCTGGCCCCAGGAGCAATCTCTTTTTAGTGGCTGTAGCCCCCATGCCTGCAAGTTAGAGGCTTAAACCTCATAAAACTCTGCAGAAGAACCACATGCCACTGAAGGGTAGCCTTGGCATTCATATAAGAAACCTTCCCTTCCAAGAATGGAGTGGTTTGGGCCTTTCTTCTTTGCCCTCCCAGAAGTCACCATGACGAGGAAGGCTGACAGCTGGGGAACAGAAAGCTGAAGGTCATGGACTTATCGGTCCACTCCCCCCTGAGGAGGGGTTGAGATTGAAAAATCCTAAAAGGGACGCAACCCCCAGACTCTCAGCTGGGAAGGCACAGTCTGGAGCCAGAGAAGCTCCCCGCTGCAGATCCATTTCCAGCGTGGAGAAAGTGGCCTCCTGCACCCTCCAGTCTCAGCCTGTCCTGTGGTTTTCTGCAGCCTTTCAGGCAAACACAGCCAGTAGCATCCCCATCTGCCCCGTCCCTCCATTCCCACCCTGCACCTCCCCCTCGGCAGAGTCCTGCTGATGCTCACCTAAGCCTCTACCCTCTTACCCCTTGATCCTCCTCACCGTAGTCAGCACAAGCTGCTGACTTTATTCATGCGAAGTAGCAACTGAAAAGTCCAATTTCTGCCCCTAGGAATGCTTAGCTTCACCGAACAAGGGTCTATATGTCAGACTTTTAAAATGTCATTAACAGCTAGATAGTGTTTCTCCAAACTCCCAATATAGTAAGCACTGAAGGGTAGCATATCTAAAACCTTAACAGACTTCTCCTGTTCCTCGCAGGGGTTTAATAAAAGGATATCAAGTACGACTGCCCTCCTAGCCCAGAGATTGTCATAGGGGATTTATTTAGAGTTAAAGAAAATCTCTCATGGGACTTGGGTTCTGTTGGGTTCTGGACACTGACTTGTTGTGTCCAACATGACCAGATTTGCTGATTCTCTTGAAGCTCATTTGTCTCAGGTTCATTCTCTGTAAAATAAGACATTTCCCAGGAAGGGGTCTCTCCATGTCTCAGAAGCCTTTATGAGGCTGTGAGCCTCATCTGATACAAGAGGAAGATATCACCAGCTCACCCTCCACAAGTCCAACCCATTCCCAGCATGGATCTGAAAACCACAGAGTGCCAGTCTCGGCAAGTGTCCTCTATTGTCTCTGGCCCAGATCCATGAAGACTCTGAACATGTTTGCAGAATCTGGAGGGAACAAGGGAGCCTCCTGAGACGGTGTGACAATGGGGAAAAAACAGCACATTTGGAGGAGCCCTGGGTCCTCCAGGTCTGACTGTAAGCCCCTCTCTTATGCTTCCTTTGTCATCGTTTTCCTTCAAGCATTGAAGAAACACAAAATCCATCACGGAATCCTCAAGTGCAAACGTCCTAAGTCTCTCCCATGTTCAAACCCACATCACACTCTAGCTTCCAGCGATCTCTCTCCTGCTTTTCACAGTCAAACTTCTGGAAAGAATTGCTCATAAACTCCCTGCCTGGTTAACCCACACAGGACACGATGGCTGAGCATATGGGATCTGGATTCCAACTGCTTGGATTCATATCCTGGTGCTCCCACCTGGCTATGTGACCTTCCACCAATGACATAGCTCTGTGCCTCAGTTTCTCCATGTGTAGATGAGGATAATAACAGTGCTTATGTATGTACTGTAGTAGGATTAAATGCCTTGGTTTCTGTAAAGTGATTAGGATGGTACCTGGCATATAATGAGTCCTCAATAAATACTAGATATTATTGTCTTTCAAATCTAAGTTTAGGGCTAGCTTCTCAGAAATTTCACCTCTGGCCTCCCAGTTAGGGTCAGGCTTTCATAGTTCTCACCGAAGTTGAACTTAGGTATTTTTGGTGTGATGATCATGACCTTCATGCAGGGTACTATAAGGTCAAAGAGAGCAGAAATGGCACCTGTGTTTCTCTACATTGTGTTCCTACTGCTTAGCTCAGTAACTGGCACAAAGCAGGAACAAGTAAGAATTTCTTGGACATACAAAGGAATGAGTGAGTGCTGGTACTGGCCTGGGTCCATTAATGAATGGAGCCTGCTGTCAGAGAGCAAGTGCCCCAAACTCCTGCATGAACTCATTATGGAAGAGATCTTTGGCCAAAGGGTACCTGCTATAAAGCTATAAAGGACTGCTCAAGATTGGGTAATTTATAAAGGAAAGAGATTTAATTGATTCGCAGTTCCGCATGGCTGGGGGAGCTCAGTCATTGAAGGAATGACTATGGATCCCCTTTGGGATCCAATGAGGGAAGCCCTTTGGGCATAAGAAAGCTGACTTTGGGCCAAAGACTATGCATGTCTTGGAGAAGTTGCTATTTACAAGTAAAAGTCATCAACTGAGACTCTGTGATGCAGAACAAATCCTGTCACTCATTGAATCCCATGGCTCATTGGAATCCTTTTGGAAGTTTTGGGAAAAATTACAGATTCCTAAGCTCCACTCCAATCTGGAAATCTCCAGGAGTAGATCCTCGGAACCTGGAATTTTAAAAAGCCTTTCAGGTGATTCTGTTGCCACCAGCCTGCACAGACCAGCATGCTCTAATCTGGCCAAATTTGATCTTTGTACAAAGGAAGAGAAGCATGCTTTTACTCTACATCAGTAAAGAGGACATGAAGTTCTTAATGAACACGGAAATTAGCTGATAATTCGTTTGGGACTGGGATTGGTGTGTGCCCTTGGAAACAGCACATAACACAGATCATGCATGGCAGGTTCATTAGCATGGAAATGAGGTCTGATTAGAAAGCCCTGACAGCTCTTCCTCCTCCTCCTATTGTAATTAGAGCAAATATTAGACTGTCTGGCAGACTCGGTCCGGTTTCCTCCAATAGACTCGTCTCTTTGGCCAGGGTGTGTTTGCCAAGTTTAACACAGGATGGCCCAGTGTTACTTGTATACGTGCTGACAGCCCTTTTCACCTGAGTGTTCCTGGCTCGTGTGGACTCAGTGATTCAATCATCACCATCATTCTCTAACCCAGGGTTTCTCAACCTGGGTACTATTGACATTTTTTATTGGATATTTCTTTGCAAGGAGTGGGGGGTGCACTACACTCTGCACTGTAGGATGTTTAGCAGCCTCCATGCCTATGGTGTCTAACCACTAAAGAACAATAAATCATGTCCCTTGGACATTGCCAATTCTCCCCTAGGGAGGGAAAAATGTCTGCCCTTCCCCCACTTCCACACTGAGAACTGCTTTACCCTTACAAATTCTCTTAACAGAGAACTCAGATGACCACAGCATGACATCAGGAATTTCCACTGGAGCCTTTTTCCCCAGTAGAAAAAATATAAAAGAATACTTCTATGGATTTCATGGACAAGACCAAAAAAGGACAAAACCAGAAAGAAAGGGTTGATAATTTTGCCTACATTAAACTGTAAAACTTTCATATGAAAAACATCATATATGAAGTTGCCATAGGGGAGAAAGCATTTATAACACAAATAATCAATGAAAGATTAATTTTCAGAATATATAACTGTATTAGTCCATTCTCACGCTGCTATAAAGGACTGCCCAAGACTGGGTAATTTATAAAGGAAAGAGGGTCAATTACAAGGGGCCCAGGAATTTTCAGGAGTGATGGAACTGTTCTATATCCTGCTTATGGTGGTGGTTATACAACTGTATTCATTCGTCAAAACTCACAGACATGTACACTTCTTAAAAGTTGAATTTTATTGTATAAAAATTATACATTAATGAAAAAATAAACATGAAAAAATACCTGCTTGTTGTAGAAACAAAAGGTGCAGAATTAGACCTTAATTATTTTAAGTCTCTTACCTAACAAAAATACTATATAAAATTGGATTGTTAGGTAGGTGTTAAACAATGAGAACACATGAACACAGGGAGGGGAGCACTACACACTGGGGTCTGTTGAGGGGAAATAGGGGAGGGACAGTGGGGGGTGGGGAGTTGGGGAGAGATAGCATGGGGAGAAATCCCAGATATAGGTGAAGGGGAGGAAGGCAGCAAATCACACCGCCATGTGTGTACCTAGGCAACAATCTTGCATGTTCTTCACATGTTCCCCTAAACCTAAAATGCAATAAAAAAAAATGGATTGTTACTTGGAAGCAACTATCAATGCATTCCTATGTTTAATCAATACATTTTAAAAATTCAGTCAACATTTAAGTAATAATAAATGCATTTACATCACGGAATCTGCTGAAATACCCAGCACTTTATCGCTTTCTTAAACAAGAGCAAAATGCAATTTCAGGTCATTCTCCCTGCTCTGGGTCTGGAACAGAACAGGATTTCTGACATTCATATTAATATTCCTGATGTTCTTATTAATAAGTGCTGTCAGAAATATTTGGTCTTTGACTGAATGACTGAGTCAATAACCAAATGAGTGAGAGAAAGAAGAATCACTTCTCTGTCTTAACATCCTGTTTCTATTTTACTGGGGCAAGATCTTCTCTTACCTGTACAAGGATAGTGATAGTTTCATTTAAGTTTTCTTCTCTCTGCATAATCTCCTCTCTCGAAATCCTTTTGTTTTGTGGGTTCCTTTTAGTGTTACCCCTTCCAGATGTCAAACGCTTTTCTCAGGTGTGTGGTAACCCTGGTTGTGCTCGTGATTAAGGATGAGGGACTGAGAAGCTGCCTGGAAGCTCTGAGTCAGGGTGACCAACTGAGGGGTCCCAGAATGTGGGAGTTTCAGCACCAAAACCAAAAAAGTCCCAGGCAAGCCAGACTGAGTCGGTCACCCTACTCTGAGCCCATGGTGTGAACTTCACTGGAGGGGATCTGGCTGGGAATTTTCTGGAAGAGCTTTTAATGTCAATATTTTTAGGGCTTTCATCTTGGGTCCGTCAGAATCCCCAAAGAAGCAGCTTCCAAACTTCTGCCTGGAGGCGCAAGGCCTGTCTGGCGGGGATCCGGCAGCCTCCAGGATGCGTATTCACACAGCCCTCACTCTTCAGATCTTAGCGTGGGATCCCCATCTTCCTGGCTTCCCTCAGCCTGGAGCTTCTGCTCTGTCAGTCTCTGGGCATCAACCTTGTCCACCTTCACATTTACAGATCTGGAAGTCTGACAAGGCTGAAGGTGGTAAGCACAAGGACTTTCTCCGCCATGCCCGCACCTCTACTCAGCCACCCCATCTTTCCCAGAAGTCCCCAGGGCACTTCTCCTTCTGTGTCATTGGTCAGAGCTGGGTCACGTGCTCAAACCTGCACCAATCACTGGCAAAGAAAAAGAGGCGAACATGATTGGTTTCTACCAAATATGAGGCTTTCCCTTGGTGTGGGCACATTGATAAGGGAACAGCATCAGGGTTTGTGTAGTGAAAGAGGAAGGCGTGCGAATGTGGGTAGGCCACCAAAAGTGGCTGCCTCTCAGCATGTGCAAGCACAGTGTTGATTTAAATCCCACTTAGGGTCTAGGGAATAAAGTTCTACAGGCTTCTCGTCCCTTCAGGGGCCCTCGGGACTCTCAACTTTGAGCTTCACTGGAAGTGTTACCAGTGGAGGGTGTCCAGGTCTTGGAGTTTTGAACAAATAATTAGACAAAATGCACAAACAAAGCAAGGAAAGAATGAAGCAACAGAAGCACCGATTTATTGAAAATGAAAGTAGACAGCTCAGGGTGGGAGTGACCTGAACATAGTGGCGCAAGAGCCCCTTTACAGAGTTTTCTGGGGTTTAAATATCTGCTCTGGAGGTTTCTCATGGGTTACGTGGTGTACACCCTATGTAAATGAAGTAGTGGCCCGCAATCAGTCCGACTGGTTGTGGAAAGCAACTAATCAGAGATACTTCCAATTTTCCATCTGCCACACAAAAAATGGTAGTACGGGGGTGGTTTGCAAAGGGAGTAGCCGCTGGTCCTTTTGTTATTTAGGTGTGGAAAGTTGGGGGTTTTCTTCTGATTTAGTTTTAGGAAGTCAGCATGAATTGGCCTTAAGTTCCCTGACTCCAACCGCTATTCTGCTGCCTCAGAAGGGGGACTAATTGGGCGGTTTGAGACTATGATTCGTATAAAATTGAGCATCTCTGAGACTTGGCTGAGAGGGGCCTGCCCAACTGTATGAGAAGCCTCCTAGAAAAGAAATCATCTAAAGAAAGAAGGGGTAGTCTGGGCGCGGTGGCTCACACCTGTAATCCCAGCACTTTGGGAGGCTGAGGTGGGTGGATCAAGAGATCAAGAGATCAAGACCATCTTGGCCAACATGGTGAAACCCCGTCTCTACTAAAAATACTAAAATTAGCCGGGTGTGGTGGCGCACACCTGTAATCCCAGCTACTCCAGAGGCTGAGGCAGGAGAATTGCTTGAACCAGGGAGGCAGAGGTTGCGGTGAGCCAAGATCTAACTGCACTCCAACCTGGGCGACAAGAGCGAAACTCCTTCTAAAAAAAAAAAAGGAAACAAAGAAAGAAGGGACCACTTTCATCATTAATATCAACTAATGTTTAACACCCACTGTGTACCATAGTGCAAAAAACTAGAGACACGGTGGTGAAAAGGACAAATGCAGAAGGAAAGCAATTGTCACTCCATGCAGTCACCCTCCATCTTAACAGCCACAGACTCATACTGCATCTAAGGGAGATGGATCTATATTCAAATAAGTAAAAATCGTAAGAGCAGTTTCAATAAAACAGAACAAGCACCGGGTGTACCGCATCGAAGCCTGAACGAGAGAGCATAGATGGCCCAAGTGGAAGCAGAAGGGACTTACCTGCTCGTGGCATTTGTGGAGAACATTTGTGCACTGAATGGACAACATGGTCTGAGCAGGTGGCTGGCGCAGCCCACGTGGTGACAGGTTTTGAGAGCGGAGTGGGGAGGTCAGCAGGCTTGGAGGCCCCACCCCACCTGCAGCTCTGCATAGCTCTGAGAGCAGAGTAGGGGTAGGCCAGCTCCGAAGGGAGCCAGATCCAGAATGAGGAAAGAGCAGAATCCAGGTGTTCACAAGACAAGCAAATGTCTCTGGAATCCCCCAAAATGAGTCTGGAGGAATTTAAGGAGAGTGGAAGTTCCTTTCAATCTGCTGTGGTGATTGTTTATGGTTGATGGGACCTATTTTTAATCCACAGGTCGATATGTGGGTATAAAACATGGATTTCAGAATCTAGAAACTGCTCTTTCTATAAATTTGTTTTCTCTTTGTTACATGATTTTCAAACATATACAAAATTAGAAGGCTGGGCATGGTGGCTCATTCCTGTAATTCTAGCACTTTGGGAGGCCAAGGCAGAAGAATCCCTTGAGGCCAGGAGTTGGAGACCAGCCTAGGCAACATAGGAAGACCCCATTTCTACAAAGAACTTAAAAAATTAGCTGAGAGGTCGGGTGCAGTGGCTCACAACCTGTAATCCTAGCACTCTGGAATCTCCGATCTGTAGTCAGACACGTTACCCATTGCGCCACTGGCCCCCGAATCCTAGCATTTTGGGAGACTGAGAAGGGTGGATTCCTTGAGCCCAAGAGTTCAAGACCAGCCTGGGCAACATGGCAAAACTGCATCTCTACAACAAATACAAATATTAGCCAGTCATGATGGCACATGCCTGTAATCCTAGCCACTTGGGAGGCTGAGGCAGAAGGACCGCTTGAGCCCAGGAGATTGAGGTTGCAGTGTAATATTGCACTGCATGCCAGCCTGGGCAACAGAACGATACTCTGTCTCTAAAAAATAAAAATGAAAATAGAGAAAATAGTATAACAATGTTCCAGGTACCCAGCTTCAAACATTAACCACATGGCCAATCTCATCTCATCTATGCCAGTTCCTCCCAATGTTGTTTTCAGGCAATTATCAGATTTTATATTACTTTATTCATAAACATTTTAGTATACAACTAAGAGATAAGGGATATAAATGTATGCATATATATGTAGCTATGTAATATACAACTACAATACCATTATTACATAAAAAGCGGAATCAGTCCTTAATATCATGAAATACCTCATCAGTATTTACATTTCCAGGCTTAGAAACGTCGTAATACTTGTTTACGATTTATTTCAGGATCCAAATGAGGTATGCACAATCTATCCCTCTTAAACTTCCGGGGAATTCTGGATTGAAACAAACCCAGGACAAAACTGGATTTCTCTAAGCTTACCTTATGTCATATAAAATTACACCAGCGGGAGGGTTGGGTTTTTTCCCTTGTAATGAAAGTCTTTACAATGCTGCGTTGGTCATTAGCTAGCTATTTCCACGGATCCCAGGTTTCTGGCCTTATAACTGGAAGCATTTGGCAATTTGGTTGCAGAACGAGGCTGGCAGGTGAGTCACTTCTCACTGGAGTCCACCCACATGGCAGTTACCCTGAAAATACCACTGGTCCTCAACAGCTCCTTGGAGACCTAATGAAGTGAGAGGGTTCAGGTGCCAAAACAGCCAACAGAGGGCTCCCGAGGAACTCGATGAACTTCGGTATTCACTGAAAAGCCAATTTGGCTGCCTTCTTACAGCACGCCTGCCTGTTGGGTCTTGGCGCCCCACTCCCTCAGGTCAGCTTCTGCAGCAGAGGGACCAGACCTCAAGGAGATGAGGCTTGTCCCCCGTGGCTGGCTGGCAAGGCCAAAGTTAGCTGTCCATGGCCATCAGAGTGTAAACCGTTCAGCCCTCCCCTCCCCACCCACATTGGTCATCTTTGCAGACCCACTGGACAGCAAAGAGCATCCCCAGATATAACGCATCCGCAATAATAAGCACCCAGTAGCCTGTGGTCGTTAATGCTTTAATGACGAAGTAAACAAAGAGCTTTATTTTAAGCGATGGAATGGGCTTAATTATTCAGTAAGTGTAGACAGCTAATGTGAAATTATACACCTAGAAAAAACACACCGCTGAGAACCTGGATCGCAGCATCTCCATTTGGCCTGGCAAGTCTCTCCCCATCTCTAGGTCTCATCACTGGAAATTGAGGGGGTTGGGCTAGAAGCCACTGGCTGAGGTCTCTTCTTTCTCTGTTAGTTTTTGTGTGGGCACTGTCTTGGTGCGTAGGGATGGTCCATTTATCTAGGGCTGCTGGGACAAAGTACCAAACACCAGGTGGCTTGAAACAGCAGCCGTGAATTATCTCACAGTTCTGGAGGCCGGAAGTCCAAAATCGAGGTGTCTTCCAGGGCCAGCTCCAGCGGAGGCTCCTGCCTTACCTCTTCCGGCTTCCGGGGTTTGCCGGCACTCCTTGGTGTCCCTTGGTTTGTACATCACCGTCTTCTCCCTGTGTCTTCACACGGTCTTCCCTGTGTGCACGCCTGTCTCTGTGACCAAAGTCCCCCTTATTATAAAGGACACCAGTCATATTGGATTAGCGTCTCCATTCCAGTGACCTCATTGGACTTAACTGCCTCTGTAAACATCCTGTCTCCAAATAAGGCCACATTCTGATGCACAGGGAGTAAGGACTTCAACAGATCTTTTGGGAGGGGATACAATTCAGTCCAAAACAGGGGCTATGTTGAAGAATAGGTGATATTGGAAAGGCCCTGTAATGACAGACCCATGAATTATGCATGCTAGCAGGTCATACCACCGAGGTTCTAGGATAAAGTTACAAGTCTGCAAAGACACCGTAATAACACACAAAGAATTATGTCGTGGAAAAGCGCATACCGTGATTTTACAGAGAAAAATGAAGACTATAACCCAAATAAGCTTCATAACCCAGGTTACATTAAAATCATGACATTGGATCATTTCCTGTGATCATTGATATAGAAAATCAAATACAAGTTAAACCGAAAAGAAATCCAGATTAATTTTTTTTGCTATAATTGTACAACGGAAGTTTATTATTGTGCTACTAAAAAATTACAGAACTTTTATAAGCACTGAGAACTCTTTCACATATTAAATACAAAGAACATGTATTTATTAAGCTTTCACAAAATGAGATTCACACCCCTCCTTGGGAATACAAGCACTCATTGCATACACAGGGCCACCTCGTCTTTGCTCGTCACTACCAACAAAGGCCCATCTATTCCTTCGTGTTTTAACCAGAACATTCGAGGCCCAGCAGGCACTGCTTCAGTTCCTGACATGGCTTCTCAATGAACAGCGTCAGGGCTAGCCCAGTGACGAAGGTCAGCACACAGTGTCCAGAGAAAAGATAGAACTGGAGAGAAAGTGGGCAGGGTGAACACAGTTTTACTGTGGGATTCCTCTTGTGTTCAGATCCAAAATGTACCATCCTAGCTCTACAAAATGTATCTGTAGGACAATCAGTGCCACATATTAAAAATAAAATTAAATTAAATTAAAAATGTTATCCTGTGCTGAAGCCCTCTCTCTTCCTCCCACAAATAAAGCAAAGAACAATGAAGCTCTTTTTTCTTTTTTTTCTTTTTTTTTTTTTTCTGAAATAGTGTCTTGCTCTGTTGCCCAGGGTGGAGTGCAATGGCACAATCTTGGCTCACTGCAGCCTCCGCCTCCCAGGTCCAAGCAATTCTCCTGCCTCAGCCTCCCAAGTAGCTGGGATTACAGGTGAACGCCACCATGCCCAGCTAATTTTTGTATTTTTAGTAGACACGGTTTCACCATGTTGGCCAGGCTGGTCTCGAACTCTTGACCTCCTGATCTGTCCGCCTTGGCCTCCCAAAGTGCGGGGATTACAGGCACAAGCCACCGTGCCCAGCCTAATGAGGCTCTAAAAAAAAAAAAAAAGGCTTTCATAAAAGCAAATAGGTTACCTCGTTGCTCAAGAAGAGAACAAACTGTGGTACCATAACATACCATAGCAGAGTTGGGAGCTGTGTGCTGACTCACCATGTTGGTATCAGTGTAGTGAATAAGCGTTTCCTGAAGGCCATTATAAAGGATGATCAGAATCGGATGCACCAAGTAGCAAGCATAACTGATGCTGGCCAGGAAGCTCCAGATGTCCCAAGAAAGCACCCGGTTCACCAGACCTGGAGAGAATAAGCACTGACGCATGAAGCCACAGCCTGTCTCTGGGCCAGTGAAGACACCCTGTTGTCCTGTCAATGCTCCCGTCAGATTCTGTGCCTAAGTCTGTGAACTTTCCCTAAGAAGTCTTTATGCGTTATAATTTTAAGACAAGGTACCAAACCAAAAACCACCTTTCTGTTGCAAGAATTATGATAACATAAGAGAGATGCATGGTTTCAGCCCTTGAGCATAAAACAGTCCATGTATAAAACAAGGTGGAAAGTCCTCATACTCACCTGGGTTCTGGATCAAGATGGATGACGATGCAGCCACAGGAGGTGACGGGCCTGGGGATAAGGCATTTCACATGCCAGGCCTCAGACTCCTCGTCTACCAGCGAGAGGCTTGCATTTGATCACCCTTTAGGTGTCTTCCAGGACAAATATTCTGTAATTTGGTATTTATTCTAGAACTGTACTGTCCCAGACAATAGCCCCTAGCCACTTGCGGCTATTTAACTGAATTAAAATTAAATACAATGAAAACTTTCTCTCGGAATAGGACTTACTGCTATCTCTAGTGAGTTGCGTGGTGATCCTTCAAAAGATTATGTCCACCCAGAACCTCAGAATGTAACCTTATGTGGAATAAGGTTCTTTGCAGGTATTACTAAGAGGAGGAACTAGAAATGAGACCATTGTGGATTAGGGTGGACCCTGAAGCCAGTGACAGATATCCTTATAAGAGACAGAAAAGGAGACAGAAACACAGAGGAGAGACACAAGGACGAGAACCATGTGCTCATGAAGACAGGGACTGGAGTGAAGAGTCCGCGAGCCGAGGAGTGCCATGGCTTGCCACAGCTACCAGAGGCTGGGAGAGGCGCTGGGAGAGGCGATGGGACAGATTCTCCCTCAGAAAATCCAGAGGGCCCAACCCCGCTGACACTTTGATTTTGACCATCTCGCCTCCAGAACTGCAAGCGAATACATTTCTGTTGTTTTAAGCCACAGAAATAAAATATAACTTGTTTCTCCTTTGCACAAGCCGCATTTAAAGTGCTCAGCAGTGCATCACAATTTGCTCAGGATAAATCTCTGGAGCCATCCCAGACTCCTTTTATCCTGGACTCCATAGAGTGCTTCCAAAAATGTGTCCCAAATCAGACCACTGTTCCTCACCTCCGTGGCTAACACCCTCACGAATCTCCCATCACCTCCTGCGTGGGCCTCCGTGGTAGCTCCCCAGTGGATCTGTTGGTCTCTGCTCCTGTTCTTGCCACCCTATTGTCCCCATACCACATCCAGAGTAATCTTTTAAAATCACGTGTCAGGGAGAAGTGGGGAAGGGGAGATATTGATCAAAGGGAACGAAGTTTCAGTTCAACTGATGGAGTAAGTTTTAGTGATCTAGTGTACTCCATAGTGACCACAGTTAATAACAATGTACTGGATATTTTTAAATGGCTAAAAGTATAGATTCTTAACATTCTCACCACAAAAAGAGAACTTGGTGAAGTGGTGCATATGTTAATTAACTTGATTTCATCTTTCTATCTACTATGTATACATATATCAAAATATCACGTTGTACCCCATAAATACATATAGGTTTCGTTTTGGTTTGGTTTGGGTTTTTCTGAGACAAAGTTCCACTCTGTCACCCAGGCTACAGTGCAATGGCAGTCTCTGCTCACTGCAACCTCTGCCTCCCGGGTTCAAGTGATTCTCCTGCCTCAGCCTCCTGGAATTACAGGTGCGTGCCATCACACCAGGCTAATTTTTGTGTTTTTAGTAGAGACGGGTTTCACTGTGATGACCAGGCTGATCTGGAACTCCTGACCTCGTGATCCACCCACCTTGGCCTCCCAAAGTGCTAGGATTATAGGCGTGAGCCACCGCACCCGGCCCATACATATAGTTATTATTTGTCAATTTGAAAATAAATTTTACAAATTCACAAATCATGGGCTGTGATCTGAATGTTTACATTTCCTCAAAATTCATATGTTGAGATCCAAATTTCCAAGGTGATAGTATTAAGAGGTGGAGTCTTTGGAGAGGCAATTAGTTCATGAGGGCTGGGCCTTCAGAAATGGGATTAGTGCCCTTATAAAAGCGACCCCAAAGAGTTAGGTCTACCCTTCTACCATGTGAGGACACATCTAGAAAGTTCCACCTAGGAGCCAGAAAGCAGGCCTTCACCAAACACTAAATCTGCTGATACCTTGATCTTAGACCTCCCAGCCTTCAGAACTGTGAGACAGACATTTGTTGTTTTTAAACCACCTCACTTACGGGGTTTTTGTTATGGGAGCTGAAATGGACTAAGACTTCGTGCGACGTGGCGTTTAAAATAAAATCCAAGCCTTTCCCATGACCTTGAAAGCTCTGCCTAACCTGGGTCCTACCTTCCCCTCCAACTTCCCTTCCCACCCCACCGCCCCCTTGACCCTCGGTTCCTATCTCACTGGTCATTGTGCTCTTCCTCCAAGCCATGAAGCTCGTTTCAGTCTAGAGAACTCTGCCTTCGCATTCCGTCTGCCCAGAATTATTTTGGACATCTTTGCAAATGTACCCCTGTTCCAGTTACCCACTAATCTCTGCTTTATTTTTATTCACTGTATGTAAACTTCCCTCGACTCCACTGTCATCTCTCACAAGGGAGAGATTTTTCTTTTCTATTGCTATATCCCCAGATTCTAGAATAGTACCTTGCATAGAATAAGTATTCAATAAGTATTTTATGTAATTGAGTGAATAAGCACAGATGGACTTATAGACAAAAGACGCTTTTTCCCCAAGTGAAGTCTATAAAAGGTGAACCACAATCTCACCGTAGAACAAAATAACTGTAGAGAAAAGAAATCAGCAAAGAGCCCATGCTCATGCAGTTAAGCCAAACACAAAAGAACATGCCCTAAAGCAAACAGTACCATGCTCACATCATGAGCCACAGCTGATTCCGGCAACCATTCATCACTTCATGTTCATGTTGTTAATGCAGATTTTATTGGTTTTATAGTTTTATGATTACTTCATAAATCTGCTGTGGCTTTCTGAATGCATGTGCTATAAACACAAAATTTCATATCTTGGTTTATGTTTGTTCATGTTTAGACAAAATTAGAAAAAAATAAGAGCATATAGTCAAGGTAACTTATTCTATGTTCCTAGGGAAAAAAATATATTGAAAAAATAAGAATACAAATAATTTCGGTCAACACCAAGAATCCAGAATTCTTATTTCTTTAGAATAGGCCCACATAATACTTAAGTTTGAGGACAAAAACTGTAGGTACAGAGCACCACTGAAGGGTTTTAACTGAAGGAGTAATGTGCTCAGATGACTCTGGCAGCTCAACAGCAGACAACTTGGAGCATAACACGACCAGCGTGGTCCACATTGCTATCAAGCAAAGATGGTTAAAGATTCATGGAATCATCAAGATCCCTTCTAGTCCTGAGAGTCTCAACTAAACATTTCTTCTTATTCAGACATTTTTTTTTTCTAAAAGTCATCAGCTAGACACTTTTTTTTTTTTTTTTTTTTTTTTTTTTTTTTTTTTTTTTTTTTTTTGAGACAGGGTCTCACTCTGTTGCCCAGGCTGGAGTGCAGTGCAGTGGTACGATCTCAATTCACTGCAGCCTCTGCCTCCCAGGTTCAAGCAATTCTCCTGCCTCAGCCTCCCAAGGAGCTGAGATTATAATTGTGTGCCACCATGCCTGGCTAATTTTTGTGTTTTTAGTAGAGACGGGGTTTTGGCTTGTTGGCAAGGCTGGTCTTGAACTCCTGGGCTCAAAAGATCCACCTGCCTTGGCCTCTCAAAGTCCTGGGATTACAGGTGTGAGCTAGGTAGACACATATTTTCCAAAAATTTATTTAAGCTCTCACCTCAGACATTCACCTAGTCATCAATCTTGATATCTTATAAATGGTTTTGGAGACACAAACCTAGGATATCAGCTGCCCCTGCAGTTGTGGATTGGCCAATGACAACACACCTTTGCATGATAAATTGCTCAAGAATAAGTGAAGTGGCTTGCTCATCACCTGGGTGACGAGATAGCACCCTCACCCAGACTCGTGATGGAGGGCATTTACTCGTTCCATTGTAATAATAATGCTGCAAATTAGTTTAATCTTCTAACTTAACCTGAGTCATTCTCTCTAATATCATTTATGTTAACTAGTTATTCTTGATAAACAGCAGCACCCCTCACATTAGAGAAGAAGACTGTGATGCTTGCTGCATTACAAATGGCCTGTACCAGGCCCCGGGGAGTAGTTGTTTATGAGGCTCTGTGACAGCTCAGGGACACTGTCATGGGGTGAGGCTGCAGGCAGGGCCGCGGTCACATAACCCAGAGTTTCCCATAAGTGCAAATACATCAGTCAGAAAGAATGCAGTCCCTTTCCTCTTTAATATCTCTTTTCCATATAAGGGAAAGTTTTAACATTACAATATGAAAGATCACTAAGGCTCATTTCTAAAATTAAAATATTAAAGATCATCGTTATATTAAAATACCTGTAAAATTTCGGAACAATTTTCATTAACATCTGGGAGAAGTGCTATCATGTAGGAATGAAGAACTCTGGCTTTGGACTTTGTGCTGGACCTGATTCATTTTCTAGTTCAACCTCCCACAGCTGTGGGACCTCCGCTGTGTCGCTTTCTCTGCAGGCGTGGTTGTTCTCATTACTAATTATAGGTCTTCCTCCTAGGGGTGTGGTCGGTGCTACCGGGGATCCTGTGGGTGATGTTCCCCACAAAGTCTGGCATCCAGCATGAGCTCAATCCAGAGGAATTGTTCATCACCCCATTGTTTTTCTCTTTAAGTCATTATTTCCCACCACCTTGCTGAAGCTGAGTGGCATGGGTTCACAGGCTTGGTTTAAACGCCTTTTGGTGGGTTATTTCCCTAGTGTCTGAAGCAGGCATCCCTCCCCCTGGATCCGCTGCTCCTATGTCAGGGCTTTGGGTACCTTGAGGCCAGAACCTCTGCTGGGAGCTTCCTGCCAGCCTTGTTCTCTTATTTGCTGACATCCCAAGCACACAAGTCCTACCTCTCACCAAATAGAGAAGACAGGGAGGAAAGCATCAGGAGGCTTGAATAGACCTTTCTAACCTGGAGAAGATTCTTTTCCATTGAAGCCTTTTGTGTGTGTGGCTCTCTGCATGTTGAAAGCCAACTCACTTATCCAAGTCTGTACCTTCAGATGGGGAAACCAAGGCTCAAGGCGCTGTCCCTAGAAGTCTGCCTCCCAAGCACTGATTTTTTTTTCTCCTGACATTGCTCTGCCTTCACTGGAGAGGCTGCATTCTTTTTCTTTCAGAACCTGCACTTGTGTATAAATCCATGTAAAAATCGTATACAGAAATCCTTTGTATTTTCCAAGGTTAGACAGAAATCGATATTTTTAAATCAATATCAGTCATTCATCAACCACTCCAGGAAACAAAAGTCCCTCTGGTACACTCCTTATGTGTTAAATTTGTCACCTTTAACGGAACAGGGTGTGAACCCAACAGCAAAGCCCGGAGCTGCTCCATACCTCCATATCCTCCCTGGCACGCAAAAAGGATCCAACCCACAGCCGCCGCCCACAGGGTCCGGTGGAGGGCTTGGTAGAGAGCTGCAGCCACTGAAGGAGAAGCAGAGGTGTCGTCTACCACATACGCCAGAGCAGCCACCGCAAACAGGGTGGTGAGGGAGCAGCTCCACCCCAGCAGGACCTGCATCTGCAGGGAGAGGAGAGGCGGGGCCCAGCCCTTTTTAGCCATTGTATAATTCCCGCCTCTTACACAAACCTGCTTTTTTGATGTTATCACTGTCACTTAGGTCTTTATTTGTAAACCTCAGTCACTGCATAGATCTGACTAAAATAGAAGGTTGTAATTTAAAAGGGGCAGCCAGGAGATCTTTGTGGTGACAGAGTTCTGTACCTTGACCGTGAAGATGGTTACACACATTTGCACATGGGACAAAGTGACCCAGAACCGTAGACAGACATGCGCAAATGAGTATGTGTAGAGTTGATGGATCTGAGGTCTATTGTGCCAATTTCCATTTTCTGGTCGTGGTCAGGTTCCATAGTTATGTCCTACGTTGCCTGTTGGGGAGCCGGAGTACACAGCACCTCTCGGTACTAGTTTTGTAACTTTCAGGGAATCTATAATCATTTCAAAATGAAAGTGAAAAGAAAATCAATAAGTAATCTCCTAACCCACTCCTAATCTCCCATTTCGTCCCTTAACCAAATGAAGGCTCCTTGATGGCTTCTGCCTTCACCGTAAATGTGAGGGCGTCCAGCTCACAGCCCCGCCCTGGGCAGCAGGCTAGTCAAGCGGAAGGAATGGGAGGATGAAAAGTCTTCAGCTCAAAAACAGCCCTGTAAGTTAAATCCTCATACATGACTCAGTTCACCATCTTGGACCTTGCATTATCATACTTGACCTTTTTAGACCTAGACCTGTCTTCCAAGGATCTCTCTTGCTTCTCCGTGCTGTAGTACTCAAGCTGCTGAGATGATGTCTACACTGCATTGAACCAACATCGGATCAGTCCACCGTCTTGTCTCTGAGACCTACTTAGGTCTCAGGTTCCTGGCTGCGGGAGAGGAAAGGGGCGCTCCACTCTTTCAGCCTGGGATCTCCCTCACTCCTTTGCTATTTCCCTGGCCCACGTGGGCCTGCAGTCTCTCAAAATACATCTTGGGTATCACGTTCTCTTTCTGTCCTTGTCTGCCTATCTTTATTATGGTGTAGCTGCCTTATCTCGCTCCTAGCTTGTGGTATATGGCCAGCTTCCTCCTGCTTAGACCTTGTGTCCTTATTTTCTAGCTTCTGAAGCTTTGAGTCTGGTCTACCCAACTGTTCTATGTTTGTTTCTCCAGGTCAACTTGGCTTGTGTTCCAGCTCCAACCTTCCTGGTCCTGACTCTGGCCCTCGAAGTGATTCCCAAATGCCCTCTTCATGTTAAGTTTTCCCCTTTGCTGACACCCATTTCCTCCCTGGGCCCCATGTAACCTGGATTACGTTGAAGGATCTCTCTAATGGCACTCTTCTAATCTACAACTGAATCCCAGGAAAATATCCTAACTCCAACCTACAGAAAAAGTCACATGGCTTCTCTATATTCATTCCTTTCAGTAAAATCTTATCTCTTTTTCCGGCCATGGGCAACACAAGATTTTCCAAGGACCAGGGCCTCTTCTCTGGAACATCTAAGTAAGGAACCCACAAAGTCTAGGCAAACAAACGTAGGACCTAGCAGAGGGGTTTGTGGCAGGAGTTGTACCCTAACTCCTGGTCCTTCTTCCATTGAGAAGAAAATTCTCTTTCATTCATTCGTTCATGTGTTGAGTACCTTCAGTGAGTCAGGATTTCAGAGCCAGATGCTGGCGATTCAGAGGTGAGACAAGTAGTGCCCTCCAGGAGCTCACAGTCTATGGGGTGAATAAATGCTGTATCATGAAGTACAAACCAGGGCCCAGGAATGCACAGTGCACAGAGGAACCCAAAAGACGGACACAGCCTGGTCTAGAGGGATAAGGGAAGACTTCCTGGAGGTGAAAACTCCAGGTGAGCCTTCTAGGCCAAACACGAGTTAAGTCAGATGAAAGGAAGGAGTGAATTGGGGGAGGGGAAGAGGCAGATTCCAGGCAGAGAAGAAAGCATGAGCAACTGCAGATGCCAGGAAGAGCTGGTGTGTGGCGGTGGTGGCGGTCGAAGGCGCTGTGAGCAGGCTGGTATCACTGATGTGCAAGTACAAGAGTGGTGAGAGAGGTGACCCTGGAGACACAGCCCGAGTGATGTCATGCGGACTCTGAAGTCCTTGTTGAACAGGTCAAGCCTTATCATGGATGTCAAAGGAAGCCAGTGAAAGGTTTTTCACAGTTCAAGGGCACAGCCAAAGTGGTGTTTTAAATAGATCACCCCAAGAGTAGATTTGAGATCAGTAAGACTGGAGGGAAGGAAATAAGTGACAACATCCAGGCAAGAGATGAGAAGAGCTTTAAGGTCAGTTCAGAAGGCCAAGAGAGGATGGCAGGAGACACATTTGGCAGGGCGTGGGGGATGACTGGCGTGGGGGATGACTGGCGTGGGGGATGACTGGCGTGGGGGTTGATTGGCATGGGGGATGATTGGCGTGGGGGATGATTAGCTGAGAGCGATGATCAATGAGGAGGAGACATCCAAGATGAACCCAGGTTTCCTGCTTGAGTCTCGAGATTGGATGGGAAACCAGAATGATTGCCCACGAAGGAGTCAGAGAAGAAAATGAGGGCTTGGGGTACACCTGGAAAGCAAAGTAACAGCTTCCAGACACCTCATGTCCTGATTCCCAGACACAACGAAGAGTCTTGTGTGTAGAAACCATTGAGAGTGTGCTGTTAAAAATCCAACCCAACTCGGCATCCTCTTCCAGAAGAGAGTCTTGCCATTGTAATCTCACTGGGTACATTTTCCCACACTGGTGGTTTCTATGGGTCAGTACCAAGGCTCCTGCAGGTGGGACCGCTTTGGGTTCCAAATCTGGACCATCATAATGGGAGGTCAGTGAAGAAAGCAGAGAACCAACCTCTGGCAGGAAGATAAAGGCCTTCTTACCTTTTAAAAAATATATAAATAAATAAAGATGGGGGGTTCTCACTATGTTGCCTGAGCTGGTCCTGAACTCCTCGACTCAAGGGATCCTCCTGCCTCAGCCTCCCAAAGTGCTGGGATTACAGGTGTTAGCCACCACACCTGGCCAATTCCTTCTTATTCTTTAGCATGGAGAGACATCAGTAACACTCTACAGCACAAGACAGTACCCAGCAGGCTGACTCCTTCGTTCGCAGCTTTGGAAGAGCCTGGCCAGGTGGGTTATACCAGTCCCAGCCAGACCCGTGCCAATAGGGTGAGGCGCAGGAAATCATACCTTGGTTCTGAGAATGTTTTCCTGGTGGTTTTGGTGCATGTAAATGCTCAGAAAGAGGCCCACAAGGAATGGTCCGAATCGGCAGTAGGGCTTCGTGTAGTACTCTGAGAAATACAATACAGTCGCCTCTTCACTGAAAAGTACAAGGAAATGTGGCACAAGGTTACATTTGATCTGGACATGGCAAAGGGAATCCGAATCCCTGAGACGTCCATTGGGATAATCAGCAAACCCAAAGGTACATTTAGGACACGCTTGTTCATTTCCTCAGTGATCGTGTGCAAACAGTGACCTCATGGTCCCACCTCAGCCAAAGCTGGCTTAAGTTCCAAATGCCCTCAGGCCCCTCCACCCCAGATCCCAAGGAAACACGATGAGTATGTTCGTTTTAAATAGCCGTTTCTGGTGGCCAATATGTCAGAATGCTCTAAAAATGTAGCACCCAGATGTAAACCTAAGGGTCCCAAGGACAGAGGCTGTCCTGAGAGAGAAGCTATATGAGAGGTCCAGGCCAGGCCATTGAAAGGACACCAAAAAGTATTCTGTGAAGCTGTGGTTTTCAAAGTATGGTCCCTTGACATCAGGTCTGGCGGCCACACATGTCATCCCAGCACTTTAGGAAGCTGAGGAAAAAAAATTAGCCAAGCCTGGTGGCACATGCCTGCAGTCCCAGCTGCTCAGGAGGCTGAGGCAGGAGTATCACTTGAGCTCAGGAGGTTGAGGCTGCAATGTGCCGTGATCACACCACTGCACTCCAGCCTGGGTGACAGAGCGAGACTCTGTTACAATAGAATAAAAAACAAAAAGCAAAAACACCTACATCACCTGAGAGCTTATTAGGAACCCAGATTCACAGGCCTTACCCAGACCTTCTGGCGGTGGGCCCAACCATCGGTGTGTTAAGAAGCCCCCCACGTGAGCCTGATGCCTCTCAAAGTTGAGAAGCATTGCCTAAACAGTGCCCTTCAAGGGAGATATCCAGGCTATACCCAAGCCCATGGAATCATCACCTCTGTACGTGAGACCCAGGGACTAGAAATTTTTTAACTCTCCTGAGCTTCCCATCCGCAGCCTAGATTAAGAATCTCTGCTTTAAATTTATCACCACTCCCTAGTGAAGCTAGATGCACTCTCGGCTCTGAGTCCCCTAGCTGCCCACGCAGGGACTACTGGAGGAGGAAAGGATGTTGAGGACGAGATGCATGGTTTTTCCACTGTGGCTGCACATTAGAACTCTGGGAGCTCTTACAAAAGTCAGCTGCCTGGGTCCCATGCCCAGAGATTCTGATTCAGCGGTTTGGAGGTGGGACTGGAAGCATCAGAGGAGTTAGAAGCTCCCAGGTGATTCTAGTAATATGTGGCCAGGTTTGAGAACTGCTGGGCTAGACATGAGTGAGCCTCCTCCTCAATCACCTGGCCATGTCATGATATGGGAAGGGCATCTTGCCATGATATGGGAAGGGCAAGTTCCTGGTCAGGAAACTTGGGATGCTGTCACCGATTCCTTCATTTATTCTCACATGCCACCCACTCACAGATTCACATGGTGCACTTACATGCCAGGAACTATTTTATTTTGGAAGGTCGGCAAAGGCTGCTCTGAGAAGGTGACATTTGCACAGACACCTGAACGATGTGAAGGAGAAAGCCCTGCCGGGATCTCAGAATTTAACAGAAGAGTAATTCAGGCTAGATCGCAAGTGCTAAGGCCCCGGGTCGGGGAGGGTGGGGAAGGGGGTTGGGGGAGCATGCTTGGTGTGTTGAGATGAGTTGGTGTGGCTGGTCCAGCGTCAGCAGGTAGGAGGGTGACCGATGAGGCCACTGGAGGAATTCGAGCAGATGACTGACATGACCTGATTTTCATTTCTGTCACTCTGACTGTGGCATTGAGAAAAGATTAGCAGGTAATCATACCAGTTTTTCCTGTGTAATTGTCATACATGTCTCATGGGGGAGGCAAAATAGCACTGTGGATTGGCTCCTAGGTTCAAATCACACCTGTGCCATCCACTAGTTGTGTGACCTTGGAGAAGTAACCCCAGCTCCCTTAAGGCTTGGTCTCCCCATCCAGCGACCAAGCCACCAAGCAGCAATTTGCTGCGGGAGGAGAAACACAGTAGAGCCACAAGGGGGCGCTCCTTTCCTCCGAGAAGTTTCAATGGGCAACTTGAGAGAGGACCCTCCAGTGCAGGTTAAAAGGTTCAGAAGTTTGGAAGCAAGAGGGCAATCAGCTTTCCCATTCACAGCGAATGTTTTGCACCCACTTTTTCCACAAGCCAAAGGGCCCAGGGTGAACAGCCTGGCATTCAGCAGTCCTCCCCGAGACGTCCTGGCCAGAGAGGGGCAGGCTGGGGAACCGTGTTACCTGGATTCGGATGGAGCCACCACGGGAAGTTTATACACCAGTGTGATCAGAGCAGTGGCTGTGAAAGATGCCAGGAACAGCGCGGCCCCAAGAAGGATGAGGATTTGTGTACTCCTGCAAAGAAGAGAGGACACGAGAGGAGTACCCTTCAGTTTCTTGCCCAACACATGCGCTTCCTATGGACATGAAAGGCTGAAAATTTTGACCTTCAGAGGAACTTCCTGCTGGCCCTGTTTTTGAGAGGCTGGCGAGGGGCAGGGAGAGCGGAGCTGGGCCTGGAGGACCTGAGGCAGCCTTGGTCTTGACCATCTATTAGCTGTGCCACACCAGGCAGGGCCTTGAACTTGAGTTTCCTGGTCTAGACAGGAAGAGTATTCACATCCTTGCCTGCCCGCCCTGAGGCTTACCGTAAGCAGCTCAAAAGGAGTCCATGCTTGGGAATGTCCCTTGTCACCTATGAAACATGATACGGACACAAGTGGTGGTTGATTTGGGAGAGAGGACTGTCAGAGGCATGGTGGGACACAGGGTGGACCCACTCCAAGCGCAGGGGAGAGGGGATCAAGCAGGCGGATGGTATGGTCTGGATCTTTGTCCCTGCCCAAATCTCATGTGGAATTGTAATCCCCAGTGTTGGGTGTGGGGCCTGATAGGAGGTGACTGGAGCATGGGGGTGGATTTCCCCCTTGCTGTTCTCGTGATAGTGAGTGAATTATCATGCGATCTGGCTGTTTAAAAGTGTGTAGCACCTCCCACTTTGTTCTCTTCCTCCTGCTCCTGCAATGCAGGACGTGCCTGCTTCCCCTTCTGCCCAGATTGTAAGTTTCCTGAGGCCTCCCCAGAAGCAGAAGCCTGTACAGCCTGCAGAAACATGAGTCCATTAAACCTCTTTTCTTTGTAAATTACCCAGTCTCAGGTTGTTCTTTATAGCAGCGTGAAAACGGACTCATACCAAAGGGGAACCAGGCATGCCTTCAGCTGGGGACCAGAGCCTGAGACAAATGTCTGCATGCTGATAGTTCATGTGGGAGTAGGAATGAGGGAGAGGGAAGCAGAACAGAGAAGCAGGGAAAACCAGTACCAGGCTGTGCTATCAAGGTGGCCAATGCTCAATTCTTCCAGAATGTTCCACAGGCCTTATGAAATGTACCTCAAAATTGTCCTGTGAGATGAAATAGAGAAGCATTTTCCCACTGTCTTCTATCTCACATGGGTTAAGCGTGGTTGCGCACAAATGAATTCCTCCACACTTTGAGATTGTGCGTGTATAAGACCAAGATGTTCCCTGACACCCAGAGTGAGGTGCTGTCTGGTTGCGCCTGCTCAGAAGTGTGAGGGTTGGGATTAAGAGGATCTACAGTGGTGTGGAAGAAATATAAAACACAAGTGCAAAACCATCCAGGCACAGCCTGACCTGGAAGATGCCTTTGACAATCCAATTCTACTATTGGAAGTTGCCACAGCTCTTCGTGAGTAAGGGATGTGATAGATACTATTCAGTTATCACCATAGTGATGCAGGGAGCACATGATTTTCAGCCAGAGTACCAATGCGAATGTAATGTTTGGAAGAAGGATGAACCCTAGCTCCATGGTGCTATGATTGATTAGTAATGTCTGCTATGACTGTAGGCAGGGGGTTATGGTGATGATGCTGTGTGTATATTTACTGTGACTTCTGCCAGACCCCTTAGCTCTTCTCTCCTTGAATTACTGAGCTCCAGAAAGAACTGATTCCACTGGCATTCCATGGAATTATATTCTCTGAAGGAAGTCGAGCCCTACTTTTATACTTCCCTCCACTTATAAGCTAAATCTTGTTGCAGTCACAAGCTTGGACAGTGTGGGCTGTCCAAGGGAACCAAAGGGGAACCAGGATTTCAGCCGAGGGACTGAAATCCACCTTCCACGACAGCCTCTGGGAAAGACACTGACATTGGAGCCAGGGCTCCTCAGTCCCAAGGACACTCGCGTGGATTCCCAGGCAAGTCTAGAGTCAGGAAGCATAAGAACTCAGTGTCCTAGGTAGGTGGTAGTCAGGCCATCCAATAATTCTTCTTTTTTTTTTTTTTTTTTTT